>NW_028245954.1:0-306213 GCF_964263255.1 Lissotriton vulgaris
AAAGTTAAAACAGCAGCCAACGGCCACTGACGATAAACCACCTTTCCCAGCAAGGCCTGTCTGGATTCCAAAGATTGGGGATCTGGTCAGAGAGAAGATTGCGGCAAAGAAGGAATTTGGGCCTTCTTACAGAAAAGCAGTACTTCAGGAGAAAAAGAGCACGAGGGCTCTGGCACTGCAAACTTTCCAGAGGGAATCTCCAACGTAGGGATTGCCCCTGCTGGAGAGGAGAGAGGCGGGAGTCCACCCCGCTTGAGGATTCTTTAAAATAGTGGGTACCCACCCCACATGGCCGCTTATTTTTATATTTTAATAGTGGAAGCCCAACCTGCGCCTTCGCTTTGATTAATTAGTGCAAGGGTGCCCACCACGCTTAATTTTAATGAAGAGGGAGCCTACCACTCATTGTGCCAGGAGAACCAAGATCACCGCTGCAGAAAAAGCAGAAGTCAGGCAGGACTTCTGGTTTTGCAGATGTAGTTGCCCCTGCAACCTGAGAAGACTCATTAAGAGCCCAGCATGCCTTAAGAGGAGTCCCAGGAGGGGGCCCGGGTGAAGCTATGAGAGGCGTTCTGGTGCCTGCCTGCGCGAGGCTCCCATGATGGAGAGTCCCGCAGGCGCCAGCACCAAAGAGGAGTCACGCCGCAAGGTAGAGCCCGGTGAATGAGGGCTGATCTCAGATGGGCGGCCACCCTTTGTCTCCCAAGTCCCTGTGGGGGCTTGGGGGCATTATTTGTTCACACTTCCCCGTGCGCTCCATCCAACGAGGGGCATATCTTAGAGCCTTGGTGGCTCCAACCTGGGGCAAGTGATTTGAAAGGTTGTTTGGGCCAGAGGGCATTGTAGGGCCAGGGCCTTTTTCATGCCTCACAGCTGCACCGCACCAGCACAGGCTGCTGCAACCTTGGCAAATTGCTCCAGATGGCACCATGGTGCCAGGCCCTATTTAAATATGCCCAGCAAGTAGTGGGCAGCTGCATCGTTTAGGCCTCAGTTCTTTGAGTGGTATGTCCTATTGAAGTTAGGAGTAAGATGCACTCCTTTGCCCATATCTTCACAGCTGCGCAGCTTTTTTGCAGGCTAGAGTGCGCACCCTTGACTTTCTTTTGCCATGGCAGCACACCCTGACTCTTGGGACATGGGGCATTTGAGCCCCCTTTTTAGGTCTCGCTGTATCAATGCGTAAGCATTGATCGGCAATTATAGTAGGCTTTCGAAAAGTCTACCTTAACTGCGGATTCGGCCCAGTTCATGTGATTCAGGTGCATGCACAAAGCACATCACAAGCCTCTGCATCAGACTTCAAAGGGATCCGCGTCCCCGCCCCCTATTCAGACTCCAAAGGAATGCGCTCCCAGCCCCCACAATGCCGAGAGCTTGTTTCCTTGTGTTTGCTTCCATCTTGCCTGTGCTCCTTAGTTTTTTCTTTTTACTACCTTCATGCTCGCCTGCTCTTTGAGTTATTTTTCCCGCAGTTGTCAGTTGATATATTTTCATTACTTCACTCACATTTTATTCCTTTGATTAGTAGTTCTTATTTTTTTTGAAGTTTTGCTGCTTGTTTACCATACATGTTTTTCTTTTATGATTATTTGCATTGATATATATATTCCTCTTGACGCTATCCCCACTTTGTTACCATTCTCTTCTCTATCGTGCTCTTGCCTGTCCACCTCTGTTTCTCCACCACCCCTGCTCCCGTAATGTGGCCACTTTTCCTGATCTCCTTTCGCCTACTCTCGCACTGCATTGCTTCTCTGCCTGCCTCTATCAATTTTCTCCTTGGCTTTTCTACATTTCATGGTCTCAATCTCTGTGCCTCTCTAGACTGCCAACCCCCTTCTTTTTATGTCACTCCCCAGACACTACTGAAGGACTGGGTTCTTTAAGACCCAGCGGTGCCAGGGCACAACACCTGAAACCTTCGTGGGTAACCTGCTCCGGCGTACGAATGACAGAGACATGGGACACTTCCTTCGGCGTCAAAGATTCAAGGTTTATTTGCTGCAGGGAACACAGAAATCACAGGAAGTACATCGAGTGTAGTTCGGGGAGACTGCTTCAAATTGGTTCTGTGGATCGCTCCTTTTATACAGTTTTTACCCATAAGACAACATGGCACACAAAAGTTTACAACCCGGTTCCCACCATTATCCCCCAGAGGGGTCGCTTTGGTCACTTTGATACACATGAGGTCCGGAACATAAGTGCGGAAACATTTGGTGGTTCCCAACTGTAAAAACCCATCTTCCCATCATTAGCGAATTCCAATCAGCAGTAAAACAGATCGAAATAGGAACAAGGACAGGTGCAGAGGAAGACGGAGACAGTGGGGAGATCGGAAAGGGTGTAAAAGGGGAGGTATCGGGAAACACGAGATACAGGCATCAAAAGGACGTGCCTAATGAGATGCACGGCTGAGACAATAAGTCCGTGCAGCAAGATGAGCCTCGAGCGGCACCATCTGCTTTACAGTAGCATCCCCCTCGTCATAAAGACACTTACAAAGAACATGTGTCTTCCGCAAATACCTTGGGAGTCCCAGGGTCGCGAAGCGGACAACGTCCGTTCGCTGGCTACTTGAGGGCAAGAGACAAAATGGATGCCGTATCTAAGATGGAACCCGTGGGTACAGATGAAAAACCCACATAACAAACGAACGGTTTAAGTTAGCACAGCGAAACTGCGCACACTTACTAAACTCGTCATTTGCGGTTCATAGATACCAGACTCAACCATATTCGTGCGAGTCGAAAACACCACTTACAATTGTCACGGAACCTCAGACGCTCCTTTTGCCCTCATGTAGGCAAGCACTAGTCGGAATCATATTCGATATTCATCAGACCATCTAGATGTTGCTGTAGCATAGCTCTGTCCAACCGAGTCCCCTTGGTAACAGGTGGTTGTCTCATACACGTTGTAGCACAGAGGCCACATAAGGCAGGACCACACTGCACACAAAGGCAACACGTGAACAGGAACACCACAACGACTCCGATGATCATCAGAATCTTCCAACCCCAAGTCGACATCAGGCCCCAAAACCACCCAAGTAGCGTCCAATCCCCTACATCCACGTGTATGGATTCGGAGATCTTATGCAACCTCGAGATGGCTTGATAAACAGTTGGAGCGTTATCTGGAATGAAAATGCAGCAGCTCGAATGGATCACCTTACATACCCCACCTCGATCTGCTAAGATGACATCTAAAACCATACGGTTTTGTAACGTCATAAGTCTATCCGCCTGAAGTTCAGTGGTGATATTACCAAGGGCACTGGCAGTAATATTAGCTGTCGATTCTACCACTCGAGTCAACTGTCTCAGGTTCCTACTATTAACCATAGGTCCCCAAAACGGGAGGAAACCCTTGAAAAAGTCTCCTGCCTCTTGACCGGCAGTATCCTCTTCGCTAATTACGCCTCGCACAACTCTAGTCTTATGATAATCGGCATCTACAGTGAACGTCGGAGGCAACAAATTTGCAATGAAGCATGAGCCCATGAAGTCAGCGGGCAACCATGCATATGCACGATCATAACAGATAAAGTATGTACCCTTGGCAGCCAGAAACACAGGGGACGAGACCATCGGCAGAATGTAATTTTCAGTGCAAGCACTCGCTCCAAGTCGGGCTTGCGATCTTCGGCCACGACCCATGAGACAAAAATTACCAGTGTGGGGTACGACCCATATCGGAAGCGAGCTTTTAAGCTGCTTTTCGCTAGTGAACGCACTATATTCACCTCTACTTAGGACCCTATAGGCCTGTATCTCTTCTTCGGGAATAAGCGAGGGATCATAGATATCACTATCTAAATCCTCTATTGCTATCGACAAAGGTTTTTGATACGAGGTAGGACCAGAGTAGGGGGAACGTGGTTCTCGAATGGGGTGGAAACCCAGTGCGCTTCGAAACATTGTTTGAAATGCTCGAGCTGACCCTTGGGAACTATACGGTAACACCAGATATGGAATTCCCTTATCCGTAGTATGTGGCATCAACCCACACACCCAACAATTAGTAGTGTTAACCACTAACTGATGCTGATGAAGGAGCTGAATAAAGGAATTGTTGCGGAATTCTACACGTCTAGCCTGTTCGTGTTCCGGTAACATATGAAAGGAATGAGGAGAAACAGTGGAGGTAAGTTTAGGGTCAGGAGTAGGAGTAGGTGTAGCAGAAAGTAAGAAGTAAGACATCGTGTAATACACCCCACCCGCCAATAATGCAGAAGCAGTCAAAAACAATACAAACAGTTGGAATATAAAACATTTGGTACGACTGAGTTGCTGCAGCTTAAATCTATGAGCCTGAGCTCCTTCCAAATCATTCAGCTTCGAGAATGCCATTCCCTACGACCGTCCGCAACGTTTCTTGACGCACTTCGTTCTGTGTAGCAATAGTCAATCCCTAGGAGTTCCCAGGAACTGACGGCCTTTAACCTAGCGTCAAGACCTACTATCCAGAAGGAAGTACGCGCGCGGCCCTACGGCCTTTAATGCACAATATGTATATATGCAAAAACAAAGTCTCTCAGCTGTGAAAGCAAAAAGTATAAGGAATGAAGCTCAATATATATATATATATATACAGAAATATTCACAGTAATATAAATGTTCAAAACTGATCACGGAAAACGGGATAATGCAGTTGTCAATACAGCAAAGCAGGATCTTTTATTAGTCTTTAGTGCTAGATCGTAGAAAGTATCGAGTTTTCCCAGGACGTGTCTGCTCGTCAAACAAAGGATCCGTTGAAGAGACAGCGTCCCGATGATCAGTTGAGTGGTTTGGTCTTGAGTCTTTTGATGATAATTGTTCAACAATGTCTTTCTGCTGCGCTGAGGATTCTCCAACAGGCTGTGCGTCGCTAAAAGGTACAAACGCCGGCAATCCTTCGGTTTCAGTTGATGCAATGCCTCTCCTTACCCACGGGTCTGTCGGCAAAGGGATAGGGACCTTTTTGGTATGGGTGGCATGCACCCAATTCTTGCGTCCCTCGAGACGAACAGCAGTCCTCGTGGCAAGGAGAACCTGATAGGGTCCAGTAAACCTCGGGTCCAGGTTATTCTTGCGTGAAAAATTTCTCGTCACCACCCAATCTCCGGGCTGGAGCTGGTGGCCTGGACCCTCCGTCTGCGTCGGCAATGCGTCGTAAACCTGTTGGTGAATTAACCTCAGTTTAGCAGTCAAGTCATGAAGATAATCGATCAACATTGGGTACTCAAGATCACAGAACATTCCTGGCCTAGGAACCCCCCACACATTCGCAGGACGGCCGAACACTATTTCATAGGGACTAAGCCCTACTCGGGAGTGCACAGTCGCCCTAGTTGACAGTAATGCTAAAGGTAAAGCGTCAGGCCACGAAAGACCAGTCGTAGCCTGAATCTTCGCTAGCTTTAGTTTGAGGGTGCCGTTATACCCTTCAACCAATCCAGCTGACTGGGGATGATTGACACTGTGGAATTTCTGATTAATTCCAAGGCCCTTACACACACTCTTCATCACACTACCCACAAACTCACTTCCGTTATCTGACCACACGACTCTAGGCATTCCATACCGAGGAAAATATTCCTTCAGTAGGATTTTCGCAGTAGACAAAGCAGTATTGTCTTTGAGAGGATAGGCCTCGATCCATCGGGAGAATGCGCAAACCACAACTAAAACGTACTTCAGGTTATTGCATCGCTCCATATGGATGAAGTCCAATTGAATCACCTCAAAGGGGCATGAAGGGGGAGCAAAACTGCCAGGAGGAGTTGGGGTTCCTCTGCCAGGATTGTACATCATGCACACCATACAATTCTTCACCAGACGTTCAGCACATTTCGTGATACCATCATTCTTCCACACAGGAGACAATAATTTGCAAATACCTTTCGCGCTAATATGTGCTAACCCATGCGCCATAGTCACAACGGCCAGCACATACGCATCCGGTAACATCCATCTTTTCTGATCAGACAAATCAATCCAACAACCATTCGCATCCAACTTTCCCGTACTTTCTTTCCATTTCGCCTTTTCAGTCTCGGTGGCCTCATTCTGAATTTCTTTCACACTTTCGATAGTGTCTTCACACATGCTCAATTCTGTAGGCCACCTGACCGAACTCGTCACATACATTCGAGTGCTAAGGTTCCGGGCAGTCTCCTTAGCAGTCTCGTCCGCAAACGCATTACCACGACCAACATCATCCGTGACCTTACGATGCGCACTACATTTAACAATCGCAACTTGCTTAGGCAACGTAAGTGCATCCAAAAGATCATTCACAAGCTGGCCATGCTGAATCTTCGTACCATGCGACGTCAAGAAACCTCTCTCTCTCCACAATCGTCCAAAACTATGTGCGACGCCAAATGCGTATTGGCTGTCGGTAAACACATTCACACGTTTCCCTTTCGCTAACACACACGCTCACGCTCTAGTAAGAGCGATCAGCTCTGCAGCTTGGGCAGAATTCTGATTTAATCTTGCAGTCTCAACAACAGTATTCAACGTTACAACAGCATACGCGGTAGTCACATCGCCATTCGGCAACTTAAAACATGACCCATCCACATACAGTGTACCGTCCGGATCTTCCAATGGGGTGTTTTTAAGGTCCACTCGACCTTTTGTTTCTTCCTCTGTCCTCAAGTAGCAATCATGTTCTGCTACTTCATCTGACTCTGTGCTAATTGGTAACAAAGTTGCCGGGTTCAGAACATTACAACGTTTTATCTGAATGTGGCTTGCCAACAGCGTCAACTCGTACCCAGACAACCTCGCACTCGTCAAGTGCTGAGTTTTCGTCCGATTCAAAAGAGTATCGACTGCATGCGGAACCATCACCGTAAGCATATTATCCATGACCAATCCTGCTGATTGTCGGATGGAGACCGCAGCTGCCGCAGTTGCTCTCAAACAACTCGGCAATGCTCTAGCTACTGGGTCCAAGGTCGAGGAAAAATATGCACATGGACGTTGCTTACCACCAAAAGGTTGCGTTAAGACACTCAAAGCACAACCTTCCCTCTCGTGAACATATAACGTAAACGGCTTACTGTAGTCAGGAGTACCTAACACAGGAGCCGAACACAATGAATCACGCAATTCAGAAAAACTTTTCTGACATTCTTCCGTCCATGGTAAAGGAGTTGAAACATCCTTGCACGTAAGAGCCACTAATGCTTTCGCTAGCAATGAAAAATTAGGAATCCATTGCCTGCAGTACGACGTGATACCTAGAAAGGCACGCACATCTCTTTGGGTTGTTGGTACAGCCATGCGCGCAATTGTTGCAATTCTCTCTGGGGTCAACCTCCTTCCCTCCTTTGACAATAAGTGACCTAGATAGGTTACTTCTTGACAACAATATTGGAGTTTAGAAGGGGACACCTTATGATTCAACTCACAGAGATATTGCAGCAACGACACCGTAGCAATTTTGCAAATGTCCTGAGTATCAGCAGCCACCAATAAGTCGTCGACGTATTGGATTAAGGCCGCACCAGCCGGCAACCTAAACGCATCCAGTTGACCCTTCAAGGCTTGGCTGTAAATAGATGGACTTTCACAGTAGCCCTGAGGAGCGCGTTTGAACCGGAAGCTGCGTCCACCAAGAGAGAAACCAAAAAGGTCTCTGCTCTCCTCGGCAATCGGGATGCTGAAAAACGCATTTTTCAAGTCAATCACCGAAAACCACGATGCAGAAGCTGGAATCAGAGTCAGTAGCGCCGTGATGTCAGGCACAACGGGGAATTGAGGAACCACAATTTTATTCACCTCCCGTAAATCGATAACAAAGCGATAAACAGGGGGTTTTGAAGGATCAGTCCGTTTGAGAATGGGTAGTACAGGACTGTTGCACACGTTTCCCCTAGTCTCTTCAATGACATCCTTCTCGATCAGATCATAAATGATCGCTAACAGTGCTCGTTCACCATCAAGGGAGATACGATATTGGGGAATACGTGGCAATCGCACATTAGATTTCAACTGAACAACATATGGGGAGATATCAAGTAGGCCCACATCGTTTGGACCCGTTGCCCACAAAGACGCAGGAAGAGAACTCAATTCCGGTGGGAGCTTATCGAGGGACAAGTACATGGGAGAGACAACCCTCTCTCCTAACGTAAGCTTTACACCCGCAGGAGAACAATACAAAGTCGCATACAAACGTTTAAGCAAATCCAGGCCCAAAAGATTTTCACCACAACCCGTAGTCAAAATCAATGGAGCTTCTAGCTCACGCGGCCCAATTTGAAGGGGCAAAGGGCGCGAAACTGGATTGCTAACAGGGGCGCCAGAGAATCCAACAGAAACATTTGTTAAGCCAGACAAAGGTGCGCCAGGGAGTTTCGAATGCTTAATGGAACTTTTCGCTGCACCAGTGTCCAACAGAAAAGGCTCAACGACGCCCGATGTAGCAACTGCGACGTAAGGCCCTCTCTGATCAACCGGAACTGATACCACTCCCTCTCCTTGTCTTTGGCTGTCCTAGTAATTACTGTCGTCAGTTCCCTGATCGACGTAATAATCGTCTACATTGTACTGCGCAGATCGTCCTTGCGACGATCCACGTTGATCGAAACAATTATCGGAATTTGATGAGTTATCTGAGCGATCGTTCTGAGTACCGCGACCTCTACCACGTGGTGCCTGCTGCGAACCACCCCGACCTCCTCTAGACGAGTTACCACTATTACGTTCATTTAGAACAGGGCAATTGAATTTTATGTGACCCTCTTGTCTACAATAAGCACATTGATTGTACCCTAACGAAGATCTTTGGGAAGAGGAGTCATTACGAGTTTGAGATCGGTTTGATTGCGGTTGCGATCTATTCTGTTGTGAATTATTCTGATTTGAACGTGGAGGATACGCTTGCTGAAGCAGCACTTTAGTTTTGAGCTCTTTCGTCTTTTTATCTGCACGGTCGCTCTCTTCTTTCTCTCTGTTCTCATAATATTGTGCCGTAGCCAATATCTGAGCTGAAGTAGAAACGGCCCATGCACTTTCTGAATTCCTCAATTTATTGCTCAAATCGGGCAGTAAGTTCGAAACAAATTTATCCACAAACAATCTTTGACCACCCTCAGTACCCATATCCTGTCCACTATGGTCAACGAATGCCTCCTCGAACCTCGTGAAGAAGTCGGAAACACTCTCGTCCTTCTTTTGCTTACAGGCTGACATTTTGTCCCAGTTCACCTTCATAGCTGGCATAAGAGTTTTCATTAACGCTATTATTCGTTGAGGAAGATCAATAATCAGCTGGTCGGGTTCAGCAGCAGCCGTTTGTCCGGCATCTGCCGCGACAATAGCAGCCCAAGCACCACCTAATTCGTTCGGATGGTTTTCATGACGAATCTTAGCCCATACCGGTTGCGGCACGACATTGCCGAACAACATGTCGATATCGGCAAGATTCATTACCGTAGCATCTACGAGCTGCGATAATTCTTTGTAATACCCTGCAGGATTCTTGCGAGGGTCAGGCAAAGATTGCTTCACCTGTAACACTTCCGAGCGTTTCCATGGAAGATGTATCCATATTCTCTGGAAATGCCCCACTGTCGTCGGAGGTTGAGCATTAGGATTAGGTGGTATCCAAACCGGTGGAACTTCACGCATGGGATATTGGCCAGAGCTCAACATCCTCGACAAACAATGCATGAGGGATCGGAGCGGGGCGAAAAGATAGTAACCGCTCAACAGCACGTCGGACGTTAGTATCCACTATCAGTCCATTCGAGAACTGAAGCTGAAGGTCAGACAGGGCGGTCAGCACCTCATCAGGCGCATCGGCCGCTATCTGATCATGAAGGAACTTACACATTTCATTAAACACATACCTCTGGGTTGGTATATTGAATTGACAAAATGTTTCGAGGACAACACGGGGTGGACTTCTAAGAGGATTTACCATCCAACCCATCGCCATGTTGTATAGCGCAACGCGTTCTCTGTTTCCAGGAAGCTGACTACGTCTCTGAGGACCGTCGGAACCAGCGGACCCATGAACAGGTCCGAGTGAATGAAAGAAACTAGCCGCAAGAGGAGAATTACGACTACGAGTAGAGGGAGAAGCATAGGACACAGGACTAACAAGACAAGGGATAGACGCAGAAACAACAGCAGGGGTTAACAAAACAGGAGCAGTAGCGTGAGCAGGAGTATGTGGAAGCGGAGGAGCAGTAGGAATAGAAACAGATGCAGGAACAGTCGGAAGAACGGGTGCAGGTTGAGGAACAGGCACAGGCAAAGGAAGAATAGGTGCAGGAACAGGTACAGGGGGAATCACAGGGGCTGTGGTACCCTGTACGTAGGGAGGTGGCGATTTCATAAGATAAGACATTAAAGGATCCTCAACTGCATCTTCCTTCTTTTCCGGCTCCGTAGGCAAAGTAGGATAGCATTTATCTATAGTCATACGCTGTAATCTGTCAAACACTTCCTTTTCCCTAACCTCCTTATCATGCTGGAACTGCTCTGCTTTCTTTACAATGGTACCAGCACTATCTCGCTGATTTCGTTTAGTCTGTCTGATTTCTTTCTGTCGGGCTTCTTTACGCCACAACCGAAAGGCATCAAACATGGCCGGCCTTGACTTTTTCGCGAACAATTTAACCTCTAGATTGTCTAAGATCAGTGCCTCGAAGCTACCATGTGGTGGCCAGCGAAGGTCACCATCTTTCTTCGTATATTTGATCCAGTGTTCATTAAAAGTAATCGGGCCTAGCCCATGTTTGCTATATAGTTCATACGTGGGAGTTCCAACCGGAGGTATCGGACACGAGTCCTCCAGTCGGGAATCCATACCACAAGGCCTGAAACAACTAAACAAAGTACTGCGACCAGGCATCTTGCACACTAGCCGAGTTTCACAAACTTCAAGGGTTACGGGATTTACCAAGTCCCAGCAAAGAACAAAACCCTCGGTTTTTGGCGGCTGCAGTCGTCAAACAACACCACAAAGTACGCTAGTAAAGTGTCACCGACAAAAACACTCACACAGCGTTAACAACAAAAACACTCGCTAAAGTGTCAACAACCAAGAACTCTGGGAGCGACCCACAAATACTTAACTCAAAGATCGATGGCGTCACCAGGAAGGCCCGTCAATCGTCTCGCTATACCAAGGTCTACGCCAGGCGCCAAAACAGGTCTACAGTCAGGGCAGCAGTCCGTCGCAGCCGTCAGGAGGCGGGAATCTTCGCGGGAAAAGTCTTCGGGCCACTTGTTTCGACAACAGGATCGATGAAGCGGAGTGCACCTTCCCTCGGAGATTTCACACGAAGTTCCTCACGATCGTCGGGCTTGGACCGGTACCACTGATGCAGCCCCACGTTGGGCGCCAACTGAAGGACTGGGTTCTTTAAGACCCAGCGGTGCCAGGGCACAACACCTGAAACCTTCGTGGGTAACCTGCTCCGGCGTACGAATGACAGAGACACGGGACACTTCCTTCGGCGTCAAAGATTCAAGGTTTATTTGCTGCAGGGAACACAGAAATCACAGGAAGTACATCGAGTGTAGTTCGGGGAGACTGCTTCAAATTGGTTCTGTGGATCGCTCCTTTTATACAGTTTTTACCCATAAGACAACATGGCACACAAAGGTTTACAACCCGGTTCCCACCATTATCCCCCAGAGGGGTCGCTTTGGTCACTTTGATACACATGAGGTCCGGAACATAAGTGCGGAAACATTTGGTGGTTCCCAACTGTAAAAACCCATCTTCCCATCATTAGCGAATTCCAATCAGCAGTAAAACAGATCGAAATAGGAACAAGGACAGGTGCAGAGGAAGACGGAGACAGTGGGGAGATCGGAAAGGGTGTAAAAGGGGAGGTATCGGGAAACACGAGATACAGGCATCAAAAGGACGTGCCTAATGAGATGCACGGCTGAGACAATAAGTCCGTGCAGCAAGATGAGCCTCGAGCGGCACCATCTGCTTTACAGTAGCATCCCCCTCGTCATAAAGACACTTACAAAGAACATGTGTCTTCCGCAAATACCTTGGGAGTCCCAGGGTCGCGAAGCGGACAACGTCCGTTCGCTGGCTACTTGAGGGCAAGAGACAAAATGGATGCCGTATCTAAGATGGAACCCGTGGGTACAGATGAAAAACCCACATAACAAACAAACGGTTTAAGTTAGCACAGCGAAACTGCGCACACTTACTAAACTCGTCATTTGCGGTTCATAGATACCAGACTCAACCATATTCGTGCGAGTCGAAAACACCACTTACAATTGTCACGGAACCTCACTGCCTGCCTCAGCTTTTCATTGCCAAAACAGTTTGCTCTAGAGTATCCATTTCCAATCTCTCATCTAGCTACAGGCTGTACCAGAGTAACGTTTTAGTAGAAATCATGCAGCAATTCGCTTAATCAAACAGTGGGGAAATGTGTCACTAGCTCAGACATATTAATTCGAGGCTATGTTTATTCTGGCCCTATTCAGAACTTTTAACTGGCCTGTCTGGCTTCACGGAGGTCCCCACCAGCCCTTTCTTGCATTAGCTTAGGTGAGTTTGGGTATACACGCTACTTAATCAACTATGAAGTGCACATGCTCTCTAGAGGGCCTGCCTGCGCACTCTACCTACATCAGAAGGTGAGATGGCCTGTCTCTCACTATTTGTCCAATGAGAAGGCAGCCAATGTAACTCAATCAATACCACTCAGTGCCACATAATTACACTCTTATGAATACAACATATACTCCACTCAGTGCCACATAATTATATGCTACATAATTACACTGCGCTCAACGCTACATACACTCCAAACAATACCACTCGATACCACATAATTACACTGTACTCAATGCAAGATACACTCCAAATACCACTCAGTGCTACATAATTACTCTACTGAATGGAACAGACACTCCAAACAATACCACTCGGTGCCACATAATTATATACCACTCAGTGCTACATAATTGCACTGCACTCAATGCAACATACTTACTCTATTCAATGCAACATGAATATACTTTATCTATTTATCGCCCTCACTCTATCTATTGCCATCTATCTATCCACATCCCTCTATTTATAGCATCACTCAGCACCACAACAGCATCACTCGGGGGCACCACAAAATCACTATGCGTTGCCACAGCATCATTCGTCGCCACTACAACATCACTCGGCGCAACCACAGCATCAATCTGTGCAACCATTCAACAACTGGTTCAAATATGTTCTCTCAATGTTTCAAACTTTATTACCAATGTCACAAAGATTTTAATATTTCACTTCTGTTCTTGGCTTTTCGTCACAAAATACAATGAACCTAATCTTCACAAGTTATTTACAAAAGCTATTGCCATTATAAATTACAATAACTTTTATTTAAGTGTTAATTATAAAAAAATTGTTGTTTGTAATATCAATACAACTAAGTCACGTAAATACACATATTGCATTACAAATGCTATAGGTGTCACATTTGCGAAAGTTGAAACTATTGGCATTGTAAATGACAAAGCTATTTTCACTTTTTTCAAAACCAACACATAAATAAAAAATTTCATTTACAATACCAATAGCTCAAACTTTCCTAATGCGAGACCTATTGCATTGCAAATGCTTGTTGGATATGGCCAGGGGGACTGTTAGGATTGTAGGGTGCCAGGCCCTAATGTGATAGGTGGTGCTAGGTAATGTCTGTACTATGTTTTATGCACCCTGTGTTATACCTCTAAATGTGTTTTATGATTAGGAGGTGTTTTGCATATTATGGTTAATGCTTGTGAGATTATGTTTTACTGTGATTTATGCCCCTAATGTGAGTTATGCTTAGGAGGTTGGGGTCTAAGGTGATTAGACTTATGAGAAGATTGCATAATGTGGTTATCCTGGTGAGGTTGGCGCAGAATGTAATTTGCGCCTGATGTGATACTGTGCATAACATAGTTTAAGTTACAGGTTGATGCGAAGTACAGTAATTACCAGTGGTTACTGGTTGTATGTTTATGTTTTACTAAGTTTGCTTTCTGATGGTTCTGACAGTGGTCCAGTTGGCCCCATCAGGTGTGTATATAATCCCTTGTAGATATGGCCCAGTGCCAGGTGGCCCCATGTATATTATGTGTTTACTATTCTAATGCGTTATAAGAATACAAAGGCTATTTTTGATATAACCTTGTGTGGAGTTCCTTTTGTAGTGTGCCTGGGACCTTGCTGTGTGCATGCGCAAATGCTTTACACATTCCTCTGGGGTAAGCCTGAGTGCTCGTGCCAAGCTACCAAATGGGTGAGCAGGGGTTCTTTGGCGTGTAACTCCCATTCCCTGACTAGTGTGGTCTCTACCTGGCTTTGGCGCAAGCCTTGGCCAACCAGAGATCCCATTTCTAAGAGATCCCATTTCTGACATCCATTCATTCTTCTAATGAACCCCATGTGCTGAATAGGAAGTGTTCAGTTTAAAGCCTTTCCTGGGGAGTAGGTTGAAGTAAATGTGCCCCTAGGTGTTACTGACTATGTAAAACCTGCTCGTTTAAAATGCGAGGGAGCTAGTTTGTCATTTATGGCATTTTTTTTGTAATGGCTGAAATTACAACTGAAGTTCAGCATCTCTTCCACACCGGTTTCCTCTGGCAATTCACTCTTTCCTAAAAACGGCTATTTCATATGTGACATTTTGGCAGACATACACGTTATTTTCTTTGTGTCCAAACATGTTCGCAGACTGATTTTAGGAGTACAACTCTATTCATTGTATATAGAGTAGCAGGATCATTCACATTAGTAACTGTACAACATTTCCCCTTCAATTCCCCCTTATCAGTTTAATCTCCTTGCAGAATTGTGCATTGGCTTAAACTATTTTTGTGAGGTAAATATAAGGTAACAATGTAAATGTTTGTCTATTAAAGGTTGCAGTGGATATATCGTAGATAAACTGTAATGCACCACCCAAGTATTGTAACTCTTGTATGCAAACGAAAGGTGTGTGGGTCCGTCCATCCCCCAACCCGTAGGGGTGAGGGCAGGGTTCACATTTCAGGTGCCTGTAGTAACTAAATAGTTTCGACCAGTACACTTTCAGTCTTCTGCACAGGGAAGTGAATGAGCAAAGCCGTGTTTTTCAGAAACTGGTGTCGGAGCAGGTGCATTCTGTGATGTAAGGAACATTCTACTTTATTAGATCTCTGATCTTGACCGGCAGCTGTTGTAGTAGAAGGTGGAGATATGGGAGTTGATCATGCAATGTTTGTCTCCGGCCCTGGCACAGATATTGATTGACTAGGAGGCAATCTAAACTGTAGCATTTCTGGTAGTGAACCGCTGTCTAACTTGCAGTAGAGCACAATGTAATCTTGAATCCAGTTTTAAATGTGTTGCCCCCTTCAGCTGGGGGCATCACTTTCGTTCATCACCCATCATTTCATCAGACTTTCTTCTCTCCCCCTCCCTCATCCCCCCCCCCTTCCCCCCTCTACCTAGAAAATGCCAATAAGACCAGTGCGTGTGAATGTTGTAATTGCAAAGGTTGGTTTCTGTAACTGCACATTTGCACTTGGTTTCACATCTAGTGTAATAGAAATGTTAGTGTATGTCAATTGAGGCACATTGTAGTTGTATGCAATTACACTATCGCTAGGTACCTGCTCCCTTGGTCAGGATGTGAATCTCTGACCAGGCACATGTTTGAGGTAATATAAACTGATCTTAACATGTTTTTTTCACAACCTTTAGGACAAGTTGTGACCTACCAGCATGGATTCGAGGTGCCTTCTGGAGTTGCTTACAAAATCAGCCCTGAAACAACCAAAACTGAGGTCAATGTCCGAAAATGCTTCCAGGTCAATGGCCCTGACAAGGACCCAGTCTTGCCTCAATCAGTTTTTCCCAACTTGGAGGGTTTCAAGGTGAGGCTACAAAAGAGCTCATGATTAGTTTGAATGCCCTAGAAGAGCAATTGGAGATGGATTTGTTACTAAGTTGTGATCTTCGTTTGAATCTCCCGTAACTGCGGTTTAGAAAAATGAGATGGCTATCGAATGCTTGCGTTATTTGCAGCTACTCTTAATTATTCCGAGACCCTTTCCTGTCCATTTTGTTTGGTATTCAGAAAGTGACTGGCTGCATTTGAGGATGTGGTATGAGCAAGAAACCCAAACTTGCTGAGCTGGCCTCCAGCCTGACGCTGACTGAGCACCACACGTCAGATCCTTGTGATCTGTTCCCTTTACCACATCCCTCTGCTCTTATATTTGAGGTGCACTGGTATAACTATGGGGGTATTAATGAACAACCAAACAATCTTGACACCTTTAGCTCTTACCACCCTTAAGCCCCAGATTTGATCTAATTCCCACTAATCAATGATCAACATAACATTTTTCTTTAATGTCTGTATGAATAATGTGTGGAGGCCGGTCGCTCTCATACAACCTAGCCAAGATCTGGAACACTCTCCCCCTCTCAATCAAATCAGAGCCTAAACTGCTTACCTTCCTAAAACCTGGCTTTTTAATAAATCGATTTTAAATTCTAGCGTACTCCGCTTAGCCCAACCTCTGTAGCGCTGGGACGCCCCAGGGTAGCCATCGCGCTTTATAAATGATCTTTTCATTTCATAATATAACAAAATATCAGTTGCATGGCATCAAATAGATTTATCAAACTGTTAATACAAAATTGCATACTTCTCTCCTAAGACAACACTCGTCCATCTTCACACGGTTGATGGTTATTACAAGTCCCTTTGTTAGTGAAGCCCAGTTGGACTTTCTCTTACCTCTGGTAAGATCCGACCCGAACAGACCAATTGGCAATGCCCACGCCTTAGCTGTAGATGAAGAGTATTGGATAATCATTCCTGTCAGACTGAAGGATTCTATTGGTGAGTTCTGGAACCCATATCTCCAAAAGATGGGGACCTAAGTCTCCCCGCCAGAGTATTTCTCAAAGCTTTAATTAAAGCCTTGTCCCAAATTAGGACTGTGCTATTGCAGGAATTAAAAAAATATATATACATTGAAAAGCAAAAGTACATTGCATGAAATTGAGAAACAAACTGTAATGTAATCGATGGTCATCCCGGAGCCTAATCGTTGATGGAAGCTATCTGTATCACAAGCCCTCGTTTCTAGTCTGTGTGTGTATATATGTACTCTAGGGCCTACAAAGAAGTCGCCTTGTCACACTCCTAGCTTTTAGATATTTCTCAGTTCTGCAGCGTGAGATCAGTGTCTGCCTTTGTGCTTTATTTGAGAAAGCAGCAGCTTGGAACCAGTGCCCAAACTTTAAGCAGACTGTTTACACCTACTGAAACTCCGCTCAGTCGAGATGCCTGTCCCCTGACTTGTAGAAATCATACAAATTGTATGCGAAAGGGGTTCAAAACAAAAGCAGAAAAAGCGTAGTACACGACTCGCGAAAACAGATCTTTCCCAGAATGTATCCCTTGCAATACATGATCGATAATTTGAGATTTCACAAGTGTTCAGATCCTAGACCACTAAATCAGTTAAGCACGTTGTGGCACATTTCAGAAGGAATCCTTTTCTACCACTGCGTTCGGGGCAAAAGCTGGATCTATTCCGCTGAATTACAGGAGACTTTAAATGTACAAGGGTTTGTGTAGAACCATTGATTCTATATTTCGTAATTTTGAATTTTTTTAAAAGCTTTTTTTCCTAAGTATTTGTAAAATGAAACTTATTCTGGGACAGGCCAGTGGTTTGTTTACATGGCAATCTTAGGAAAGGCAAGTATAAAATGTTGTATGTACAGTTTTGGTACTGTAACTCTGAAATAACATGAATTCATATAAATGGTGGTTATTCCTGAATAGAAAAAAGTATGGTGTTTAAACCAGATGAAAGCAAAAGATGGACAAGGTTGGTTTGGTGGTTGGCTGTTTCAAACCTGTGAAGATATGAGGTCCCATCTGACACAATAGATTGGACCCTCCCCCCCCCCCTTCCTTTAAATGAAGTGCATCTGGTTCACTTAATTGTGCAGGGAAAGGTTTGAGTCCAAGACTACTGTAGGGCACAAGAAGCGTCTTTTACTCAATGCAAACTTAGCGTTTTCCTACTTCTAGTCAAGCCTTTAGGGCAGAGCTTTCCAAACTGTGTGTCCCGACACAGTACTGTGTCACCTGCAAATGGTGGGTGTGTCGCGGGATGACCCAGTATTAAGGGCACTTAGCACATAACTGCTGCTAATTAAGAGGCATTCCTTTGAAAGAGTGTCTGCTCTATGGGCGCAGGCGATTCACAACAAAGCCCCATTAACAAGTAAATGGTGGAAAGTGAAACGTTATTAGCATCCATGTGTATTAGCATGTACTGCGATGCTTGCACCTTCTTTATTTTATGCTATATTTCCAACTTTTATTTTATGTCCTATTGTAGGACACAAATCTTTTTGAAAATGTAGCATGTGACTTTTGTCCTTGAATAAATCCTGTTGGAGTGGTGATTAATCATGAGATTAAAAAGAAAAAGTATGTGCTATTCTTGCCAGCATATTATCAGATGTTATGGGCAATTTGCACAATGTGGCAACTTTCCGAACTGGCAGGGCTTTGCCAATACTTATTTTAGAGTTAAAGGGAATATTAGTTTGAATCGAACCTCATTTGATTCTTAACAATGTTTCAGACTTCGGCTATCTCTGTTAAGGAGAAACAGTAGGCATCTGTGTTCTACGAATTACATCTGCACCAAAAGCTAGGGTGAGGTGACAGAGGGTGAAAGGCAGAGGGTGACAGGCAGAGGGAGGGAGACAGAGGGAGATAGAGGGAGGAAGACAGAGAGAGAGGGAGACAGAGAGAGGGAGACAGAGAGAGGAAGAGAGGGAGCAGGCCCGGACTGGCAATTCCGGGCACCGGACAATCCCCCGGTCGGCTGGATGGGGTAGGGGCCGGTTTTGTATGTTGGGGGCCGGTTTTGTTTGCTGGGGCCGATTTGGAACCTGGCGTGATCGAGCAGCAAACAAACACACAACTATCTGCATAAAGTGCAGCTGCTGGTGCTGCACGCACTGTCTGCCCGTGTCTAGCACTACAGCATATTATTTATAAAACAATCCACTGGCTGGTCTGACTGTCTCACCAGCACCATGCGCGGCGTCTTCAGTATCCGCCTTCACGTCTGCGCAGTGTGTCATTCACCCTTACGGTGGGGGGTCTGGAGTCAGAGGTCCGGGTCAGGAGTGATCATGCGCAAGCGCATTGGAGTCGCGCATTAAAAAGTGCGCATGAGGAGGCCAGAGAGTGAGACATCGAGAGGCTGGAGCGGAGCCTGGAGAGGCCCTGACCCCATAATTTACTTGTAGCCTGCCCCGGCCCCCGGGCCGTGTCTGCAGGCTGCCACCCGGCGCCCACAGGTGAGTGTTGACCCTGATCATTTAATTATTGGCCAAGTACTGTGACTGTCTCTGGGGGCGTCGCGACCGGGCAGGAATTAAAAGCAATTAAAGCCTGGTTAAGCCCCGGCCCGGTTCCGCAACCGCAGCACAGAGTGGATGTATTTATTGTGACAAACAGGCGTTTCCTTCTGTTACTCAAAAGTCAGATCGGGTGAATGCGCAAAGGTCTGCCAATGCGATGTATATTTTTATTGTCTTTGTATGTGAAATAGCTATTGTGCCATATGGCCGCCACTATGAGTTCTCTAGCTTGTTGTTGTGGTAGAGTGCAGGCAATAATTTGCAAGCGTGAATTTCGACTCGAGTCTAGTGCCACAGAAGCGAAGCAATAGTCTTACAAGTATCGAGGGAGCACAGTAGGAGTATTTACAGGCCCATGTCTCTCTGCCCAGTTGAGTGCAAAATGCTTAAATGATGGCGCTCAGTGTCCTGCTCAGGTACAGTCGCACCATATTGGCAACTCTCGATGGAGAGTTATCTGATAATCAGCAGTCCAGATCCAGGGTGCCTTGCTACTCCAACCTCCACATGGGAGATAGGATAGTGCACTAATCAATGAAAGTTGCCATTGGCCGGTTAGTAGAGTCCTGCCACATCTTCTCAGCCCCCATGATACTCTATTTTCCGTGCTAGTAGTGAACATTACCATGTCGTCTACTTCATGGCCTGCAGCTGTGTTCACAGGTCCAGAGGCCAACAGATTCACTCTTCTTAAGACTGACTTCTGTTTACCCGTTACTGATCTAGCTCTTTTTAAGACTTAATTAACAGCAATAAAGGAGGAATAATATAAATGTTGTGGAAGCCTCATCAAGTGGAAAAAATATGAAAAAGAAAGAATACTTCTCTTTCTGTGAAAGTTGAAGACAGGCCTACAGCTGGAGCACACTGACAGGCCACGGCCTGCCCTGTAGGAGCCCGCCTCTACTGACTACCATCTTTTCCTGTAAAAGGGCGCCTCTGCCTGTAACATGCCTGTGTTACGTGCACTGGCAATGCCATGGAAATATTCAAATCATACAAGAAATTTGGGCTCTGTATGAAAACGGACATAGATTTGAGTGAGTCACACACACACGGGAAACTGAAGAGACTGGTTATTTATTTCACATTTTATTCTTTATTTTAGGTTTTGTTTTTAAATAAAGGATCTGATCCAAGGGGCATGGGGCGCTGAATATAGCAAGGGGAGGCCAAGAGGAATGGATTGAGATGGCACACGAGGCTTTACAGAGGCCTGATTTACCGACCCTGGGAGGATGGAAGGCTTAGCTGGTCTTGTCAGTACTCGAACATCACAGCTAATGCCAGAGGCGAGAGTTAACTCACTCCTAGCACTGTGTTTTTTTTCGGGCTCGCTCGCTATGCGCCGAACGGGGGCTGGTCTAGCAACATTTGCCAGGGCTGCTTTCAGTTCCCAGTCCGGCCCTGAGAGGGAGGGAGACAGAGGGACGGATACAGAGGGACGGAGACAGAGGGAAGGATACAGAGGGAGACAGAGAGGGAGACAGACAGAGGGAGACAGAGGGAGGGAGGGGGACACAGAGAGAGTGAAACCTTGGGAGACAAAGAGAGAGGGAGACAGAGGGAGTGAGTCCGGGGTAGACAGAGGGAGGGAGTCCGGGGTACACAGAGGGAGGGAGAGGGAGACAGAGAGAGGGAGACAGACAGAGGGCAAGAGAGAGAGAGGGGGAGACAGAGGGAGTTCAAGTTCAAGTTTTTATTTTATGATTTGGAACTCGTGAGAGGTCCACATAAAAAGTGCAACAGCAAAACAGTACAAATATATAAAATCATTCAGTTGTTACAAAGTAAAAATGACCGACCTGATTAATATAAATTCAAAAAGCATTTAAAAAAGTTAAATATTCTAGAAAAAAACATTTCATTAGGGGGACTTATGATTGCTTCAGAAAATGCATTGGCAGATAGAATACCTAATTTCAAACAAATTGGTCTTATCCACTTACGCCGCGAATTTGACAAAGCGGGGCAAATAAACAGAACATGGGAGAGGTCTTGGATCGAATGGTTACACAAATTACATATGTTGGAAGAACCATACCATTTGGATAGGAGATTATTCAAGGGTAACACGTCTTGTCTTAGCAAGAACCAAAAACGCCGAATGCCATGTGGAAGATTCCAAGATACATAGTATTGCATGGATTTAAAAACATAGGAATTAATCACCGGCAGACTGCTTTTCTTTGATGCAATAGAATCTCTATCCAACATAAAGCTTAACCTCCACGTTGCTGATTTTAGTAATGCCTTTAATTGATAGGAAGAAAGTGAAAACAAAGAGGATTCTTCCAATCGCAGCAAAGAGACCGCCTTTCTAAAGTGTTTTACGATTGGAGAAAATTCTTTTAAAGGACCCAGTAATTCCTTTTGAATGAGATGTCTTAACGTGGAGGGTTCGCATTTAGCTAGATAGAAGACCCATCTGACTATCCCAGCTAGTCCTTGGACCCAGCTACTTCTTATGCCAAACTCAAGCCTAAGAGAGGCCACAGAACAGGCGGAATTAACTGAGGATAGTTGTCGCAAGAGTCTACCTTCAATAATATGGAGGAAACCCCAGTTGCTCACATCAATAAGTTCAGTACTGTACAATAATGAGGCAGGGATTTTTGCTCGGAAAGCTTCTAACAAGTAGGGGAAATGACGTTTTCCTGTGGCTTTGTAGAGAGCGTTTAGACCCTTGCCCTGCATCAGAGCCTTGTGCATATTATTCTCAATATGGGCCTTGTCACTCATATTACCCCAAATTATTTTCCCCAAAAATACGTATGAATTTACGATTTCTAACTTATGGCCACCTAATGTCCATACGAAACTCCCATGAGCAGGTTTTTTCTTACCCGACATGCACATAACTTTGCTTTTAGAGATATTTATCTGTAGAAAGTGCGACTCTGCGAAAACATGTAATGCCTGTAGACGCTTGTTCAACCCTTTCGGTGTCAAATCTAACAACAATATGTCATCGGCATACATTAAACACACAATAGCTTTATCCCCCAATACAGGAGCAATTCCACTGCTCAAAGATAGAATTTGAGGGAGATCATGAACGTAAAGGGAGAACAATAAAGGAGCCAGCAAACAGCCCTGTTTGAGTCCATTGGCAAAGGGAATGGATTCTGACAGGCCTCTTTCTCCTCCCAACAATATTCTGCACCAGGTATCCGTGTGGAGATCCCGAATTAAATCTAACAGTAAAGGTGGGATGCCTAAAGACAATAGTTTCCTCCACAGCAGGTGGCGGTCAACTTTATCAAATGCTGTGGAAAAATCTATGAAGGCAGCATATACCTTTCCACCCCGGACTCTGATGTATTTGTCCATAATCACTTGTAAAGCTGTTAGATTATCCATAGTGCCATGTCCTTTACGGAAACCCGTTTGTTCAAAGGGGAGAATATTGTTCTGATCTACCCATTCAGATAACAGTTTCAAAAGGCATTTGGCAAAGACCTTGCCAACGGCATCCAGAAGGGCAATCTGGCGGTAATTTTGAGGCGAAAGTCGATCGCCCTTCTTGAAAAGGGGAACCAAAATACTCCCCTTCCAAGATGGGAGAACAGCCCTATTCAAAAAGCAGCGAGCAAATACAGGAAATAGAATTTTACTCCATTTTGTGCTACTCTGCTTTAAGACAGAGATAGGCAACTCATCTGGACCCATGGCCCCTGATGTACGCATTTCACGGATGGCCAACTCAAGGGAGGGAGACAGAGGGACGGAGACAGAGGGACAGAGACAGAGGGACGGAGACAGAGAGAGGGAGACAGAGAGAGGGAGACAGAGGGCGATAGACAGAGGGAGGGAGACAGACAGAGGGAGGAGGGCGACAGAGGGAGGAGGGCGGCAGAGGGATGGAGACAGAGGGATGGAGACAGAGGGAGGGAGACAGATAGAGGGAGACAGATAGAGGGAGATAGATGGAGGGGGCAGATGGAGGGAGACAGATGAGGGAGACAGAGGGAGGAAGACAGAGGGAGTGAGATGGACAAGAGGGAGACAGAGAGAGAGGGAGGGAGACAGAGAGAGGGAGACAGACAGAGGGAGGGAGACAGAGAGAGGGAGACAGACAGAGGGAGGGAGACAGAGAGAGAGAGGAATAGAGACAGAGAGAGGGAGACAGTTAGAGAGAGAGAGGGAGACAGAGTGAGTGAGAACCCCCCCGAACCCCCCTTAGGTGGTTCGGTCTCGCTACGCTACGCTCTCTCGCTACACTGCCTTACTGTGTCCCAAAATGATGCATCTCCAAAAAGTGTGTCCCCAACATGAAAAGTTTGGAAAGCTGTGCTTTAGGGCAAAAAGTCTACATGTACGTACGAGACTATGAACATGGAGTAGTACTTGCTAGAGACTCCAAGTTAAACCAAACGCTGTAGATTATCCAAAACTCTGCAAGAATACCACTCCTGCACCTCCGCTAGGTGCAACACAAAGGTCCACCAAAAAAATTGCTATGGCAGAGCAGTGTGGGTAACACTATAGGAATGGCATTGTGCTGTAGTTTTGTTAGTGGAATATGGGTAGCGCTGTTGGATATCGATACTGGAATGGCAGGGAGTGCTTTGTTTGCTCGTTTAGCAATTTACATCACGTCTCACTGCAACGCAGTTACGATTTTGATGTGCAGTTGCCTGGTACCAGGGCTAGTATTTACTTAATCGTATTTTGATTATTATGTAGTCTCCTTTGGACCTTTACTCTCTAAATATCTTTTTTAGCCCATCCGTCGGGAGCACTTTCGCAGGCGGCCTTGCACGGTGTGGCAGAACGTGACCACCTGGGGCAAGAAGAGGAATGTTTACACCCTGTGGGTGACTAACAGTAGCAGTGGGCCTGTCCCTGTGCACTACGAGATGAGAGGGTTCAACAGCCTGCTGGGCTCGCACTATGACAAGTATGAGGTGTCTTACCACAAATTCTCCAAACGTTTCTGCAGCAAGGTCTTCATGCTGCCAGAGGGTGAGTAACCATGTGGGAGGTGGGGACCTGTTTATTAAGGGTGTTGAAACTACCCCAAACTGTGGGGGTAGAAGGACCTGAGGCCTTGTGGAAGACTGTATGAAGGGGAAAAAACATTATTGGGGCTTGGGGCAACTTACCTTCCTTGTGCAGCTTAGTCATTGTGTGAGGTTAGGGATGACTTTGAACCTGCAGTAGGATGGGTTGTGATCAGGAGCACATGCAAAGATGTATGGCTTGGTCCACATGTAAGGTGTGTGTGTGTGTGTGGTTAGTAGTCCACTAATGCAAAGGTGAGTCCCTAGCCAGCTGGCCTTTACAGTTCTTTGGGGCACTCTGTAGGTCCAGTGTGGGCAGGCCTCTAGAAATGCCAAAACCAGTCCACCAAATTGTACATTTTAGTTGTGGTTCTGCTCAACCAGCAGACGCGGTCTTTGGAGAAATATGTACTGTTTAACTCCAAAGCTTTCAAATGTCCCATGAGGAGTTGGCAGAACATGTGCTTTGCTGCAGAGCTCTAGATATCTGTGGTTCATGAAGGCGTGGAACAAAGGGGTTTAATTCAATTTAGGACATTTTACTTCCTGTGTTAAGGGTGGAGCACAGCCTGGTGCATTAGTTTGTGATACGGGTTTGAATTCTTAGAGGTATAGCATGTGCACATAATCAACCATGTTGAATATGATCAAAACTTGCAATAAAAGCTTGAGAGCAAGAGCTGTGACTTATAGGTGTTTTTCTTCTGTTTTTCTAGGGTTAAAATGTGAAGGGTTTCCCGGGCCTGGACTTGAGCACAGGATCCTGGCCAATCCCATGCAGGACTACTTTAGCCAGTATGAGGAGGAAGACAGAACGCATCGGTTGTTCACCCACTATACTGAGCAGTATGGGAAGGAGTACGGCATGGAGGAGGAGCTGGAGCACCGCAAGCAGACCTTCACTCACAACATGAGGTGGGGTTTTGAGGAGTGAGGAGTGAGTAGTAAGTAGTAAGCCCAGCAAGCGAGCTGGAGGCCGGTGGAACCGGTTAAGGAGTCTGAGCAGTGATTTTCTACGTCTCTGGAGAAATGCCTTAAACCAGCTCGCCTCCATCGCGTGTTTCTGTTGACTAAGCTTTGTGTTACACTCAGACCAGCTCTATCTGGTATTGCCGGCTCTCTGTACAAATGGAGCCCTAGCAATGGTGTAATTATGGATAGTCTAAGAATTCTATGTATAATTATAACTAAGGTGATCTTTGAATAATGTATCAAACCTACCAAGGAGTGTAGCCTGCAGGTAACTGTATCAAAAGCTTATTGGAGAACTGCTGGAGTTGATGCCCCCCCCCCCCCGAGTTCCTGGAGGCTACTCATAATCTTACGGTCTTTTCTCTGCCACTTGCCACATATATGTCCATTCTAAAAACCGGGCTGGCTTATCCTACAAGCTGGCATTGAATCACCTGGCAGACCGCACCTGGGATGATATGTCACTGATACGAGGGCGTTAAACCAGTCACGGCCCCAACCGAGAACAACCTTTCCCCGATTACCAGTACCATGGTGTTACCCTGCCTGATGACATTGACTGGAGGCTTTATGGTAGGTGTGAATTAAGCTGGACATAATGTAGTACATCGTGAGTTTTCTGCTTCCTGTTATGACTTGACTTGCTGCAATGAAAGGAAGTGATCGGGCTCTGGGTTAGTCTACTATTGGGGTGGGGGGTGCTTTGAAAGACTGTTCGGCTGAGATTGAACTCTTAACAGTTGCATGTCCGGCTCCGAGGCCCTAGCCTGATGGCAATATTGAAAAAATGGAAGGCTTTGCTATTAGCTGGTTATAACCCGCAAAGGTAATTGATATGGACAGATCTCTCGTCTTCCGCCAAATGAAGCAATGTGACCATCTGCCATGGAGCAGTCCTACCTGCTCATTCGCCTGCTAACATAGCCCCTGGCTTCCCCATGTTGCTTCTAGCTTTTCAGGCCTCTAAGTTTGCAGCCAAAGGGATTTGGAGCACCCTGCTGACACGTCACAGCTGAATTACCTCATGCATCATGGTCGATGTGGTTCAATGTTGCTCGCTTCACACACAGTTCTCACAGTTTGTTGGCCAGTGCCAGTACCAGTATTCTTTTCAAGTGTATCCCCAGACACGTGTTTCTAGAATCCTCTTTCATCAGTGGGGAAAAATGTTCGTAGGTCGCTGGACGTTCTGCCGCAGTTTCCTCAGGGTTAGTGCCACTCTCAGCGCGCAGGTGCTCACAGAGCTCGTCAGCTCACAGCCCACGGGAGCCATCTTAAACAGTCAAAGGGATTTGGAGCACCCTGCGGACACGTCACAGCTGAATTACCTCATGCATCATGGTCGATGTGGTTCAATGTTGCTCGCTTCACACACAGTTCTCACAGTTTGTTGGCCAGTGCCAGTACCAGTATTCTTTTCAAGTGTATCCCCAGACACGTGTTCCTAGATTCCTCTTTCATCAGTGGGGAAAAATGTTCGTAGGTCGCTGGACGTGCTGCCGCAGTTTCCTCAGGGTTAGTGCCACTCTCAGCGCGCAGGTGCTCACAGAGCTCGTCAGCTCACAGCCCACGGTAGCCATCTTAAACAGTCAAAGGGATTTGGAGCACCCTGCTGACACGTCACAGCTGAATTACCTCATGCATCATGGTCGATGTGGTTCAATGTTGCTCGCTTCACACACAGTTCTCACAGTTAGTTGGCCAGTGCCAGTACCAGTATTCTTTTCAAGTGTATCCCCAGACACGTGTTTCTAGATTCCTCTTTCATCAGTGGGGAAAAATGTTCGTAGGTCGCTGGACGTGCTGCCGCAGTTTCCTCAGGGTTAGTGCCACTCTCAGCGCGCAGGTGCTCACAGAGCTCGTCAGCTCACAGCCCACGGGAGCCATCTTAAACAGTCAAAGGGATTGGGAGCACCCTGCTGACACGTCACAGCTGAATTTCCTCATGCATCATGGTCGATGTGGTTCAATGTTGCTCGCTTCACACACAGTTCTCACAGTTTGTTGGCCAGTGCCAGTACCAGTATTCTTTTCAAGTGTATCCCCAGACACGTGTTTCTAGAGGTGAACAGACAAAATATCGACTCCAAAATATCGACTGGACATAATATCGAGTTTTAAATATAGACTGGACAAAATATCGACTGGACATAATATCGACTACAAAAATATCGTTTTTCAGGTAAGTGAAGTAATATCGACTGTTTAAAATATAGATAGCAAAAATATCGAATTTTTAATAATATATAATATTTTATAGTGTATTTTTATGTAATAATATGTGTGAAAAGTGTGTATTAATGTTATAAAATATTTTATTAAATGGAATTTGTTTTTTTAATAATTGCGTTATGTAATTCTGTAGCGGGTTGTGGGTTTATAGGGGAATAGGGTGGGAAGTAATTTAATAATAATTAATTAATTAATATATGTTTGTAAATATTTATAATTAATAATTAATTGATAATTAATAATAATTAGTTAATTAATTAATATAATTTTGTACATATTTTGAATTAGTAATTAATTGGTAATTGATTAATTGTAATTAGTTAATTACATTAATTAGAGTACATTTTAATATATATAATTTTGTGTTATTGTTAAGTAATTAATTGGGAAAAAATAATATTAATTATTAAAATAATTACAGCTAATGTGCTAATATATTTACTTTATTGTTATTGTTAATTAATAATTAATTGGTAATTAAATAATATTGATACATTTTGGGTAAAGGAGTATTTTTAGGGTTCAGGGTCAGTTTTTAGTTTTTGGGTAAAGGGGCATTTTTAGGGTTCAGGGTCAGTTTTCAGTTTTTGGGTAAAGGGGCATTTTTAGGGTTCAGGGTCAGTTTTCAGTTTTTGGGTAAAGGGGCATTTTTAGGGTTCAGGGTCAGTTTTCAGTTTTTGGGTAAAGGGGCATTTTTAGGGTTCAGGGTCAGTTTTCAGTTTTTGGGTAAAGGGACATTTTTAGGGTTCAGGGTCAGTTTTCAGTTTTTTTGGGTAAAGGGGCATTTTTAGGGTTCAAGGTCAGTTTTCAGTTTTTGGGTAAAGGGGCATTTTTAGGGTTCAGGGTCAGTTTTCAGTTTTTGGGTAAAGGGGCATTTTTAGGGTTCAGGGTCAGTTTTCAGTTTTTGGGTAAAGGGGCATTTTTAGGGTTCAGGGTCAGTTTTTAGTTTTTGGGTAAAGGGGTATTTTTAGGGTTCAGGGTCAGTTTTGGGTTTTTGGGTAAAGGGGTATATTTTAGGGTTCAGGGTCAACAAATAAGATTGTAATTTTTTTTTATTATTTTCATTTATTATTTAATTATTATAATTTAATTTAAGTATTTTTAAGTATATTTTAGTCATTAAAATTTAATATTAATTTAATTTAACACTGTTTTTAATAAAGTCGATATTTTTTACATCTATATTATTGTTAACGATATTTTGTACTCGATATTTTTGTACTTACCTGTTTGTAGATAGAAAGTCGATATTTTGTCTGTCGATATTTTGGCAACGATATTTTTGCAGGTCGATATTTTGGCAGTCTATATTATTTCAGTGATCCGTTTCTAGATTCCTCTTTCATCAGTGGGGAAAAATGTTCGTAGGTCGCTGGACGTGCTGCCGCAGTTTCCTCAGGGTTAGTGCCACTCTCAGCGCGCAGGTGCTCACAGAGCTCGTCAGCTCACAGCCCACGGGAGCCATCTTAAACAGTCAAAGGGATTTGGAGCACCCTGCTGACACATCACAGCTGAATTACCTCATGCATCATGGTCGATGTGGTTCAATGTTGCTCGCTTCACACACAGTTCTCACAGTTTGTTGGCCAGTGCCAGTACCAGTATTCTTTTCAAGTGTATCCCCAGACACGTGTTTCTAGATTCCTCTTTCATCAGTGGGGAAAAATGTTCGTAGGTCGCTGGACGTGCTGCCGCAGTTTCCTCAGGGTTAGTGCCACTCTCAGCGTGCAGGTGCTCACAGAGCTTGTCATCTCACAGCCCACGGGAGCCATCTTAAACAGTCAAAGGGATTTGGAGCACCCTGCTGACACGTCACAGCTGAATTACCTCATGCATCATGGTCGATGTGGTTCAATGTTGCTCGCTTCACACACAGTTCTCACAGTTTGTTGGCCAGTGCCAGTACCAGTATTCTTTTCAAGTGTATCCTCAGACACGTGTTTCTAGATTCCTCTTTCATCAGTGGGGAAAAATGTTTGTAGGTCGCTGGACGTGCTGCCGCAGTTTCCTCAGGGTTAGTGCCACTCTCAGCGCGCAGGTGCTCACAGAGCTCGTCAGCTCACAGCCCACGGGAGCCATCTTAAACAGTCAAAGGATTTGGAGCACCCTGCTGACACGTCACAGCTGAATTACCTCATGCATCATGGTCGATGTGGTTCAATGTTGCTCGCTTCACACACAGTTCTCACAGTTTGTCGGCCAGTGCCAGTACCAGTATTCTTTTCAAGTGTATCCCCAGACACGTGTTTCTAGATTCCTCTTTCATCAGTGGGGAAAAATGTTCGTAGGTCGCTGGACGTGCTGCCGCAGTTTCCTCAGGGTTAGTGCCACTCTCAGCGCGCAGGTGCTCACAGAGCTCGTCAGCTCACAGCCCACGGGAGCCATCTTAAACAGTCAAAGGGATTTGGAGCACCCTGCTGACACGTCACAGCTGAATTACCTCATGCATCATGGTCGATGTGGTTCAATGTTGCTCGCTTCACACATAGTTCTCACAGTTTGTTGGCCAGTGCCAGTACCAGTATTCTTTTCAAGTGTATCCCCAGACACGTGTTTCTAGATTCCTCTTTCATCAGTGGGGAAAAATGTTCGTAGGTCGCTGGACGTGCTGCCGCAGTTTCCTCAGGGTTAGTGCCACTCTCAGCGCGCAGGTGCTCACAGAGCTCGTCAGCTCACAGCCCACGGGAGCCATCTTAAACAGTCAAAGGGATTTGGAGCACCCTGCTGACATGTCACAGCTGAATTACCTCATGCATCATGGTCGATGTGGTTCAATGTTGCTCGCTTCACACACAGTTCTCACAGTTTGTTGGTTTAGAGACGACACATGCTCCCAATTACAGCTAAAATACAAACTGAAGAATGCAGATTGGCTCCCAGCAGAATGTAGCACATTAGCTTCATTCTGAATTCGCATGTGGGTTTAAACCAGTTGACGAACCTGATTCTAATTGGGCTTGGTATCTTCCGGGTGGAGGCATCCTTCTCTGCATTTTTTATTTGCATATAAACGTTCTGCCACCCTTTGAGTGGATGCCAACATCACGAGCCCTGCAAAAGCTCAGGAGTTGGTTTGTTAGTTTGTTATGCAGCACCCAGACTACACGTCTAATTAATAAATGCTTATCAAGGGAGGCTGAGTGCATGGATGTGGTGGTTTTGTTGAGAACTGGAGACCTAATCGTTTTGTTGGTTAAGCCTACTTTGCTTCTCCTCAGAATGGATTCTGTCATTATAACCAATCTGAGATGACTGCCAACATCACCGGCTACATCAATGTTACATCTGGCAACGTCACTGCCTTGAAGACTGCCATTTTTAAGAGGGGTCCAGTGGCTGTTAGCATTGATGCGGCGCACAAGTCGTTCTCCTTCTATGCCAATGGCGTATACTATGAACCAGAGTGTGGTAAGTTGCAGATTTCATTTTAAGTGCAAGTTGGTACAGTTGAAGTACCCAAAATCTGCCTTGGTGGTGCCTCCTTGGATATGTGCAAGTGGCACAACAGGCCAGAACCTGACGAAAGTTAAGTTTCGCTTCAATTCAACTTTTTTTTATTTTGTATTATGTTTTTTGTTCTGGCCCGATGTTGGAGATGGTCCATTGCAGAAGAATGGCCTATAGTGAGCATGCTACAAGTCTACTAATGACGGTGTACAGGCAGACTACCAATTCGCTCTGCTTCTCACCCTCAACAGACTATCCATTTTATTTTTCCTTCATGCTACCTTACTCATCGCCACATGCAAACGCTGCCAAAATCTTGACACTCACTGAAGTCTTGTGTGAAGCTCCTTGTTTATGTGCTTGCACCCATATACGAAGGTTCAGATGATGCATCGGATATCTGATAAATCCGTGGACCAGTCCGTAGACACTTCAGATGCTCCAAGCGAAGAGGGTGAATCTTTTCGGACTATGGACTGAGCAGCATTTGTCAGGTCCCTATTCGGTCAATGTGTAGGAAGGGCTATCTTGTGTGTTTCTTTTTTACCACTGTAAATCTCATGTTATAGATGTGGTACAGAGCTCAAATTGCTTGTATATTGGGGCTTTCTGTGCCAAACAAGTCATTTGAACTGATGCCAGTTACAAGGCTGAATGTTGGGCTTTTGGAAATTGATAATTATGGTCCTAATCAGATGAGCTGTAAAATTGCAGGTAACTCCTGGAAGAGCTGCCTGCTCAGACGCAGTCTATTTCGTAATTGCCAAGAGGTGAAACAAATGTGTTTTCTGACTGGAAAGTTTAATAGGGTGCCACCCTCTATCGTGCGTAGGCCTTATGGTACTTTACTTTGTAGGTAGATTGAACAAGAAGTTCTGCTGTTGTGATTGTTACTTTGGTATCTTCAACCTAGTTCTACTTGTTGATGGTGACCAAACGCTAGTGCGATAGGCAAAGGCTTTTATATCCTAATGGGTTGGCCAGGTATCCCTAGTAAACTTAGGACCACTCGCTGACACTGGGTTCTCTGAAAGATCAACCATGACTGCCTTGCACACCCCTGTCATCAAGCATGGTGGCGCTCCTAATCCAGTATGCTAGGGGAGGGACTGGGATTGAGCAAGTTTAAGGGAGCCGTCATCCAAGTAAGTTTAATTGCTGTACAGTCCTCGCCCTATTCTAAGGTGCAGTGGGTTGTGAAAACTGTAACATGCACCTCCTTCCAGAGCATCTGAAGGGAACTCTGCTCAGTTCTACTGAAAACAAATAAATGTATCATGTCATAAGGTTCCTTGTATTCAGAGGTGGTGTTTTTTTTTGGGGGGGAGGGGGTTTACGTTGACCCTTGGAATAAAGTAAGGAGGGTGGGTTTTTGACTTGTGGTTTGGCGTTCGCCTGATGGTTGGAGTACTAATAAACATGTTGGCAATTTAAGTCCAGATTGTTTCTAGTTCATGCACCATATTTAAAGGGAGTGGGACTCCCTTGAAGAATATATAGTGCCGCGGGCCTTATGATTTCCTAAGTTTCTTCTGGTCGGCGACCTAAATATTCACATGGATGTTCCTGATTCCCCTGAAGCCCGCAGGCTTGGGGAAATTCTTGAGCTTGCCCAGCTCGAACAATGGGTCACTGGTCCGACGCATGCGGGTGGTCATTTACTTGACCTGGTGTGTGCGAATTTCCCCATTCAGTCTGTGATTGTTGAAAAAACAACTTGGTCTGACCACGATTTGGTTAGGTTTAGTTGGGAGATGGCAGAGTCCAGTCCCCCACCCTCTACATGCCATTCTCAAAAAATTAACCTACCCGCGTTTAGACAGGCTCTGTCCAAAACGCGCCCACAATCTAAGATGTGTCTGGACGAGGCGGTCTGCGAGTTTAATGAGTGGGTACGACAGGCGGCGACGGCCTCTACTAAGCGAACCATGCTGACCAGAGCTAGACGCTCTCCCTCCCAACCCTGGTTCTCCCCTGAATTGAGGGAGATGAAACTGGGGTGCAAAAAATTAGAACGAACGTGGAGGTGTGTTTACAGCTCTGAGGCTAAATCCGCCCTACGGCTCGCCCAAAAAGACTACTATGCAGCCATTAAGGTAGCTAAGGGGAACTACTATGCAGGGCGCATTAACAAAGCCGATAACAATGGCAGAGAGATCTTTGCCATTGTTAAAAGCTTTGTGTCCCCTGTCGCGAAAGCTGTGTCCCTCCCGTCCTCTGCACAATGGTGCGAGGAGTTGACCACTTTTTTTATTACCAAAATAGCGAGGATTCAGCAGGGCCTTTTAGCGGCTCTCCCTGCCGACTGCTCTGCAGCTGGCCTCTGTCCTTCCTCTCTCTCATCCTCTGGACAACAATTCACAACCTTCGCACAAATTGCGGAGGGTGATGTTCTCCATCTCCTCCAGTCTCTGAAATCTGGCTCTCCAGCCGACCCGTGCCCAGCCCGGGTGCTTTCGGAGGTGGCGGTAACAGTCTGCAGTGAGATCACGCAGATAGTGAATCTCTCCCTGGCTGTAGGCGTGGTTCCCCAAGTTTGGAAACAAGCCAAACTTCTGCCGCTTCTGAAAAAACCAGGTCTGGATGTGTCGGTTCCTGGGAATTACCGACCCATTTCCCTTTTACCAGCACTCACGAAAATCTGTGAGAAGGTGGTTCTTCAACAAGTGGAGAGCTATGTTGAAACATCTAACGCCCTCCACCCTGCTCAATCGGGCTTCAGGGCTGCGTATAGCACCGAGACGGCCCTGGTGGAGATGACCGAGGCAATTCGGGAATGTTTAGACGGAGGTGGCAGAGCGGTCCTAATTTTATTGGACCTCTCTGCCGCTTTCGATACCGTCCCCTACGAGCTTCTCCTCGGTCGGCTGTCTGCCATTGGCATTGGGGGAGTTGTGTTGGAATGGCTGTCCTCTTTTTTATCTGATAGGACCCAGCAGGTCTGGATGCCCCCCCATGCCTCTGAGCCCAAGCCTCTGCTTACAGGGGTCCCGCAGGGGTCCACTCTTAGCCCCTTACTGTTCAATGTGTATATTACCCCCCTGGTCTATCTAGCGGAACAGTTTGGGGCTAAGATCATAGGGTATGCAGATGATACCCAACTGCTGTTTACCTGGCCAGACGACAATCTGGACACGTCTACAGTTCATCTGTGTTTGTCCTCTGTATTTCGCTGGTTAACACAGGCCCAGTTGAAGTGCAATGAGGACAAATCTGAAGTGCTCTTTTATGGTTCCTTTCCCCCCTCATTTATGAGCACACTTTGGCCTTCTAACATTCCTAGCCCAAAAGAGATGGGGAGACCAGCCAAAAATCTGGGCATTTGGTTTACGGAGGATCTCAGATTCGAGTATCATATTAAAAAGCTTACAGGCACTTGTTTTGCCACTCTGAGAATGCTCCGTAAATTCTTCCCCTTGCTCCCTAGGGAGGCCAGGGAGTCGGTTGCCAGGGCGCTCATATTGGCCCGTCTCGACTACGCGAACGCACTGTTCAGTGGCATTCCGGCATATCTGGTGAAACGCCTGCAAATTATTCAGAATGCGGCAGTACGTCTACTATTTAACATCCCCAGATGGAAGAGCGTCCGCGCTGAGTTGCGCTCGCTCCACTGGCTTCCTGTTGCACAACGCATTTTGTTCAAATCTTTGGTGCTGGCGTTTCGCGCAACTCATGACCAAGGCCCCTTGTACCTGAGAAAGAGATTTACCAGCTATGCCCCTGCACGCACCCTGAGATCTTCCACTCTGTTTAAACTGTCCCTTCCCCGTTTTAAACGTGCTAGACTTGGTGGTCAGTCGCTATCTGTGGTTGTGGCTCGGGCCTGGAATGCACTGCCTCTCCACCTGCGCTCTACGCCTACAGTGGCTGTATTAAAAAAACATCTGAAAACCCACTTATTCAAGAGTGCTTTCTAGGATGGTCCCTCGGTGTTCTGCTATCCGCCTTACTTTTTTCCCTCCCCGCGCCAGGATACTCCCCAGTAACAGAGCGCGTTACAAAATGGTTTATACTTATACTTATACTTTATCAACTTCGGTTCTGTAAGTTTGATTGTATTCTTGCAGTCAGATGTTTGAATGGTCTGCTTTTACCTGTAGGTAACAAGACTGAAAACCTGGACCATGCGGTACTTGCTGTTGGATATGGTGTGCTGAACGGAGATCCTTACTGGCTAGTGAAGAACTCTTGGTCCACCTACTGGGGCAACGATGGCTACGTCCTAATGTCCATGAAGGACAACAACTGTGGTGTGGCCACTGATGCCACCTACCCCACGCTTGACTGATCTCCAGGGTCCCTGGGTGACGGATGAAGTGCAAGGCTTGAGGCCGGAGCCTCCCACAACTTTCCAATCTAGGAAGTAGGGGGTGAATCTTTGGATTGAGTTGTGAATCACTCAAATAAGTATGTGACAATACTTGGTAGACTGTGGTGTGAGCAACTTTTATGATTACTTTGAATTTGACCACCTATTTCGACTGCACTGAAGACCCATGGAATTTCCCACTTCTGCTTAAAAAACCAACGCAGAGAAGTTAATGCAGGTGGCATTTTATACTTCAGTTTTTGTGGACCAGCCGCTGAAGAAAATTGGATTTCTTGGTAGCACAGTTGAATCGGCGCTTGACTAAGACGTTCCCCTTGCAAGCATAGGCTTAAATCAACTGCGACTGGTTCTTATTGTGCTGAGTGTAGTCCCTGCCCCCCTCCCACTTGCACTTTGGAAAGGAGCATAGTTTGGTAGGTCCCTGGTTGGAGGTGCATTTTCTGGGCAATTGTGAAGTTGTACACAATGATGCATTTTATGCCAAGTGTCACAACCAGGCTCTAACACAAGCTGCGTGTTATTTCCTTGTATACACAAATTGATCTCCTACAATAAAACAGACATTGGGCAAGCTCTTGTCTAGCAACTACAAGTGTCACCAATAGTGCCATTTATTGAATTGGTCCACTGGCCTTCAGAGATGCAGGCAATACCTACGCTGCTTCTTTATCCAGTTTGTGAGTATTCATAAACCTGCGTTGCAAGTAACCTGGATGGCCAACCGAGGGGCAGTGTGGTGCACAACAGGTCTGTTTGTTCAAGGATTTGTCTTTGACATTTAATAAAGCACCCCTTGATTGAGCAGAAGCGGGTCTGTGTATTTAATCCTATAACTCTTTGGAATGCATTATCAACCGCTGCCCCAATTGCTCAGCATTTCTCCTTTCACAGCGGGTGCTGGTTCTCCTGACCTAGCACATGCCCGATCAGTAGTTTATTTGTGGTCTGGCAAATTTTGCAAGTCGGACCTAATTTTGGATGTGGGAAGGGGGTGGCACCGGTAGCATTTGCTCTGCAGCTGTGAATGTCATAACCTGAAGCAGGGAGGATTTCTGCTGAACTGTTCTTTCTTTGCTCCAACTGATTGAAGTTCCTCCTTATCTGGTCTTGCACCCCTTCCCCGACCACCGTGTTTCAAGCTGCAAGTATCTCAATATCGGCCCTAAATGCTAATCTAGAAATCCAAGTGTTCCCTCTCCCCTGCAGCACTTCTCAAGGAGAAGGCATCTTGCTTGGCTATGAGATGGCAGCTTGATCCTAGTCTAAGTTGGGCCATAGCTCTTTTTCCTCAGGGCGTAGCTTCAAGGGGTTGCGGCTTTGGGTGTTATATTTTGGGCAGTGTATGTATTTTCTAAATAGTTGGTTACAGGTGCTTTCAGTCTGGTATAGTGAGGTCTGTCGAATTTCACGTGAGTTTTACATATACACACAGACTAAACTACTTTCACGTCTGTTCTGAAGATCTAAAAAAAGGTGGTTTTAGAAAATGTGTTGTAACCTTAATGCCACTTCTCCCTTTCCACTGCTCCTTAAGCCGACCCTTTTGTTCTGCTTATCATTTTAACATGCTATGCCAGTGTGATTGTTAAAATCTGATGCTCACATCCTCAATCTTGTGCACCAAGCTATGCTCCAACTTTTACTGCGCCCCCAAAAGACTCCCAGGAGTACACGTTCACTTCATGCGGTCTCAAACTGCCCCCCACACACTTCTGTACTGGGTTGACTCTTCTTCTAAGGTGGAGGAAAATCACCCAACCAGTTAAAATGCCCCAGTGAAAAATAAAATGGCAAACATTAGAACCATTTTATTATTCTTTGGCTTTGCAAACTCATCTGAGGGCTGCTGCTGACTGGAAGCAGCCGAGGAGTGGTGGAGTCTTTAAAGTGCACATGTCTCTTTGGCCACTGCCTTGCGACAGCCAGACATGCACTTTAAACCTTTCAACCCAGCTGTCTTCACTGCTGGGTTGAGACAGAGTAAAGGGCTCTAGTGCTCTTTTGTGCTGAGAGCCTGCTCCATCCAGTCCTGGTGCTGCTTTCGTACAGTGTTTGAGGAGAACCAGGAATGGCTGGGGGACTTGCTGGAAGAGAGAACAGGAGGATGGAGGTAAGTGAATTAACATTAAGTCTGTATCCTCAAATCAACATGCATTATGTTACTGGTTTGAAGTGAATCTAGTTTACTATTTTGCCTGCCTCACCACTCCATCGCAGGCAGCTGACACTGCCTTTGTATGTGTAATGAGCACAAGAAACTGCCAACACTAGCATCATGAGATGAGTGTCTTTGAGGACCTTTCACCATGGGGACAACAAATAGTGCAACTCCGTCGTTGCCATATCTCGAAGGACTCAATAGTACAAGACTTTTCAATGCTGCACTAATCCTGCTAGCTGGATCCGAGCTGGGAAGGTGGTCCTGGTTCCACCCTGACCTAAAGGTCTCATTGCAGAGCAGATGCAACCCTCCCCATGAAGACACAGGCTATGCCTAGAGGTACCAATGGTGCCTTAGGGGCCCACCAAATTTCTGCATCAACACACTGTATATAGTGACTGCCAGGTCACATGATGAGCCTGGGGCGCTGTCTTCTCCCAACCAGCATCACTTTGATTGTCCTTTCACTGCCTGCCTTCTTGGGTTCATGTTGCAAAGCGCTCTTCCTGCCTCTATGGAGCGAGCTGACATCCCACCTCCTGACTAGACGATTTCAGAAAGTTCAACAAAAAAATCCTATTCTCACTTTAGGTGAAAATCCACATGGGCATCAGTGGAATGGGACTGAAACTAGTACTTTGGTTTTGTTTCTTTGCGAGTCTCGACAGGGAGACCTATTTTTTTTTTTGATACCTGTGGGCCTCTAAACATGACCTACAAGAACTAAACCTCAGTTTGTTTTTATTGGAATGATTTGTCTCTGGTCTCTTGATCTAGCACACCCTTTGTCAAGAAACTAGAAATCAAGATGATGCACTGTAGAAGAGCATGGCTAGTAAAGCAAGGAGTTTGCCTACTTATTACATTTGTGTGGTTGATCTATCTTTTGATAGCCTGAGGAAGCTTGTGGCACAAAGGTCTCAAACGATAGTTCTGCAATCTACAATATTGTCATAACTGTTTGATGGCCTAAGGACGTGGCCGTCCAAATTTTCCAACCAAGTTAAAGAGCTCGAGGTTACGATAAACTGATAAGGTTAAGCAGGGACTTTGAGGTCCATAAATACCTCGTTGGTAACAAGGTTTGACTCTCATTCTAGTGCTTCATAGCATCAAATATGAACACTGGTAGATTTTAAACATTTAGCTGACTCCAACACCTTTTTGGTGACCTCATTGTCCTGTATTGAATCTGCTCCAGTGCTTGCAGTTCCTGTGATATTAATGTAAAATTGGCGTTGCGTGTTCACCTGGATAGCAGAAATGATGGAGTTATGAATGTCCAAAGCAAATGTGTATTCTGTGATAAATGCTTACTGCGGAAAAGTCCCATGTCCTGAGCTTCAGGTTGGCCTACTCTGTATAAATGTATCCCGACTAAAGTTTTGTCTAATTTGAGTGTTTCACAAACTCATTACCACCCCTTCAGTCTGCTGACCCGGTCTACTTTCTTGAATGTTTTACGAAATTAAGTCTATGGGCCCAAGTGAAACTGTCACCCAGAGCATAGCTGGCCTCCAGGGCAATTGGGCAGTGCCCATGGTCTGGTCGGGGCATGAGCATTTTTTTGCTGATTATGGACATGTTTTATAGCTAGTCTAATTTATTTCCCTGATAGTACCAAAACGAAGACTACAGCAAACCAGTGCATGGAGTCTCCCCATGGCCTTTACAGATTCTAATCTGGCCTGGTTTTTAAATGTGGGCCACATTGTTTAGCTATCTGGTTCGCTAATGGGGGGGGGGGGCACTTTTATTTGTTTTTTTTATTGGTTTGTGACAGAATCTGACTCCCTGGAACTACCTTGCTTTCAGAGTTAATGCTGACTACGCCACATCCTACATAACTGTCCCTTTGGTATTTCCAGAGGTGAGCAAGAACCAATGTGAGCGCGGGCCTAGGGTATGGCTTGTATCTGGGAGCACGAGTCCAGCCCGGGCACATCATGGCACTGCACAGAGAAGTACATAACAAAAGCTATAGTTTTGTGTAACTGGTAGTCTGAATATTCATTATCGCCTGTAAGATTGGCAAACTAGTGATCTTGAAGAGTATTTTATAGGCCCCAGTCGAATAAAAGGCGTTTGCTTGGTGGTGTTTTGGCCCTACCATAGGTGCACTTCCTTCCCTTCAAGGCTATTTTATGGCGTCAGAAGGGGTATGCAGCAACATGAATTCCCTTTCGTCACCTGTAGACCGTGTCATGCCAGTTTGAGCATCACAGATGAACCTTTAACGAGGGTCTGCCCAGAGAAATCTAGGAGGCCAGTGATGGGGAAGGAGTGATGTCTCTTCTGAAGTGTGTGGAGATTTATTTACAAATGTACATGAGCTGTATTTACAGTACCAGTGATGCGAGCTGTGTGTGAGATGAGAACAGTGTGATGTGTCATTTCCATTAAAGGTGGCATCCTTTCAAGTCAGTCTGAGAACTCCCTGGCATGAAGTTTTAGCAGGCTTCGGTCCAACAACCGGTCTGACCTGATTGACACAGGCTCTGGCTGCTAACACCTGCTCCTGGGCCAAAAAACGGCGCTGTAAAAAGCCGCTCTTACCACTGTCTCAAGCGAACTTCCTCGTCGGGGCACGGAGGAGAGTGCGGGTGCCCCGGTGCTGTCTGAGCCCCCTTGGACTGTAATTACTCCAGAGCATGAAGAATGTGGCATATAGTTGTCTCGGTCTAAATCTGTACATCACCCAGCTCTTCAGTAGCACCTGTCAGTCAATGCTCCAGGTCCTTATTCTGATCCTAACCTGTGCAAAAATGTGTTGTGGAAGTGCTGCTAGCTAGTTGTGAGCTCTGCTTTCTAGCCATCGGGTACTCTTTATCCACGGAGAGCAAAAAGCAGCAGCGGGTCTTCAGATGCCGGACCTTAGTCCCTGTTCAACAATAATTGAGGAATTTCGTGCAAACAACCCCTGCGTCAGCTGCTGAGTGACGCGACAGAGCTCCAGATCACTGAGATATTTATAGGTTTGATTGCGGGTGCACGTAATAAGGAGTCCAGAAAGAATGTTTGTATGCAAAAAATCTATTTATTCAAGTTTTTCTTGTCAAAGTTCCGTATGTCAACATACTTCAGCCAACGTGTTTCTCTCACTCAAGGGGAGCTTCCTCAGGGCAATTAGATTTATAGCGTTCCTTCAAAAATGAAAATACTTGGGAGTATATTGGAAATGTGACCAGACGACTTGTCCTGTGCCCGGAAGGAATTTATGTCGGTCAGCCGCAGTCTTGGCTTAGTAATTTAATTAGGCACCAGGCCGTGCAGAGATGTGTATTCGATCTCAGGCAGCGGTTTGTGGATTTCTCGAATTAAGGGTCATTCTTATGTAGGTTACTGGCAGCATAGAGGATTTCAGGAAAGTCAGTCCTTGGTTTCAAAGGATCCAACAATGCTGCCTCTCAATTCTTCCTTAGCGTACGTGTGTCTTGGCCCGGTCCCATGTATACGAACAGTTTCCAGATCACAAATCGTCCGAGCGGCAAACAGCGTGTAGTAGCGTAACACGGGACCCATACGCTACTACACGCTGTTTGCCGCTGCCTGAGATCGGATACACATCTCTGCACGGCCTGATGGCTAATTAAATTACTAAGCCAAGACTGCGGCTGACCGACATCAATTCATTCCGGGCACAGGACAAATCGTCTGGTCACATTTCCAATATATTCAAAGTATTTTCATTTTTTAAGGAATGCTATAAATATAATTGCCTGAGGAAGCTCTCCTTGAGGGAGAGAAACGCTTGGCTGATGTATGTTGACAAATGTGGAACTTTTTGACAAGAAAAACTTGAATAAATAAGACTTTTTGCATACAAACATTATTCTTTCTGGACTCCACCTTATTACGTGCACCCCCAATCAAACCTATAAATACCATCGGGTACTCTATTTACCATGTGCATGAAGTAGATTTTTGCAACCATTGGTAAATTCCACTGTGTGCCACTTTCCCAAAGTTGTCTTTTCTTTGCCACAAAAAACCCGATTTTCATACGCAAGGGACAATCTGTCTTGCGTACATGTATCCTTAACACTAGAAAATGGTTCTGCAATCTGCACAAAAAGTACTTTGCAGGAAACCAGTGCATGCCTGCGATTTTGGTGAAGCACTCTGGAAAGTGAAGGGGTCACCTGGGGTCTTTGACAGTCCTCTTCCCACTGGGTTCAGCAGGGTGGAATTGGGGGGGATGGGGGGGTGAGGGGTGAGGGTAGGGTGAGGTGTGTGGCCGTTGCTCTTGCACCTAAAGACTCATACTTGACATCCCCCGCACAGACCACATTTTCAGTCACCTGAAAGACCTTCACTGGCTTCCTGTCAACAAGAGGATAACGTTCCATCTCCTCACCCACGCATACAATGCCCTATACGAACTTGGACCTGATTGTCTCAACACGCGTCTTTCCTTTTACACCCCCACCCGCCAGTTGCGCTCGTCCAACCAAGCCCTCGCCGCTGTGCCGCGCATCCACAAAGCCACCATGGGGGGAAGATCCTTCTGTTACTTAGCGGCCAAAACCTGGAATTCCCTTCCCACCCACCTTCGCCTTACTCAAAACCACCTAGCCTTCAGAAAACAGCTCAAAACCTGGATATTCGATAAGTAAACCTCCCCCCCCTTCCTCAAGCGCCTTGACACCCTCTGGGTATGTAGTGCGCTATATAAATTTTGACTGACTTGACTATTAAATTGAAGTGAATGCTAGTTTCAATTGAAGCCAATTGTCTATCATTGTATGCAATTGTGCGGTTCTCACAAATTAAGCTTTGGGTATCCACTTCATATTTAGCCTCCACATTCAAATTCCTTACATTTACCTCACATTTAAAAAAAAGGTTTAATTTTACATTTAGCTTTATGTGTATGTTCTTTATTAATCTAATATTTATTTTCCTTAACAGTAGCAGACTTCCTGAAAGGGGGTCCGCAGACCACAGGTTACGCATTAGGTTGACACCTAGCCTGTATTTCACCTGCACCACCAGTACATGAGCTACTGGGGTCCAATGCCAGTAATTGTAAAATGCTGGTCATGGGAATTGCGTTCTTTGCGTCAGTGGAATACCTTTGCTGCCCTGGCGTTAACGGGGCAGCTGATGCGAAACTATCAAAAGCCACTGTCCCAGCTCTTCGATCTCGTGAAAGGCTCCATACTTCAGACTGACTTCACAAGCACACTGCTTGAAAACATAATTTAGCAAGGAAGCAGATTGTGTGAGTTGTCTCAAAAAGTTAACATTTAGACTACATTATTCCCTTGGAGCATGTGCACCGGCTACTCAGCACTTGGACGCCTCAGGGCAGCTACGTGCACTTTACAAAATTCATTCATTTCATTACCACCTGAGCCCCACTCACCAGACTTAACCAATGGTTATTTCACCTGTTGTGCCCTATCACTCCAGCCCTTACAGTGGTGAACTGATTGAATGCTATCAAACTGCACATAATATCCAAGAAAATTCAAGCTTTATAGTAGTTTGGACACTGATAATTAAATGCTACCTTTGACTTTGTTACCAATCGTTCTGGATTCCCAAGAGTAGCGCTTTCAGCAGGGTGGAATGGGGGGGGGGGGAGGAGGGTAAGGTGTGTGGCCGTTGCTCTTGCACCTAAATTCTATGCATTTTTCCTAGTGCTAACCTTTTTACTGAGTAGTATCAGTCCTGTGCCAACACTTGCCTGGAACTGCTCGCTAGGACCTCTGTAACCGGAGGCAGAGGTGCAACTAGAGACCAATTTCTGGGGGTCTAAGAAAATATTTAGGTGATGGCCAATTCTTCCAGCCATAAGCAGAGTGGAGATGCAGAGGCTTGAAGAAGGGTGAAAAACAAAGCCTTGTTAACAAGCAAATGGTCTTTCAAAGACCTGTGAAGTACTCTGGTGTGGCTGTGTGTGTGCGCGCGCCCCAGGGAAGCTTTCTCTGCCTGGGCTGACACACCTGACCGGGTTGAAGCCCATTGAGCGCAATGGGCATTGCACACCTGACAGGAAGGCTTGGAGGCTCCAAATTCCCAAGCCAATCCTAACGCTACACTCATGCTGTTGAGAGCAGTGCCAGGATTAGAGGGAGGGCCTCTGTCAGTGCTCACAAGAGCACCGGATGCCTTTGCTTTTTTTTTTAGGTCGAGCCTAGCGCAGCGCGCATGCGCTGCTCTAGGAGAGGGCCTCTTTGGATCACTCCAGACATTCAGAAAGCTTGTACGTCTGGTTATCAAATTCTATTGGCCTTTGCGTGTGGCTTTCAATAAATGAAAGCACGCAATTGGCCAAAGGTGGATTCATGTCCCTCTTCTTAAAATGTTTACTCCCATGGCGTTTTGCTCTTGGGAGCAAGCAGGCTGGAAGCTGCATTCTTCCATTCTCATTTGATAAAGCAATTTTTTGCCTTTCCAAACGTGGCCGCCCTGTTTTTTTTTTCTCTTCGACATGCTTGTTGTTTATGTGGTGCGTTTCATTCTGAACGCCAGTGCCCACTGATGGAGGAGGGGTGTTCAGCACGGGCACTGGGCCGGGGGGGGAGAACCAAGGGAAGGTTTTAACCATTGGCATGCGCGTGACTGGAGCTGTTCACGCTGATCTCTAACACAGGGGGTGGAATGGTGAGTTGTGTCGCACCCACCTCCCTTCAGAGACTGTCCCTCTTGTACAGTCCCAGGACCTATCTGGGGCTAGCCTCAATCATTTTGCTGCTTCTCCTGGGGTGCTGTTTGCGCACCACAAAGATCCCTTAACGCAGTTTCTCCCACCACTTGTGCTGAAAGTTGCTTAGCTTGCGAGCTGGAGTTTCAAACCTTCTTGTGAGTGGCTCGCGTGTGCCCACAAACAGTCATGCAAGAACTGCTTCTGGGAGACGCATGTTTATCCATTTCCTGGTGGATAGGTGAGGTAGTTGCTCTACCTAATCGGATGTGAAAGCACAACTTCAATTGCAGACGGGTGTCTTGGGAGAAGTACTCTTCTGTAGTAAAGTATAGTGGCCGCGTTGCAGTGAGGCATGTTACTAATATTTGACACTAGACACTCCAGCCTCTTTCTAATGTTCGCACTGGGACCTAATTGCTCCCTTGGGATAGTGCTGTGATACTGGCATCTTGTGAACAAGCATACTCCTTGTTAAAAGCTGGGGGAATTACTATATTTTTGGTCATCGTTCTACTTTCACTACTAGGCCATGTGTTATCTAGAGTGGTCACGTGGCTTGGAAAAATAATGGGGCCTTAACTGTCAATCTTATTTCCCACTGTGCTATACAATCAACACTGCTTCTGGTGAAAACAATCAAAAATAGGTTAGATGGAGGTGATATCACTCGTGTTGAAGGGCACAGTATAGATCAGATTCCTTGGCCTCACATAAATGCTTAAAGGTAGTAAAATAAGGCGTTTGGATGTAATCGGAGGTAGGTACTGCTGGAAAGCCTAATTTTCTTTGTGTATGTTCCTGGCTAGACCTATATTCCATAATTTTAAAGCGCTACTCTCGGGAATCCAGAACGATTGGTAACCAAGTCAAAGGTTGCATTTAATTATCCGTGTCCAAACTACTATAAAGCTTGAATTTTCTTGGATATTATGTGCAGTTTTTGATAGCATTCAATCAGTTCACCCCTGTAAGGGCTGGAGTGATAGGGCACAACAGGTGAAATAACCATTGGTTAAGTCTGGTGAGTGGGGCTCAGGTGGTAATGAAATGAATGAATTTTGTAAAGTGCACGTAGCTGCCCTGAGGCGTCCAAGTGCTGAGTAGCCGGTGCACATGCTCCGAGGGGATAATATAGTCTAAATGTTAACTTTTTGAGACAACTCACGCAATCTGCTTCCTTGCTAAATTATGTTTTCAAGCAGTGTGCTTGTGAAGTCAGTCTGAAGTATGGAGCCTTTCACGAGATCGAAGAGCTGGGACAGTGACTTTTGATAGTTTCGCATCAGCTGCCCCGTTAACGCCAGGGCAGCAAAGGAATTCCACTGACGCAAAGAACGCAATTCCCATGACCAGCATTATACAATTACTGGCATTGGACCCCAGTAGCTCATGTACTGGTGGTGCAGGTGAAATACAGGCTAGGTGTCAACCTAATGCGTAACCTGTGGTCTGCGGACCCCCTTTCAGGAAGTCTGCTACTGTTAAGGAAAATAAATATTAGATTAATAAAGAACTTACACATAAAGCTAAATGTAAAATTAAATCTTTTTTTAAATGTGAGGTAAATGTAAGGAATTTGAATGTGGAGGCTAAATATGAAGTGGATACCCAAAGCTTAATTTGTGAGAACCGCACAATTGCATACAATGATAGACAATTGGCTTCAATTGAAACTAGCATTCACTAACGAAAATAAAGATCATTCAAAATAAAAAAGATAAAATGATATGCTCTAGTCTAGCATGTTTTGTCTTTTCAACCAAATTTTGAAAATCTGCAACCTAAACCCAATGCAAATTTAGAGGTTTTTGTATTTTTTTTATATAGAACTAAATGAATGTTTAATATTTGGTTGACGTGTATTTATTTCTTCGGCTGTTTATTTTTGGAGCTGCAAGTCATAGAATTAGCTTAGCCTGTGGTTTCTGGCTTCAAATAGAGAAGTAGTAGGTTTCTACATAAGCCAAATGTTTAAAAACCACTCTACTAGAGGTGGGGAAGCCTACAAATTAACAGGGAGAGTAGCGCCAGAGCGGAGTCAAGGGTCTGACTTAGCCCTTGCACAAGCCAAGCTGTGAAAGTTTGCCATGTAAACTGTGCAACAGACAGAACATAAAGGATAACATCTCTTCAAAATGGTGTAATTCATGGAATTCCCCTAGATAATGCCTTTAGTAACTGAACAGGCAAATCAGTTGTCATATGCCACCTATATTCTTTGTATAAAAGGAGTCACATGGTCTGTGACCGCCCTGCTGCTCCCAGAAGTGGTCGCTCCCCCATCTCCTCTCTTCTCCTGGTATTGTACCACTCTGCCGATTTCTGACTTGCAAATTTACTTATTTATTTACAGAACTGCGCCGCGCTCCGTAACGCTGCTGTGCCTTGTGTTTGCTTGCCCCCTATAACAATTGCATTTGGACTGTGGTTTGCTTCGTAATTTGCACTGTTCAGCGCTCTCAGGCTTTACTTGTTACAGCGCTTCCTCTGCTGGCCTGAAATATTCTAGCCCCATAGCGCTCCATTACCATTTTAGCTTTGGCTGTAGAAGACCCTCGCAGCATTTGTTTACCTGTCTGTCATTTTCTTTGTTATCGGCCCGTCCAAGACCCTCCCTGCACCTCGCTCCCGCCTCCCAGCTGACCCTCCCACGCTCCGCCCCTCCACTATCCATTTAAGACAGATGTCCCAACGTGCAGCGTCCACGTGCTGCGGCCGCGCCGAAGGTGCGTCAAAGGTAAGCCCGTCTACGCCTGGACCGCGCCCAGTGCCAGACACCCTGGTCCCCGCATCACCCACCCCTCCCACATCACATACGATGCCTCCACGCTATTAGCACTAAACCCCTGCCTCCTCCCTAACTGCACCCAAGCAGCACCAGGACACACCCATGGACCCTTCACCTGCCACTCCTGCAAATTCACCTGCATCAAGACCCACACCAACCCCATAAACACCAAACAGAGATCCAACTCCAACCACCTCAAATGCATCCTTCTTAACACCCGCTCGGTTCACAAACACACCATCGACCTTTGAAATCTACTCGACACCATTTCTCCGGACAGCGCCTTCCTAACAGAAACTTGGATGAATGCCTCTTCAGCTCCACACATCACCATAGCCATCCCGGACGGCTACAAGATCATCCGTAAGGACCGCACCATCCAAACAGGAGGAGGCATCGACATAGTCCACAAGAACACCATCCGCGTCTCAACCAGCTCAGAAGACAACCTCGCTATCGCCGAACACCTTCACTTCCAGATCCCCACCGACCCCAAGACCACACTCAGAGGCACCCTCATCTACAGGCCACCAGGACCCCGTACAAAATTCAGCGAAGACATCACTGACTTCATCACCCCACACGCCCTCCCCTCAGAAGAATACATTCTACTGGGAGACCACAATTTCCACCTGGAAAAAAGCAACGACAGTTACACTACACCCTCCTGGACAACCTCGCCAATCTCGGACTCAAACAACTTGTTAACACCCCCACACACTATGCAGGACACACACTCGACCCTATCTTCACTTCCAGCAAGCATATCGCCTTCACGCACACCACACCCCTCCACTGGACGGACCACAACTGCATCCACTTCATTTACAATAAGACCACGATCCACAACCACCTCAACCAACTCTGCGAAGAAATTGGAACAAAATCACTGTCGACCAGATCTCCACATCACTGCTTCAAAAACCCCCGGCCTACTCAACGAACCCTAACCAAGCCGCCATCAACCTCACACAATGGTTAACCCAAACCGCCGACAAACTAGCTCCCTTGAAAAAACATCAAATCAAACAAGGCAGCAAGAATGCCCCCTGGTTCAACGATGACCTCAAAAAATCCAAGAAGCTCTGTCGTTCCCTTGAGAAAACGTGGAAAAAAGACCCAAACACTACCACCCAAGCCGCCTTCAAAAACGCTACCCGCAAACACCACCAACTAATCCGGTCAGCCAAGAAATCAGCACTCAAAGACCGACTAGACAACAACGCCCACAACAGCAAGGAACTTTTCAACATCATCAAAGAATTCACCAACCCCACAGCCAGCTCAAACGACATCACCCCCTCTCAAGTCCTCTGCGACTCCCTCGCCTCATTCTTCCATGACAAAATCGCCGACATTCATAACAGCTTCGACAACCAACCCGTAAACCAGTCAACCTCACCTACTTCCGAACCTGTAACTCCTCTGAATAACCTTTTCGACTGGAACCCAATCACCACAGAAGACACCATTTGCCTAATGAACTCCATCCACTCAGGATCCCCTACAGACTCATGCCCCCATCACATCTTCAACAAAGCAAACTCCATTATCGCACCCCATCTCCGAGACGTTATCAACTGCTCCCTCAACTCCGCCACATTCCCAGAAAGCTGGAAGCACGCCAAACTCAGCGCCCTTCTGAAGAAGCCCACAGCTGACCCCACCAAACTCAAAAATTACCGCCCCATCTCGCTCCTCCCATTCCCTGCCAAATTCATTGAGAAAGCCGTCAACAATCAGCTCGCCGCCTTCCTCGAAACCAACAAATCACTCGACTCCTCACAGTCTGGATTCCGCGCCAAACATAGCACTGAGACCACCCTCATCGCAGCAACAGACGACATTCGAACACTACTGGACAACGGAGACACAGTCGCCCTCATCCTCCTTGACCTCTCTGCAGCCTTCGACACAGTCTGCTATAGCACCCTGATACAACGCCTCAGAAACATCGGAATTCAAGGAAAAGCATTAGACTGGATCATCTCGTTCCTCGCTGGAAGAACTCAGAGAGTCCGCCTCCCCCCTTTTAAGTCAGAGGCCACCAAAGTCATCTGCGGCGTCCCGCAAGGATCATCACTCAGCCCCACCCTCTTCAACGTCTACATGAGCCCCCTCGCAACCATCGCGCGTCAACACAACCTCAACATCATCTCCTACGCTGATGACACTCAGCTGATCCTCTCACTCACCAAAGACCCAATCTCCGCCAAAACCAACCTACATGATGGGATGAAAGAAGTAGCCGAGTGGATGAAGCAAAGCCGTCTTAAACTGAACTCGGACAAAACGGAAGTCCTTATCTTAGGCTCACCCCCCTCCGCCTGGGACGACTCTTGGTGGCCAACGGCACTAGGAAAAGCCCCCACACCGACGGACCACGCACGGAACCTGGGCATCATCCTGGACTCCTCACTCTCGATGACCAGACAAGTCAAAGCCGTCTCTTCTTCATGCTTCAACATCCTACGCATGCTCAAAAAAACATTTCGCTGGATCCCCACCGAAACAAGAAAAACGGTCACCCATGCACTGGTTACTAGCCGTCTGGACTACGGAAACACCCTCTACGTCGGTACCACCGCAAAACTGCAGAAAAAACTCCAACGCATCCAAAATGCTTCAGCCAGACTCATACTTGACATCCCCCGCACAGACCACATTTCCAGTCACCTGAAAGACCTTCACTGGCTTCCTGTCAACAAGAGGATAACGTTCCGTCTCCTCACCCACGCACACAAAGCCCTATACGAACTTGGACCTGATTGTCTCAACACGTGCCTTTCCTTTTACACCCCCACCCGCCAGTTGCGCTCGTCCAACCAAGCCCTCGCCGCTGTGCCGCGCATCCACAAAGCCACCATGGGGGGAAGATCCTTCTCTTACTTAGCGGCCAAAACCTGGAATTCCCTTCCCACCCACCTTCGCCTTACTCAAAACCACCTAGCCTTCAGAAAACAGCTCAAAACCTGGATATTCGATAAGTAAACCTCCCCCCCTTCCTCAAGCGCCTTGAGACCCTCTGGGTATGTAGTGCGCTATATAAATTTCGACTTGACTTGACTATTAAATTGAAGCCAAAGATGTTTTTGTACAGTACATACTTTGAACTTTGTATTTCAAGATGCTCTCAAGCAATGATCAAGTATAAACTGGGACAGTGAAATAAACTATTTGTGTATGATCACACAATTTCATCAACTGAGAATCCCACTATTGATCCCAGGTATTGTGGGTTCACATTATGCAATTCAGCCATTTATGACACCCATTGTTGCTTGATCTACCTGTATTTGAACCCCTAGAACGCAGTGTTACACACATCACCCGTATATGTATTCACCCCGTTTACTTTACGTTTTTCTGACAGAAAAGAAATACACCTGTTATTATTTTTTCCACGTACTTCCATTAATTGTTAACTCTGTATTTGGTGCCTGATATGCTTTCAAATGTATGAATGGTGTGATATGTTTTCTGGTAAAGACGTAAGCCATTTGCAAACATCACTACATTATTGTGACCCTGAGTTTGGGATGATTTGCATTGAACTAGATGCACCAGGAAAGGACCTAACTCCTTTATGCTGGAGTGAGAAATGCACAAAATTAATGTAATAGATGTTTGCATTAGTTTAGAAACACACAGCATTTGCGCAAACCTCAATCGAAATGTAGGAAGTGGCAGAGGTGAGCACAGCGCTTTACCACACAGCATGGCCTCACTCCTTTATTAACTTGTGCACCTTTGTTTGTGAAGGGTGCTGCTTTTACTTTTGAGTGTGCCTTAATTGTTTGAATGAGCTGCTTTCACTGTAAGAGCGCCTTTACTTGTTATCGATGTGCTGCATGGTGAAATACTTTCAAGGTCTCAAAGGCAAGACCTATTGGATATGCCAATGCTTGTCTAACCGAGCTGTAGGTTGAAAACGTTTAAAATGCGCATGTCTGGCCATCACAAGGCGGCCGGCCAAAGCGACCTGCTCGTTTTAAACTTCAGTACAGGGCTCAAAGCAGCAATGGTCCTGGCCTGTCCTGATGCTCAGTTTGGGTCAGGTTGGTTGCTGAAAAATAAAATGTCAAACTTTATTACATATTTTTCAGATCTGGCCTGGGCGCTTTTCTTTGTGGGGGCGAAGGTCCTCTGCTCAAATGGACGAGCTGCCCCAGCTTATGTATTTAATGTTGCGGCTTAGTGAGTTTGTCTGCAGCTTTAATATAGGGCAGTCTTGACCCCAAGATACAGAAGTCATTTTATATGTATTGGCATGGAGATTGAGTGGCCCAGAATCCTAGGATGATGACCTGACTCCGAGACTTGAACCTGGTTTTCCCAGTTCCAAAGTTTGCAGCTGTAACACTACATTCTGGGGTAGTGTGAGTGTAGCAGCCACATGAAAGCTCAGCTCGCCATGGGCTTGAGGTTACAACAGGACCTTGTCAAAGAAAGTGTTTCCCTTATGGCTCACACATGTTCTACATTGTGACCTAGTTCACATCAATATTATATGTCCTTCAAAATATGCCAATAATAAGTTTTTTTTGGATTCATCATTACCAGATTTTATTTCTTTTTCTTACATATATCTTATCAAACTTTTTTTTATATATAAAAGTGCTTTTTTTAACATTTCTTTCTTACAAATTCATTATACTTTTCTTACACAATTTTAACACATATAAAGACATGATTCATCTTTTGAACACTTATTTGCAAATTGTTATACTCAAAAGTTATAAATAACACCCTGACACCACCACTAAAATCACGCACGCCAGCTATTCATATATACACTCACATACAATTCATTTGTAACCCATACTCTCTTTCTGAATATAAGGTTTAACAGAGACAGGCTCTGACTGAGTAATAACCACAGAATGAATTGTGGGATTCCACGCGAGGTCTACGCGCGTTTCGGTGGGTTTGTACCACCTTCCTCAGAACCTCAACAGAGTCACTTTCTGCTTGTATGTTGATCCCAAGCTTTTTCAGTTTGTAAAATGTATGTGCCTATGGACACCAACGAAATCATGGATTGTAAAATTTGAAACTAGGTTATTGATTGTCCTTCTGTAACATTCTGATTAGGGGTATGTGCAATAAGTTGTGTTTGTAATTACAGATACCTGTACCCACCCGACAAGTGTTGTTTCCTAGAAATCATATAAGTGTTTGTCTTTCGACCATGATTTAAACGAGTACTAGTTAAATTACAAAAACCTTGTTTGTAAGAATGGGAAGATTATGAAGTGCCCATAAACAAAAGATGTTGAGCCTATGTCGAGACTCAAACCTAGGGGCATATTACCAAGCAATAGCGATAATTATCGCTATTGTTTGGTTAGAGACAAAAATTTACCGCTGCGCTGCGGCGATTTTTACCGCAAATAAAACTTGGTATTACCAAGGTTAATCGCAAATGCGATAAAAATCGCTGCAATGCATGAATATCGCTGAAAAGTCAGCGATATTCATGCATTACCGAGCTAATGCTCTTAGCCATGTTATCCACCTCCCATTGGATAACATGGCTAAGAACTGCTCAGGGCAGGTGTTAGCTTTTGGAGATATTCGTGCTTAGCGCGAATATCTCCAAAAGTTGGTAATAGGAGATAGCGATGTTAGCGACTGTTTTCAGTCGCTAACATCTTGGCATCATTAGTGATAAATATCACTGACATGCAAAGTGGGGCCCAAGATGGTCGCTATCTCCTACTAGCTGTCGCTAACTGGTGTTAGCGACAGCTAGGTAATAGGGAGATAATTTTATCTCTGCCTTCTTGGCTTTTAAAGCCAAAAAAGCGGAGATAAACCCCCTTGATAATATGCCCCCTAGTTCCCCAGTTAGAAGCTTTGATCGGAAAGCCACACGCCGGTAGAGCGAGGCAGGCATTGGCTTTAAAAATGAAATCGAATTAGGAGCAGCTGCTTCCTGCTATAAACAAAGGAACCATCATGTGACCACCTCCTCCCTGTTATGACACCGGGAGTTTTGGAAGAAACTGACTCTGGTGGAGGGGAAAACGCAATCACTCGTGGAGTGCTGGAGCATAACAAAGTACTAGTAGTGAAAGGGCACAAGTACCTGGTCCATTTTCAAGGGGAGGGCCAAACACGAGGACGTGACGCAGGCATAGCTTGTCAAACGATAGAAATGTACCCGACACACAAGTAAACACACGGTGGCGCTATTGGACTGTGCATTAAATTGTGGCCACTGCTTTGTGCCTTTAAATAATAGGCTTTCTTATAATAGTTTCTAAACCTACAACCGTCCGTAATGTGAGCCTCCTGTAGCGCTGATGGATGGCATTGGGACAGCTTAAACGGCCAGTAGCCTTGCGCAAAAAATCCAACAGTGTCTGGCCCAGTGGGTGTATATGACTCCATAAATTACTGGTACTCTTTATTACTCGGTCCTGAAAGGCCTCTACACAGTACTGAAAGTGGGACCTATTTGAGAAGGCCAATCGAAACACTTTGCTATTATATGCTGTCATACTAACTGGGGTGGTATGGTGAGCAAAAGAATGATGGCTCTAACACAGATCTTTTAACTGGGGGTGAATGTTTTGATTTGTTCTGCATTCCGTCCTCCAACTGAGTGTCTTTTGCTTTCTAGCCCTAAGTGCACTGGCTACGCCCAGATGTGGGTCCTGGGCTCACTGTGCCCCTTCAATCAAGCCATCCTGGCTGATGAGGGGGTGAAACCATGAAACCGGTCCCAGGATGCATGTTTCCGGTCCTGGGAAGACCTTGTCTGGCAGTTCTGGCTGGAATGTTCCAATGAGTAACAAGGTCAAGGCTGATTTGCATATGGCCAGGCCTAAGCTAGGGTGGCGTGGTGAGCAAAAGGATGATGGATTTAACTCTGATCTCTTGACTGGGGGTGAATGTTTTGATTTGTTCTGCATTCCGTCCATCGATAGTGTCTTTTGCTTTCTTGCCCCAAGTGTGCCAGGTATGCCCCGACGTGGGCCCTGGGCTCACTGTGCCACTGGAATCAAGCTATCCTGGCAGAAGAGGGGTGAAACCCCGAAAACGGTCCTAGGATGCTTGTTTCCAGTCCAGGGAGGACCTGGCTTGGCAGTTTGGGCTGGACTGTTCCCATGATGCACAGGGCCAAGACAGATTTGCATATGGCCAGGTCTAAACTTGAGTGGCATGCTGAGCAAAAGGATGATGGATTTAACCCAGATCTCTTGGCTGGGGCTTAATGTTTTGATTTTCTTTTTCTGCATTCTGTCAATCAATTGTGTGTCTTCAACTTTAGTGTGGACATGGGCATTGACTCTATCAAAGAGGTACCTCAAAAGGGTCTTGGTGCCCCTCCCTTAATATTCGTTAGATCATACTGTGCTCTACAAAAACAAGGGATTTGGCAAAAAAATAAGCTAACTTTGTGTTACTGGATGTCTGCTTTCAGAACCAAATGGATTCCTTCCTCAGGCACCAACCATGCAAATGAAACCTGTTTTCCATTTTGAGGAGTTGTTAAATTGCATTTTTTTGTTTGTATATACAACTATACATCAATGTAATGTTGCACTCGGTTAGATAAGTACAGGGGAGATTGGGGCTTTTAGTTGTGTTCTATGCAGCACATTTCTACACAAAAAGAAGTAAAATGTATCCTTATGGCTACTGCAGATTATTCACCTTGTGAATACCCCATGTGCCAGACTGGACCTGCATATTTGTCTAAGCATTGCTCTTGTGTGCTGGTAGGTAGCACAGGTATGTGGACTTTACCCCAATCCCAAAAGTGATGCCAGAGTACCATGCATGCTTCCCTTGTATGCAGATGTCTGTTACTTTCCTTCTATACCAGTGGTCTTCAAACTTTTTGATGCCGGGACCCCCCCATCAAAATATTTTAGGCATAACGACCCCCTCTTGACAAAAATTTCTAGAACCTAGTATTCCTTATCATTGACAACCATACATGTTCTCCAGAGAAATGGCCAATCTGTGTTTGCACCTCATTAGTACCAGTTTAACACCCAAATATAGCAATAAGCAACAAAAAGGAAACCGGTACAGCTTTCCAAAGGGCCTTCTACAGAGTGTCAACACCTGCTGCTGCTTTTTAGTAACTTTTGAACCTTTCGAGTAAAAATATTTTTTGTTAAAATTAGCAGATTAAGCTGCAGATGAGGGATTATGTGGCAAATGCGGCAAATCTATAATTATGCTAAAATCGCTCTGGCCCCACAATCACATAATTCCAGTGGACCTTGGTATAATAGCTATAATGCATTGGCTGCAACTTTATTGCACGACATTAGAGGAAAACCATTCTATATTTCATGGGGTGCTGATAGCATGGGATTTACATCTGCATGTAACTGGAGGTAGCTGAACATCATTCATCATAATTAAAACATACGTACGTTTGCAGGTCTCTCACCATTAGGTAGCTATATATATAATATCGGGCTGCTTTAGTGAATAACAAATACATGCACTATAACAAATTATAAAACCTGCATGCAAAAGTCTGTGTGAAACCAGAGAACCACAGAATTATTTTGTGGTTGGTGCAGTGTAGAATAGTGACTTGTGTATTTGTAGTGCTATGAAGCAACTGCCTGTGACAGAAAGCACTGTGAACGTGCAAGTCTTTATTTTATTCTTGCATTACACACAGAATAAGATAGACCCCTACAAAATGAGCAAAATGTTTTATGATAAAATGATGCTTCCAAAATATACACGCTGCTTCCAAAATATAGGGGCTTATTTATAAGCCCCTTGCGCTGCCAGTGTGTCATTTTTTATGATGCTCTGGTTGCGCAAAGTGCAGACTCATATCTACGAGGCCACACAAAGTCACTTTGGTTGGCTTTTCAAGGCCTCCTAGATATGGTGTAAAGCAACGCAGCGCAAGGTTGATGCATTACCTTACACTGCGTAAGGGGGGATTGGGGTTTCCATGGGTTTTAACACATTCCCAGATTTATAACAAATCTGTAAATTTAAGGATGCGCCAAAACTGTATGCTGCCTCAGGGAATGTGTAACCAGTAGAAAAATCTTTCTTTCTCCTTAATTGTTTTCAAAAGACTCCATGGGTTGTTTATATGCAGGAAGACATGCCTTCTTGCAAAAAAAAACCATCCTACCAATAACGCAGACACCCTTGCACCTTGGTGCTAGGCACTAAGTTGTGAGTCAGCAGAAAGGACAGGAGTGCACAGTACTTATAAAGACATCTATTCCTGCTCTTTCAAATTGGCGTAGGGCAGTGAAGCAAAAAATACTTGAGGAGCTGCCCTACACCATTTCATTGTAAATGAGGCCCATAGATTTTAATAATATTCAGAACCTATGTAATGCCTTTTTTTTACATTACTGTCACTCCAACACATTCTTAAGGATAGTAAGCGCTATGGAAATACGACAATCACTTAATCTTCCTGTGCCCAACAATAAAAAAATGAAGAATGTGTCCTCATGTAATGCAACCGGTGCTCTGTAAAGCGCTCTGATACCCAATTCGGGTCAAGTTCGCGCTATATAAAACTCTGTAAAATAAATAAAAATTAAAAGCAAGCAACTCACAACTCATTTAACTCTGTACACTACCACTCAAAAGCGTCAAGTGATTTGATCAATTGAATCTAATTGCACTCTCCTGAGCAATCAAAGCCAGGCAGACATCTGAAAACACCTTTCTGACAGTGTGCTGCTGGCCTGAAAGAAATGTAAATGTTCACAACGATTTAATCTGCAAATCCTATACATTTGCAGATTAACTCATTGCAAACATTTGCATTTCTTTCACAGGCCAGCAACACACTGGTCGAAAGATGTCTTCAGCTGACTAAGATACCCCAGCACATGAGATTCCCGAAATTAACTGCCTGGGATGTTTTCTTTTATCAAATGAAGAGTGCAACCCCCTTCCCATGCCTCCACGGCCCCCCTGGGGGTCGCGTCCCACAGATTGAAGACCACTGTTCTATACCTTTTGGATGCAGTTCCGGTGCTCGCTCACTCAACCTGTTCCTATCTTAACATTTTATGGTTCATTTTCTATGTACAAAGGTATATGTCCCCTTAGTCCCTACAAGGTTTAAAACTTGTAGTGTTTGGTGTCTAAGCGATGTCTGTGACTGATCCCCATCTGGTATGCCTGTTATCTCATGAGGACTGCTGCCAGATGAATCATAAGGTAATCTGTGATGCCAAGCTTGGCTTAACAGTCCCTGTACACCGTCGGAAGGTGCAAATGGGCCTTTAACAATCAAACTGTGGACCCATAAATGTTCTCAATGTCATTCCAGATGAAGGTTCTCTCCCAACTCAAAATTGTTGGGTAAGTGTAAATTGAAAAAAAAGACAAGAATTGGAAGGGTCATAAAGTATCAGAGGGAAACAACAGCTTCTGATGCAGTTGAGTGAAGTACACATGATGGTCTGCATCTGCAGAAAAATAGACTGAAGAGGACAACGCCGGGCAGGTCCCTGACACAGCCCCTTAACAAGATGACTGCGGACCAGGAGGAGAAGCAGATTACTGCTCACTGCGTGCCTTTAAATTACTGACACTTGCCGAAAGTGCCCAGGAACTGAGGGACTAAAGTGACACTGTAGCACTATGGATGGCACAGAGAAAAATATTTGTTGGACACTTACTGCTGGTATCATCAAAATGTATCAATGTATTCATTTTATGCAAACACTGTGTAATGGCATCCAAAGATATGTAACTAATATTTCCTTCATGTATACATATATTGGTTTTACACTAATGTTGGATAGGTCTATCCAAAAGGGGGATTGTTACAAAATATATATGAATATCCATATAAATTCACGTGTATGCACTTCAAAAGATATTATGCTTAGATCGATCACATTAACATGAGACCTGGAGCTCAAACGTGCTTCCTATCTGACCTTGACTGGACAAGCTTCAACAAGCTATTCTGTACCCCCTTGGAGAACACCTTGCTTGTCCTGACTACATGATATTTCTTAATCTGGTTATGCAAGTTGCTTACACAGTGCTGAGCCAGCCTTTCTGGTCTGCCCATATCTGGCTGCTTATCATTTGCATGGTGCAGACATTGCACATCCATGTCAGTCATATTTGGCTTGGTGCCTTATTTTAGTTCCGCTGACATGGCATTACTTTAGGTATATAGCACCTAGAAATCTGTCACTCTGGGAAGAAGCAGTCTGAGAGCCCCTAAGGTGGCAGTTCTGACTTCTTCCTTGCTAATTAGCAATGAAGCATTCTTTTGGTACCAATAAATACATGTCACTCTGTTTCTGAGCAAACCTGCTATGTCTGGTGAGTTTCATTCATTTGCTCCTGGGAGGGTGCCAGTATTTCCCCATCAGTGTGACCCCCGATTTCTACCTCCCCCTCTGTAGGAAAGGGCTCATTTTTGTACAGTCACACCCATTTGTGCTCCAAATTTTGATGGTTATGATAGGTAGTGTATTGGAGTATGCTGCCCCGACCCCAGTACCCACTCCTAAAACTGTTGTTTGATCTGTTAATCCCAATGTGAAGGAGTTCCCAGGGCTTCAGTGTGTGTTTGGACCACCCTGGATGACACATGCAACCTACTGACAGCAGGCCTGCCACTGCAGAAGCAGTGCCAACTAGTCTCATTAGACTGTGCCCTCACCATGTGTGACACGGTCCCCCCTACACTGCCTTTAATGTATGCAAGGCACCTCTAAGGCAGGCCGCCTCAGCCCTGGAGGCAGGGTGCATAATAAAGGTGTGGACATGAGTGCAAGCCTTTAAGTCCCTATTGTGTTCCCCCATTGGAAACCACTGTGTTGGCTGTCCATAGGATAACATGGCCAATAATAAAGGAAGATACAGTGATTCTATGAAAAAGGGACTGGATAGCAATGTAAGCAAAATCCCAAAATGTCCCTTTTCACTGAACTATATTATGGGTAAACCATATCCAAGAGCCTGTGAAAAAATGGATTATGTGTTATATATTCATACCATCCAACCATTTTTTATAATAAATTGTAACAGAACCTTATTTATCTGTTGTGAGGTTATAAACATAAACAAGTTAACTTACAATATACAAAATTTTATTTATTTATTATTGTAAAAACAAGTTTGGAAGATGCGAAGAATGACAATTCAATGACTATTCAATTTTTCAATAAGTTAACATCTTCTCACAGAGAGATTGTGATGCAAATACATAAAAAATGTATTACAAATAAAAGCTTGTTACGAAAAAATGTCTGCGGCGTTTAGGTGAACAATTATCACAGCGCAGGCAATGTTGAAAAATGCAGAGTGACTGGTGATAGCTGAATAAAATGGTATATCGGATTTAATCTCTGGTCTTTAGATTCTAAATGAGATCAGTGCCCTCATCTATAACAGCTTTTATTTGGACCGCTGGCTGCTCTATCCTTCTAGCTGGAGGTTTGCTTTAAATCAAAGATAAATCTCCACATATACCTTGTTGGCTGAGTTTTTCCTTCGGACTACGGGCTATCAAGCCATTGAAAGATTCAAGATGACTTACATATTGGGCCTTGTAACAACTGAAATAGATGTATCCGAAAATTTTGGTCCTGAAGAAGGTGAAGGAATAATTGTTCACCGAAATACCGCGTCGACATTTTTTCGTAACAGGCTTTTATTTGTAATAAGTTTTAAATGTATTTGCATCACAATCTCTATGCGACAAGATGTTTTCAGCTTATTTGAAAAATTGAATTGTCATTCTCCGCATCTTCCAATTTTGTTTTTACAATAATAAAAAAAATGGTATATTGGAAGTTATTAACTTGTTTGTTTATCACCTCACAGCAGATAAATAAGATTCTGTTACATGTTATTATAAAAAATTGTTGGAAGGTATAAATAATATATAACACACGATCCATTTTTTGACAAATACTTTGATATGGAGGGTTTACCCATAATATAGTTCCATGAAAAGGGACATTTTGTGATTTTTCCTTACATAGAATAACATGGGCATGATGGTACCAGTAAAATAAGTCATGTTTGGTATCAACCAACAAGCCTTCTTACCCGAAGTATTTCTCTGCCCTGGGTAATGTGGCATGCACCCAGAGGGCACCTCCGAAGTTGCCCCCAGCTGTATTATGCTCTGTCTGACCAGCTTGCACTTTACTGCACCTGATGCTTCCAAGGGAGGATTCTGATGACCTGCCAGGTAGCGTGATCCCTTCCAGGTGTTGGAGAGACAGGCTGAACAGAAAGGAGGTTGCACTGCCCTCATGGTTAGTGAATTGGAACACCAGAGTGGTGAGCTTCAAAGGCTACACCACCTCTCATATGCATCTAGGCTTTCCCCATGAAGAGGAACAACCCTCCCCTTGCCTCAAGCATGCTTGCACCTGGGCAAGGTGGGAAATTAGCTATGTAGGAGGTGTTAATCACCAGGAAGGCTGGGCACCCATCTAGGGTGGGCAGCCTGGTAAGCTCACCTAAAATTGAATTCTGTTGTCAATTCAATTGATCTTTATTTCGGCACTACATGGCCATAAAAGATTTACACGGCATACACATTTCATTAGTAAAATACATATTAAATCCCAATTTTTAAAACCACTATTAGTTAGTGCTTATAAAATCAATACAGGTTTAAAAAACAAGTATGGAACATGGTAGCATACCTAGCTTATAAGCATTAGGAACCAGAGCTGAAAAGGTTACCATAATAATACATACAATCAAAACACTAAACAAATAAAACCAAGTAAACAAGTGGTGTATGATTTTTGGCCTTATAGTTTTAGGCCTTTTTTCCTGCGCACAAAATGGATGGAAAGCAAAAATCTACTGATAATAAATACGATTGTTTGAGTTGTATCAGATTTGATCATTCTTAATGCCATCTTACATGTCCTTATTCCCAGCAGATTGCATAAAGGTTTAATCCACTTTCTTCTGGCCGACACGTAGGCTGGGCAGAAGAAAAAGATATGCTGGTCATCCTCCTTGAGGTTACCCTCGCACATAGTACATGTTTCAGTGGTCGTGGGGTCATCAACAACATTGCCCCTTCTAGACCAGCGTGCCAAGGTTGAGTTGGTTAAAAGGTTACCATATCTTAATTTCATAAAAAGGGTTTTAGCTAGCGGGGGCTCAACTTCATCTACAAAGTTCTCAAAAAAAGGCTCGTCCCTGAACCTTAAGAAGTTGTTTACTAGAGTCCCACCACTATTTCCATAAGTCATTTGGTTATTGATAAAACCCCAAAAAGCCAATTTTTTTAGAGTTATATGGTAACCTTTCCGGATTCTCCCAAAATTGAGATAAACCTATCTTAGTTAACCACAATCTAACATGTTTTAGCCAAACATTGGAATTCGATCCATCCATGCCCATTACCTCTTTTAACTAATTTCTGTAGTCAAGCAGTTCTGGTGTTTGCCAAAGTCTTACCCAAAACATTAGTGGCCACACGATTGTATGATGGTAGGTTCTTTTGACATTTAAGTCCAGCTGAAGCGGTACTAGAGGGGTGCCTTTTTTGGGCCCTTACAAGGCTTCTCATAAATTTGTTCTCAGAAATTGTGAAAACGTCCTTTGACATTGGCCCCCAAATCTCAGCACCATAAAGGGCTGCCGATTGAACTTTGAATTTAAACAGCTCTAGTGCTGGTGACACAGCTTTGCTAATACTTGCACCCCGCTTCTTCAGAATGGGTATAGTGTTCTGAATGAATATTAACTTACTTTTCTCAATTTGGGGTCTCCACGTAAAATTGGAGTCAAGAGTAACCCCCAAGTAAGAAAAGTTTTGGACCGATTCCAGTCTTTAGCCATTTAGTGTTAGGTAACTTTTTTCCGGTTTAATAGAGTTAAGGGCCATACATTTGGTTTTTGGGGCATTAATTTCCAAACCTTTCCTATTACAATAGTCACTGAATGAATGTAATAGTGCCTGTAGGCCTTTCTTAGTTTGGGAGATTAAGATGGTATCATCCGCAAAGAGTAACGCGGGTACCCTTTCCCCATTTAGTTTTGGCGAATCATTTTTGCAGCCCTCCAAGTGAGCAGGAACATCGTTCACAAAAATTGAGAATAAGGTGGGGGCCAGGACGCATCCTTGGCGAACGCCACGCTTAATGGGTATGTTCTGGGTTAATTCCCCATTGGGGCCGCATATCACTTCGGCAAAATTCTTGGCGTGCAGCCCAATTATCTGAACCAACAGACAGTTGGGTAGCCCAGCCATATGGAGTGATCTCCATAAAAGATCTCGAGGGACTAGATCGAAAGCTGCTCGGAGATCTACGAAAGCAACATATAAATGTCCCTTTTTAATCCGAACGTATTTCCAATAAAGGCAACAAAATCTAAAAACTTGGTCGATGGTGCTCACTTTGTTCCTAAACCCAGCTTGGAACTTCGTGAGAACAAAGTTAACTTCCAGCCACAAGTTCACATGGATTAAAATGTGCCTAGAATAAATTTTCTAAAGAATGTCCATTAGGCTAATTGGTCGGTAATTAGAGGGTTCCGACCGATCACCCTTTTTGAAAATTAAAACTATCTCAGCTCTGTAGTAACACGAAACGCTCAAGTGTTTTTGCTAGGTCCTTTAATGTTAGGTTAAACACAACAACATGCCGTCAGCCTGTCAACTGGAAGCCGGTTCGCTATGTCAACATTCGATAGCGAGCGCCGGGCTGTCCAGGGGGCTGTACCAACAAGTGACAGGAAGGAGGGGGGGAAAAAGGGGAAGCAGGAAATAAGGGTTGTACATAAGCTGAGTTACAACACATCATCCCCCTTATGGAAACAACAAGTCTTGGACAGATGTCTAGCATTGGGTATTCCTAGACTCTTATGACTTTAGTATATGTGTCTATCTCATTACGTACTGTTTGTGCCACTGGGGAGAGGTTCTAAATCTGTCACTCCTTCTGTCTAGTCTGATGTTTTCCCTGATGTCTTTACCTCCCGCTCTCCTCGTTACTTCCCTGGGTTCCCCCCCTTCTGCTGGAACCACTCGATCATGACTCCATAGTCTCCCATCGCTCACAACCACAGAGTTCCTGTTAGGCCGCTGGATGGTCCTGGGGGCATAGAATTTGTCACCCCCTCTCCACAGTCTCTCTGGTTTTTTAACATAGACTCTTTGTCCTTCCTGAAATTTTCTCTCCTTCACTCCCCACTTCTTATCATACCATTCCTTGTATTTCTGTTGACTGTCTTCAATTCTTTTCTTGATCTCTTTGTGATCGGTCTCCTTTGTTTGTTTTCTCCCCATCCAACCTGGGGTGAGTTTCGTGCCTGCCTTTCTTCCCCTCAGCAATTCAAAGGGCGTACATCCTGTGGTGGACTTCGGCGTGGTGTGGTATGCCCACAACATGTCTCTTATGGCTTCTTCAATGTTCTCCCCCGCTTGGTTGGCCAACTGTATGCACTCCTTTAACATGCGGTTCACTCTTTCCACCTTCCCATTTGCTTTGGGACAGTACAGAGGTGTGCGAATATGGGTCACTGAACAGTCTTTGAGGAAATCCTTCATCTCTTCTGATATCAGTTGTACACCATTGTCCGTCACCAGTGTTGCGGGTATGCCTTCTTGAGTGAACACCTCTTTAAGGAACTCAACAATAACTTTGGTGCTCACATTGTGAACAGTCTTGCACGTTATCCAGCTTGAGAAGTAGTCCACTAGAACCAATAAGTACCAGTCTTGAGGCCCCTTGCCATGGATAGGACCCGCTATGTCGAAGCCTAACTTGTTCCACGGCACCTCTGGGACTTCAACAGGTGACAGAGGCGCTTTCCTCGTGATCTTGGATTTGTCACTCAGGCCACATGCGTAGCAATCACGCACCTTGTCCTCCATTTCTCTGTCCATGGTAGGAAACCAGTAATCTGCACGAAGTCTGGCTTTGCACAAGCTTCTGCCTAGATGTCCCTCGTGGGCCAGATCCACTACTCTACTTCTTAAGGCTCCTGGAGGGACTAATTTCCCTGACTTCAGTATGAAATCGCCTTCCACCGATAGGTCCTCCCTCACGTTCCAATATGGTTGTACCTCTGTCTCTATGTCCTTGCATTTCTTGGGCCATCCCGACAGTATGTGTTTTTTCACTTTCTTCAACACTTCATCTCGTTCCATCTGGGTTTCCCATGACATCTTTTCCACTGCCGCTAGACGCACCTCCAGGATTGAGCTACCCTTCACTTCTTCTTCCTCTTCTCCATCTGTGGGTGCTCTTGATAGAAAGTCAGCAACTCTATTTTGCTGTCCAGGTATGTAGAATACTCTGAAGTTGTAGGCTTGTAGACCCACTGCCCATTTTGCTATTCGAGGCGTCATACTTTCCATGTCCTTCTTGGTGAACAGGGAGACCAGAGGTTTATGGTCGGTCTGTACTTCAAATGGAATCCCCCAGATGAAGAACTTGTAGTGACAAATGGCCCAATAGACGGCTAGCGCCTCCTTCTCTATGGTCGAGTAATTTTTCTCAGACAGAGTGAGGGTTCTTGACGCGAAGGCTATGACGTTTATCTTGTTGCCTTCTCTCTGTGCCAGTGTCGCTCCGATGCCTCTGTTGCTGGCATCCGTAGAGATGATGGTTGCACCATTGGGATCAAACTTCCCTATAAACGGGGCCTCGATGATTGCCCTCTTTATGCACTTCATAGACCTTTCCTGTTCCTTTCCCCATTCAAAAACACTGTCCTTCTTTATCAAATCTCTTAGTGGCTGCGACACCATTGCAAAATCCTTAATGAATTTAGCCATATATTCTGCAAGACCTAGGAAGGATAATATGTCCTCTTTACTCTTGGGAGTGGGAGCATCCTCCACTGCCTTCACCAGGTCATGTTTTGGCTTGACGCCGTCTTCCGACAGTGTGTGTCCCAGGTAGTCCACCGAATCTACTCCTAGTTTGCATTTGGAGGGCTTCGTGGTGAAACCTACCTCTTTCAATTTTCCCAGCACCCTTCTAGCCATTTCATTGTGTTCTTCTTCACAACCTCCAAAGATCAGTATATCATCTTGGAAACAGATAGTGTTCCTACAGTCTTTTAACACATGTTGCATTACTCTTTGGAAAGCAGCAGCTGCTGATGCCAAACCAAACGGCATTCTCTGAAACTTGAAATTTCCAAATGGTGTAGTGAACGCTGTTAGTAATCGGGAATCCGGATGAAGCTTGATTTGGTAATAGGCAGAGGATAGGTCCAGCACGCTAAAATACTTGGCACCCCTTATAGTGCTTAGCATTTCCCCTATCCGGGGAAGTGGAAACCTGTCCACAAGGATATTTGCATTCAGGTCCCTAAGGTCCACACAGAGTCTTATGCTGTTCCCTTTGTCTTTGGCCATGATGACAATCGGGGCCAACCATGCTGAACTCTCGATTTCTGTGATGACTCCCTCATTGACTAGCCTCTGAAGTTCTTGCTGGAGGGGCTCTCTCATGCGCAAAGGTATAGACCTGGTCTTGTGCACCACTGGTACCGCCCCCTCCTTTAGCACTATCTTGTGCATGTAATTCTTAAATACACCCAATCTGTCACTGAATACTTCCTTGAACTCTTTGGTGAGATCCTCCGATATACCTACGGGGTCAATCAACAACACCTGCTCCTTGTTGTTTGGATCCAGTGTGATCCCCAACTGCTTCTGATGTTTCCAGCTCAGTAGAGTCGAGCCTCTCGTGGACACATACACCTTTCCTACAGTGTGTCTATCCTTAAATGAGATTCTCATTGTCGCCACGCCCTCAAGGGAGATCTTCCCTTCGTTGTAACCCTTAGGACTAATGTCTGGTGGCAGCAATTTTACCGGATGATTAGCAAATTTATCTTCAAACACTTTCTTGTCTACTAAAGTATATGGGGAACATGAGTCTGCATACATGCTAAACATCACTCCATCAAGTAAGACTTCACATTTGGGGTACACATCATCACTGTTCTCTTCCTCGTCACCCACTTGAAAGACATAAGACTTCTCCCTTTCCTCTTCCTGGGGTGACTCCTCAATGACATGCACCGCTTTCCCCGGAGCCTTGCACACTTTGGAATAATGCCCCCACCTGTTACACTTTCTACACTGTACATTCCTTGCGGGACATTTCCAGTTGTTGGCTAAGTGATTGGGACTACCACATTTATAACAAACCGTGGTACTGGGCTTGCTGCGATTAACCTCTTTGCTCTTGTCCCCTACTTTACAGACCGTTTCACCCTCTGTACTAGATTTACTTTCAGCCCTCTCTCTGTTAGTCCCATCTGGTGTTTTCATTTCCCTCATGCAACGTGCCGTGTGCTCTAAGCCCTTAGCTATGTTTATGGCTTCCTCCAGATTGGGGTTCTTGGTTAGTAATTCCTCTTGTGTCTTGGTGTCATTGGTGCACCTCACCAGTTGGTCCCTTATTAAAGAGTCCGTGAGTTGACCAAACTCGCATGTGGCTGACAAACCTCTCAATACTGCTATATAATTGCTCACTCTCTCCTCCCGCTTCTGCACTCTCTTGAAGAACTTATGCCTTTCCATCACCACATTTATTTTCTCCTTAAAGTGAGCCGCTAACTCCCTCAGCGTGCTTTCATAAACATTGACACCTTCCTCCACCACATCTTCCTCATCATCAATCAATCTCCCTGTGACATCTTCATATATTTTCCTCCCATGTGTGCCTAAATTGTGCAGTAATATATGTTGTTTACGTACATTAGTGTAGTTACTACCCCCAATGGCTATTAAATAAGACTTGAATATGCCCTCCCACCTTCTCCATGGAATGACCGGTTCCCCTAACTCATTAAGGAAGGGAGGGGGTTGACTCATTCCTGCACCTGCCATTGCCATAAAACACTAGAAATCCTAGAAGTACTAACTTTCTCTACAGGGAGGAGAATAAAAAAATTGCAGGAAGAATTAACTTGCAGCCCCTATCTACTGTAGTTCTTAATCTGATGGATTTACACCTGAATACACCTATTAGCTTCACTATTTCTCCCTTGCCTCGCAATATCTGTGCCACAAGAAGAAATATCATCAACATAAGGGTTTATGCAGTCCCCTTTCTGCTTCCACAGGTTAATGTTTTATATCCAATTGGAACGCCTGCCTTAACCAAACAGGCGGGAACTTCCTGTGGAGAAGCTTCCCCTCAGCAATTGTTCCTGTCAGGACTGAGCCGTTTTTTCAATCAGAGCAGTAGACTCGGAGCGTGCCCCACGCAGGACAACAAACTCTCTCTCAAATCGTCTCCGCCGAGTGCCCTCGCTCCAGCAGAAACAGACACACTTCTTGATTCCTCGACAATTGTCTTCAGAAAGAGCTGTCGGTAAGCGCCTGCCTCGCGCCACAGTTAGACAGCGCACCGTTGTTTTGTGCGCACCTCACGTTCTGTGAACTGAATGTCAGGCTCACGCTCGTTAAGTGTTAGATAACTGTGCAGGGGCTGAAGCTGAGGTGGACATCAAAAGCGCCGTGCCAGAGTTATGCGAGTGGTTCAATGCGCTGACCCCTTTTCTTTAACTGCCGAAGCCGGGTTGCTTTCGCCACTACGGTGATACTGACGCGATATACAGCACACTTCACTCCTTCAGATCGCCCTCGCACCGTGCCTGGCACTCGATTGTGAGAATTTGCACATCGACACCCTCAATCCATTCTCCGCTCCTGTCACAGAAACACGTCAGTCATTGCAGTCAACACGATGCCCGACCTGACACCCGATTTATTCACCAACACACCGCAGCTGTTTGCTCTGTGAAAAGTCTTTTTACACGATCTGCTTTAATACCGTATGTCCTTACTTGTTCACTTTGACTGCTAACCTGACGTTCAGTGTCGGACACTCACTTCTTACTTGACACGGCTTCACTGGCTCCTTGATTTCTTTCCTTTTCTTTTTCTTTTCTCGCGTTGACAAGCATGAAAATCAATCCAGGGAAACGGCATGGACTGACCCTGGCTCAGTTTCCGCCTCCTCGTCGCCACAGAATGTAGTAACACGAAACGCTCAAGTGTTTTTGCTAGGTCCTTTAATGTTAGGTTAAACACAACAACATGCCGTCAGCCTGTCAACTGGAAGCCGGTTCGCTATGTCAACATTCGATAGCGAGCGCCGGGCTGTCCAGGGGGCTGTACCAACAAGTGACAGGAAGGAGGGGGGGAAAAAGGGGAAGCAGGCAATAAGGGTTGTACATAAGCTGAGTTACAACAAGCTCCTCTCCAGCTTTCTGGGAAATCTACACTACAAGACAGCATATTGAACAAATGATTTATATAAGGTGCCCATACCTTTAGATCGTGCTTGTAGAGGTTCCCAGGAATTTTATCTAAGCCAGGTGCTTTACCATTTTTCACTGCATTAATAGGGGAAACATCCTTTACAACGCAACTTTTACCATGCAGTGCCTTCACATGGCAACTTTCACAACGCAAACCATTACAACGCATTGCGCTGGGGGGCGCTCTAGGATAGGGAATAGATTTAATTTACTATCCAACACCTTCCCTACTATCCACGGGGACTGGAGTTGGAATAGTAAATTAAACTATTCACTATCCAGCACCCCTCAACACTATGCGTTGTAAAGGCATGCGTTGTAAAACTTGCGATGTAAAAGCATGCGTGGTAAAAGCATGCGTTGTGATGTCATACATCCCATTAATAGCTGCCTCAGTTTCCTCTATTGTAAAGTCCAGGTTAGCATTGTAAAGTGTGCACCATGGAACCTCCTCACTAGTTACATTAGTGGTGTCATCGTATTTTTTTATAAAGAGTAGTAAAATGATTAACCCACATGAGTTTGTCAAGGTAAACATCTTTAGCAACTCTCCCTTCATGGTTTCCATTGGCAACTAACCTCCAGAAGCCTATATTGTCCTTGGCCTTTGCATCTGCCAGCATATCCGCCCAATGTTTCTCCTCCCAAGCTTTCCTTGAAGCAATCTGCACCCGTTTGTATGCTTTTCTTGCCAACCTAACATGGTCTGTGGATTTGGTTTTAATCGCCAGTATAAGGCTATCTTTGTGCTGTCTACATATCTTATCGTACCATGGTTTACTATGGGACAGGTTTTGCAATTTCTGATGTTTCTTTTTTGGCAATTTTGTGACTAGGAGTTTGAAGGTGTGAAAGAGCTTGTTGTGAAGTGCAATGAAGCGACCGGGATTGTCGGCCTCGGGTGGAGAACTTATGAAGGCCGACCATGAGCTTGCAAATTGTAAATTAATTTCTGCAAGGATTTCGCCATGTTCCAGTATGTGGGACCACTTTAGAGCTCGTCTGTTGTTACTGACGAAAATCTCATCGCGTTGACCGCTATATGGATCAGTTATCTTTGCACTCCCAGCCCCTTTTACCAAGCATGCTTCTAGCTGTAGTTCCAGGGGACGGTGGTCACTCTCTATCCTGTCCTTCACCTCTAAGTCAATCATGTGTTGCCAGATAGTCAAGGAAACAATTACAAAATCTAAATTGCTTTTGCAATTGTTCCTATGGAATGTTGGCTTTTTGGTTGTGTCCGACGGGAGACGTCCATTGCAAGCCCTAAGACCATATTCCGCAGACATCTTCACTAATTGGACTGCCAAAACTGTACAATGTACAGGGTCATTATTGTCCAACGAGGGAATGTTATTTGCCTGGTCTTCTTCATCAAAGACGTCACTCAGCCCTGGGATTGGTTCATAGTTGCAATTTAGATCACCAGCTATAATAACAGCTTCTTTGTCAACTATTCTACTTAAAAAGGAGTCCAACTTTGCCAAAGTTAATGATTCCTTGGATGTTGAAGCAGGTCTGTTATAGACATTAATTAGATAAAGTATTTTGCCTTTGCTAGTTGTGATTTTTAGTGCCAGTATATCCAACGAGCTTGTGTCTATAACTTCTACCTTCATCTTTAAAGTTACTCTGACCCAGGTGATTAAACCGCCTGATGGCCTTCCCCTTACAGAGGGGATGGCGCCTATTCCAAATGACTTATAGCCTACCCTATGTGGCGTATCAAGTGCCCATGATTCTTGAAGAAGGCAAAAGTCCGCAGAATCGATGTACTTAGCCCAATCGGGATCCCTCAGGTTCTTTGTTACACCAGCTATATTCCATGATATTAGTTTCAGGGTCTCATTGTTACTACTACTTATGTATTGTGACCCCAGATTTGGAGGCCTAATATTTGAAGTGATAGTTCCCGCAGATAACTTTCCCATTGAGTTCTGTCCTTCCAGGGGTTCAGTTCTTCTACCTGTGTGTTTACACAATTTATATACCCTGATTTATGTGTGGATGGGTCCTGTGATCCGTCGCCCTGGACACCAGCTACCACGGCTACTCCTTCACTGCTAGTGGCGCTAGGGACTTCTGTGTGAACTTTCCCTTGATCGTGTTTGAGCATAGGACACAGCGTACGTAATCTACCTTTGGTACTGGATGTGCCACCCATAATTGGCTTCAGTCAATCTACTGCATCTAAGCAGCTGTATGTATTGAAGGTTGGTGCCCCTACCCATTGGTTGGGATTGGCCAAGCCCCTATCGCGGATCCCATTCCGAGCATGATAATTGACCCTAGTCAAACATCCGCCGTCTTCAGGACGCGTCCTGGGAGGATAGAAAAACGAAAGAGGTCTCGTTTCAATTGCGGTGTTCCCTCCTTGAGAGTTCCATGAACATATATGGTGCACAGTTCGTGGGTCTTAAAAATTGACTACCACACAATCACCAGTTATTGTTTTTCTTGAGGGCCCTATCCAAGGGACCCTTCGCACCATTAAGATTTTGCTCTTGATGTGTATAGGTAAGGACCTATTTTCATTTAGCCAATAAGATACTTTATTTTTGAGTGTCCAGTAGGATTCTTCATTTTGGATGCCTAGCTCAGGGACCCCTGTCAGTTTGATTACATAGGGACTAACATCTGGTGGGAGATTAATATAACCTCCCCTTGGTTTTCTCTCTGTTTGATACCCTTTCTGTTCCTGCTGGTTAGACTTACTAACATTAGTTACCTGTGTTGGGGTTTCTTTGACTGTGGCATCAGAGCTTACTAAGTTTACCATACTTGCATTTTTATTATTCTTGCTCGTTCCCTGGGTCGAGCATTGAGGTATGTTCGTGTCAGGTACTGGTGCTATTAAAGCAGCACCCTCAGTTGGTTTCAGGGGTGTACCAACTATACTGAGGCTTGCCAGTGTAATAATGCTTTTTTCGACCTCTAGTAGCTGGTTTTCTATCCGTGTCAGTCTGGTTTCCAGTGGGGTTAGGAGTTTTTTTTAAATTTCCCCCATGTTCTTTAGCAGGATTGCAGTCCCCTCGTCTGCCAACCCTGCTCTACTGTCTCCCCGCTCATTTCTAACTAGAGATTCCTGTGATTCCTCTGGTATGTCTAGATTAACAACAATTAGGGCGTCATCCTCATTATACCCACTCTGTACTACCTGTGGGGCGACTCCTGATTCCTCCCTCTCTTTGTTCACTATGCCCCTATTCCCCTGTGCTTTGGTAACTTTTGCTTTTTTACTAACGTGAGCAGGTACAGGGGCGGTCGGGCGTTTCCATTTCGATATAGCACCCTCCCTTCTCCCACATAGTTGTCTTTTATTGGCCTCATCTTCCTGGACCTCTCGCTCTATGGTTTCAATAATGGTATCATCTACCGCAACTGGCCCTGAGAGGACTATGGGATCATTAAGGAGGTGCATTGGTACTTGTGTAACAGCAGGTACCTGGGGATGTGGGCTAGGAGTGTGGTGCACGTCTGCTACTAACACGATCGGGGTAGGACAATCAATATGTTCCGGGGTTCTAGGAGATGCTACATGACCCAAGGACGATCTTTTGGTCATTACAGGGCCCTGTGACATTCTTCTGGCTACTGCTAGATCCAGTGACACTCTTTTCTCCATCAAGCTTATGCCCTGGTCTATTACCGAATTAGCTCTGGTGATAAATTTATGAAGGCTGCCTGTTAGCTGTCCCCCCCTTTGCTGCCTTGCTCCTACTTTCGCGAGTGGCCATCCTAATGGTACTTAAACTAAGATGGAACACAAGCGCTCGTAATCAATCGTAAACAATTGAATAGTGTATAGTACATACAGTTTGTAGTCCTGCAGGAGTTTAAGTGCAAGAGGGGTGGCCCGGTCCAGTCTTGATCGGTCTGGAACGGGCTAGAATGGGCCCGCCTTTGGCCCGGGGCTTCGCCCGCCCGCGTATCGCATTTGAGACCAAGGCTTTATGGGAGGTAAGGGGGTGGGAAGAGAACCCAGGTGCGCTGGATGTGTTGCGCACAGACTGCTGGTCCTCGCAGTCCCTCTCCTCTGGTCGGTGAAAGAGTGCTCCTGGTATCGGCCTCAGATCGCCACAAGTCTTAAGAGAGTAAGTGTCAGGGCAAGGCTCAAAGATCCGTTTCTCCTCACGTTCTGAATCACTGGGCAAGAGTCTCTGCAAAGAACCACGGCTGCGAGCGGCCCCCGAGGAGCGGGGGCCGTGAGCCGTTAAGTGCCTGCGAAGTAAGGGGGCGGGAAGAGAACCCAGGTGCGCTGGATGTTGCTGTGCACAGACTGCTGGTCCTCGCAGTCCTGCTCCTCTGGTCGGTGGAAAAGTGCTCCTGGTATCGGCCACAAGTCTTTAGAGAGTAAGTGTCAGGGCAAGGCTCAAAGATCCGTTTCTCCCCACGTTCTGAATCACTAGGCAAGAGTCTCTGCAAAGAACCACGGCTGCGAGCGGCTCCCGCTGAGCGGGGCCCGTGAGCCCTTAAGTGCCTGCGAAGTAAGGGGGCGGGAAGAGAACCCAGGTGCGCTGGATGTTGCTGTGCACAGACTGCTGGTCCTCGCAGTACCACTCCTCTGATCGGTGGAAGAGTGCTCCTGGTATCGGCCTCAGATCGCCACAAGTCTTAAGAGAGTAAGTGTCAGGGCAAGGCTCAAAGATCCGTTTCTCCCCACGTTCTGAATCACTGGGCAAGAGTCTCTGCAAAGAACCACGGCTGCGAGCGGCACCCAATTCTGTTGTCTTTAAGAGGGCAGAAATTGTGGGATTTGGGTAGGAAAGGAAACATACGCCACTGGATGTTGTCACCTCGGGGGCAGACTGGCTGCAGAGACAAGCTGCCCATTGACACCCCTAACTCTCCCTAAATTTAGATTTAAGGGACCCCAAACACCAGAACCGAACAACTTCAAAGGAGGACGAAGAGGTGACCCATTTCAATAACAGGACTTCATCTACCCACACCTCCCCTGCCCACCCGCAGCACAAATCATAAGAGATACTACGTCCCTGAGGTAACAGACTTGGAACTGAGTGAACAACCTTTGTCTGTGGCAAAACCTCGACACTCCTGTTGAGAGGGACCCTTATGGAAGCAGAAGCACCATCGGTCTCACCTGGCAATAGTCCCTTGCAAACTGCGGGTAAAATAGCTGAATCACTGCATCGCTGGCCATCGGGCCTTCCGAGGGATTGCCCAAATCCAGGTGGTCCAATGCATTGTGGGACTTGTAGTCTTACCTGCCCCAAATTATCAGGCTGCTATGTTACTTCCCTGGGCCTAGTAAAATTCCCAAAATGTTCTGTTATGCTTACTGCTGCCAAGGCTTGTTGGTCACCCGTCCGGTAACTGACCCCACCCCCACCTTGATGCTGTGGCTATGGAGAACACTGTGCAACCATCATCCAATGTCAGTACATGTGTTTTTGCATTTTTCTTCATGCAGCACAGTGTAAGCTGTAAAAACAGCACTACCCTTGGCTCCTGTTCAGGACCCAGGACAACCAGAACATCTCTACACTTAGATTCCACAGGCTAGGTAAAATTAATCTGGCTGTGGCCTGGTCCTGGGACCCACATTAGCTTACCCCGATAAGGGTTTCAAGTATCAAGTGATAGACAAAAATAACATTGAGGTCAATGGTAAAATCTACTAGAGACTCTATGTATCTTAGTGCATTGATTTAATATTGCTTCAAAAATCTATAACTCTGGTTATATTTATGATATACCATTTGTTTTGGTGTCTAAGAAAAATATGTTCTATTTTTTATAAATTGATGTTTGGATTTCTCAAGTTGTGTCCATTACTTATCGCCCCTGTTGGTACTCTGAAACGCTTACACATGTTTTGCCTGACTGCTCTTTACCACTCTACTAGAACTGAGCTAAGGATTTATTAGTGTGAATCCAAAGACCATCTTTGGAGGTATTGTGATATTACATGCTGTTGGAAATGGCCCTTTTTGCAGGGTTCTCCCCAAACTTTTTGCTTCTTCCTCCTATTTTTTCGCTGACTTGTTTGTGTTGGTTTTAGGACTCTGGGCACTTTGCCACTGCTAATCAGTTCTAAAGTGCATATGCTCTCTGTGTAAATTGTGTTATGGATTAGTGTTTCAATGATTGGGTATTTGATTTACTTGTTAGTCCCTCATCCCGCACCGCAGCCTTGGCCTAAACACTCCGGCGCCATCAACTCCAGTTCGTCAGCCGACGACAGCGCTTCTGCAACGACGACGACGCTGCTTGCACCGTGTCCTGCTAGCACCGTGACAAGCACCGCCTTCATCTCGCACCGCGACCCTGGTCTCACTGATGACACCATCTGACGCCGCCACCGAGCTGCTGCTCGCAACGCACCTTGAGGGCACCGCACGCCGCACTGCTGCTTTACCCACCGCAGCACACAACGCCTGCCAACCCCAGCGCTCCTGACTCCAACAGAAAGGAGATCAACCTGCAACACGTGTGACTTCAAGGGCCCCAACAACTCCTGCACAGACCTCCGGAACCAATGCCTGCGGACGCCGTGTTTTTGGAAGCTCAACAAGAGGTCGCCCACCCCCTGCATTTCTAAAAAGTACCGTTTGCGCATCTTCCCAACACCGTAGCTGGTCAGCGACACCCCGTTCAGCCAGAACTGTTTGGATTTGTTTGCTCATGAGCCCCTGATAGCCCCGGACGGAGCTATTGACATCAAGGAACTATTTTTATAGCATATTTTGATAAGTGAAGATTTTGAAGTGCTGTATTGTGGATTTTTATCATTTTTGTTCTTGTCTTAAGTATATCAAAATATTGGATATTTTTCTAAACTGGTGTGGTGTCCTTTTGTAGTACTTACACTGTATTACTGGAGGTTTATGTGCAAATGCTTTACACACTGCCTCTAAGATAAGTCTGACTGCTCATGCCAAGCTACCAAGGGGGTGAGTAGGGGTTATTTTAGGAGTGTAACTCCCTTATCCTGACTAGAGTGGTGTTTTCTGCCTGGCTTTGGCGCATGCCCTAGCCTGCCAAAAATCTCATTTCTAACATTGGTTGTCAGCAGTGAGAATAGGACTTGCGTTTGAACTTGACTTAGTGATTGGTGTGCAACACTGCAATATCACAGACCATTATGTGCCACATACTGGTTCTTTTTATTTTTGGCCTATTTTTTTTATCTTACCAGTTTGAACTTGCTACTTCATCATGCCTGAATCAATTGCATCATCTGTTGCATCCGTGGAAGTGGCCTCTGAGGAAGAGAGGCTAGAAACCTACAATGTGAAGGAATTGAAGCCAATCTGCAAAAACCTCCAAATCAGGGGCCTCACCAGAAAAGAGGAGCTACAAAAGGCGCTGAGGGCCTGGGTAGCAGCCAAACATGCTAATGAGCTGTCTGGAGATCTTAGCATGGAGGTAGAGAAGCCTATTCCAAGGGTGGATGTGCTTTTGGGAGGGTGGCACCCTCTAAACCAGGCAGCAGCAGTCTGTCCTCAGAGGAGCTGGAGGACAGTCTGGAAGCAAGGAAGTTCGAGTTGGAAAAACTCAGGATGGAAAGTGAGAGGGAAGACAAAAGAATAGCCATGGAGGAAAGGAGGATGATGTTAGACCATGAGTTTAAAATGAGAGAGCAGGACTGGGAAGCCAGTGGGGCTAGGTGCAGCCCAGATGGTGGCAGCAAAAGAGTTGGGTCCAGTACTGAGGATGAGGTAGACACACACACAGATTTAGGGCCCTTCTTCAAGGAGGGGGTTGACATACACCAGGGGGTTCAGGATTGTGAGGTAACTCCAGTGGTGCTCAGTGTCCCTGAGGTGGATTGGGGAACTGGCACAGGGGATACTTTTATGGTAGTGGGATAGACACTCTACGGACTCTAGATGAGAGGTACAGGGAGAGGGGTTCCCCCATGATAGAAGCCCTGGTAAGTGAGTATGGAGATGAGCCAGAAGAGTGTGGGTTAAGAGACAGCAACAGTCAGACACTGTCTCACCAGTCTTGTGAGAATTATGTGGGGGTACTTTTCTGAGGCACTGGATGATTGGGTGAAGCGTCATTTGGTTAACACCTGTGTGATTCAATTGTTGGAGAGCATATTTTAGGTCCCTGTTTTCCAGAGCTATGCCAACACCCACTGGAGTGTGGGTTCTCTGACCCCAGAGAGCTTGCACGGGAGGCAGACCTTTTGGTGGATTCCAGAGGGTCTGGACAAGCATCTGGGGGTGACGTAGAAGGAAGTGGCTTAGTTATTTCGGAAAGGTTCGTGGTAGCCCAGATAGGTCCCGGTGTCGTGGGAAGGGTGTAGGGACTCACGTCCTGTCACTGCGGAGGAGTGGGAATGGGCTGCGGCCCAAGGTGCCAGAAACCCGGTCCCAGAGCCTGGGTGGTTTCAGGAGGGAACACCCACTGGGGAGCCTAGGCTGTACTGGTAGGCCATCCGTTGAGGGGGATCCCCTAGTCTCAGGAGAACAGGGAGTGCCTGTAAAGAGAGCTCCAGTGGTTCAGGTGTTTGGTGGTGCCGCTCCTAAGTGGCGGGTGCAGAAGTCCAGATTGAGGGGTGAGAAGGGGATGCGTTCCCAGTGGGAGAACCAGTGGGTCAGGGGCCAGCCAAAAGGGCAGAGCCTCCTAGGAGTGACCATGGTGACACCACTTGTGTCCTGGGGGATCTTCACGCACTGTCATATGGACAGGAGTTGCGAGATCTGCGCCCGGCAGACTGTCACACAACACATGAATCATGTGTTACCCTCAGGGGGGGCATGCATGCTCCCAAGGAAGTCTTGGTGCCCCGGGCAGGTGCACAGCCGCAAGGGTTAGTCCCTGGGTTGGGAGGCCAGGTTCAGGTCCTGCCTGACCTGGAGGGCAGGACGACTGTAAGCAGTGTCCTGACCTGTTTATCTTCTAGGGGTACCACTTCAGGTGGGAGGGTACAGAACTCTGGAAGGGGGTGCAGAGGGAGGGAGTCCTTACCTCTGACCCCAGTTCAACCGAGGGTTTGGATCCTAAGGTGGTGGATCAGTTGCAGGGTCAAGGCCCTGAACTGGTGGAAGAATTGTGTAGGAGGTCTGGTTCCAGCGCCCTGATAGTTTTGGTTTTGAGGGTGCTTCTCCCGGGAGGAGAGTGCGGAACCCCGGAAGGAGAGGTAAGGGGAGGAGACCCTCGCCCGAGACCTCTGGTCCGCTTGAGGGTACAGACCCTGGGTTGGAGGACCAGGTTTAGGGTGTCTCCCCTGACCTGGGGGAAGGGGCGACTGCTAAAAGTGCCCCTACCAGTTTGTCTTCTGGGGTGCCGCTCCAGGTGGGAGGGTACAGAGCCCCAGGGAGGAGGACAGGGCGAGGGAGAGCCCACCTCAGTCCCTTGTTCAGCCTCGGGGTACAGACCCTGGACTAAGGTACCAGTTGCAGGATAGCTCCCCTGAACTGGTGGGTGAATGAGCAGGACACCTGCCACAGGTGCCCTGACCATTCTGGAAGGGGGCACCACTCCAGGTGGGAGGGTACAGAGCCACAGGGAGAAGGAGATGGTGTGGGGGAGCACACCACTGCCTCCTGTCCCATTGCAGGGTACAGACCCGAGGCTGGTGGACCAGTGTTAGGATGCCATACCTGACTTGGCAGGTGGGAGAGTGGAGAAAGGGTGCCAGGCACCTGGGGCAACCGCCCACCAATCTCTGATGCCACAACGGTTGGAGTGGCCTGAAAAGCATAAGACCTGGTGCCGCTCGTGTAGCGTGAGGAACTTTGGACTGTGCCTGTGGCCGTTTTAGGGGAAATAACTGCAGCGGAGCCCTCTGCTAGATCCTCTTTGTGACCTGGGAGCATTTCGGCTCGGTCACCTCGGCTGGGGGAGTGTTTGAAACGCCACCTGCATAGGGAGCGGGACTGCGAGGTCCAGAAGTGCTTGCGCCGTCCACCGCGCGCACCTGGTTCCTCTTCCCGCCCCCTTCTCCCTCCGACCTCCCTGGTCCTTCCTGGAAGCTTTTTAAACTCCTCGCGGCCCCCGCTGGCGCGGGTGCCGCTCGTGTAGCGTGAGGAACTTTGGACTGTGCCTGTGGCCGTTTTAGGGGCATTAACTGCAGCAGAGCCCTCTGCTAGATCCTCTTTGTGACCTGGGAGCATTTCGTCTCGGTCACCTCGGCTGGGGGAGTGTTTGAAACGCCACCTGCATAGGGAGCGGGACTGCGAGGTCCAGAAGTGCTTGCGCCGTCCACCACGCGCACCTGGTTCCTCTTCCCGCCCCCTTCTCCCTCCGACCTCCCTGGTCCTTCCTGGAAGCTTTTTAAACTCCTCGCGGCCCCCGCTGGCGCGGGCGCCGCTCATGTAGCGTGAGGAACTTTGGACTGTGCCTGTGGCCGTTTTAGGGGCATTAACTGCAGCGGAGCCCTCTGCTAGATCCTCTTTGTGACCTGGGAGCATTTCGGCTCGGTCACCTCGGCTGGGGGAGTGTTTGAAACGCCACCTGCATAGGGAGCGGGACTGCAAGGTCCAGAAGTGCTTGCGCCGTCCACCGCGCGCACCTGGTTCCTCTTCCTGCCCCCTTCTCCCTCCGACCTCCCTGGTCCTTCCTGGAAGCTTTTTAAACTCCTCGCGGCCCCCGCTGGCGCGGGTGCCGCTCGTGTAGCGTGAGGAACTTTGGACTGTGCCTGTGGCCGTTTTAGGGGCATTAACTGCAGCGGAGCCCTCAGCTAGATCCTCTTTGTGACCTGGGAGCATTTCGGCTCGGTCACCTCGGCTGGGGGAGTGTTTGAAACGCCACCTGCATAGGGAGCGGGACTGCGAGGTCCAGAAGTGCTTGCGCCATCCACCGCGCGCACCTGGTTCCTCTTCCCGCCCCCTTCTCCCTCCGACCTCCCTGGTCCTTCCTGGAAGCTTTTTAAACTCCTCGCGGCCCCCGCTGGCGCGGGTGCCGCTCGTGTAGCGTGAGGAACTTTGGACTGTGCCTGTGGCCGTTTTAGGGGCATTAACTGCAGCGGAGCCCTCTGCTAGATCCTCTTTGTGACCTGGGAGCATTTCGGCTCGGTCACCTCGGCTGGGGGAGTGTTTGAAACGCCACCTGCATAGGGAGCGGGACTGCGAGGTCCAGAAGTGCTTGCGCCGTCCACCGCGCGCACCTGGTTCCTCTTGCCGCCCCCTTCTCTCCTCCTCTACTTTAACCCCGCCTTGAACGCGTACGCGGGACGCGCGCGGACGAGGAAGCGGGCGAAGACCGGGCAAAGAGCGGGCCGTTGTGTGGCCGTTAGGTGGCTGGTGAGGCTGGGCTGGGCTGGGCCCCGTCCCTTTCATTTATGTGTGTTACACAGACCCGGGCTCGCCACGTTTAATACTGTTTTGTACATTCTGTTTAAGTGTTGCACTGCGCTTCTGAACCTACTATCTTGTGTTAGTAAAGTTCCCTTATTATTGCTGGCTAAGTTATTCTAGGATAGTTACCCCTGTATAACTATCACAGTTGTGTATCCTCTTGCCATATGGATACGGCCTCTCCTGGGACAGTGGGGGCAAACCCTAACAAGGGCACTCTAGATAACTATTTCAAGAAATCTATCTCAGAAATTGAAAGAGAAGAAGCCCTAGCGGAGAGAAGGGTGGAGCGTCGACGCTCTATCGAGGGTTATAAGGCAAGACCCCCCCTGGCTACGTCCCCGCATATTTTAATACCCAGTACAGAGGTGACCCCTATTACTGAGGATCCCTTTACATCCCAGGGAATCCCAGAACTTCTAAGGGATGTTACTTCTACACCACCTCCTTCTGGGGACTTATCTAATTCGCCCACTGTCGTTCCCCCACCACCCTGCAATCCTGATGCAGCCCAGAAACTTACGCCAGCTCCTATCCTCATGGGAAAAACCACCGCCAAAATTCAACTGAGGAAAACTGAGGCCCAGATAATCCATGGTCCTCCGCCCAAAAAGAGAATGAGGAAGGGGGGTACAACACAAAAGGGCAAAATTAGCCACTCTGAATTTGGCAAGGGGAAAGGGGGGGGGGTGCAGCCTCTGTTTCTAAACCAGCTGCGGGTACTAGACCTACTATTTCTACAGTGACTGCACGAGAAACATCATCCCTTATACTAGTTACTACCCCTCCATCTGCAATTCCGGAGGAGACTCTCCCGCTTGCCCCTACCTTGGAGTTCCTTGGGCAAATGCTGAGGACGCTCACTTCCCCTATTGTAGATAGATTATTGGCCATTGAACAACGGCTAGGGAACTTGGAACAGGCTATTTTAAATAGACCGGTCAATCAGAAGTCCCCTTTAACATCTAGTATAGCTCTGACTGCAGACAGTTCACTTAATAGCTCAAAACCTTCTACTTCTAAGACGCCCCATCCAACATCTACCAATCTAGCCAAGGCAGCCCATACAACTTCCACCTTCCCTACAACAGCCTCATTTCCCATGTCTAATCTTCCCACTAAAACAGTGTACCATATGCCCCTAGGTACTACAACCTCTGCCACTCCTTCTAGAGCTGCCACGAACAAGAATGGTACCAACTCAAAGGGTGGAAATAGTACAGCCACAAGACCAAGCCACCCGGCGGGAGAGAGGGTACCCTCTAACAATATACATAAACGTAGGATCCCCCAGGTTGAACTTCCTCCAGAATCACTACCTTATGTAGTGGTGCTCACGGGTGTGCCCACCCTGGACCCTGATAAGCGAGAAGGTCCAGAGCAACTCAAAAACAAAACTATGTACTGGTTGTCTAAAAATAGACCACTCCCGGCGAATGTTAATGGGGACATAGTGCATGTGCGCCGACTCTCCTGGCTAGGGGGGCGGGAGAAAGATATAGATGGTGACTTGATTGTGATTAATTTCAGGGACCCAGAAGCTGTTAGGCATATTCTGAGCTGGATGCCGGGGAACCTAAGCAAATCAATTATGCCGTGCGATCTCACCTATTTCTACCCTAGAGCCCTAGTAGCTCCCCTGTCATGCCCATGGCCCCTCATGCCTCCGACAGGGATTAATGGTCTAAAACAGACTAACCACTATCTCCCTCCACACCCAGGCCCCACGATCCCAAAGAATGCTCATGGGTGGGAACCTGTCCCACAAAGGGGCTATGGCACTAATTATAGGAGTATGGACCACTTTTCTCAATCAGGGGGGATGGACCATTTGCTTCCTTTTACACCTTTGGAAGTTAATAATAGATTTGGAGTCCTCTCTGGTCTGGACTCCTGTGATTGACGCCTGGGGTCTTTTCCTGGTTATTTTGCTGTAGAGAGGGCATTAAGTGGACCGAATGTAAATTCTCACATTCCCGGTGCCAACTCCCCTCGCCAGCTGTCAGGAGACCCTTATGGTACGATCCCACCCCTCCCAGTTACATCTAATTATAGTCTACCCTCCCCTCTAGGGGTTCCCATCTCAAATGTATGTAGAGGTAGTAACACCTCAGGGGGGCAGGGTCCTAATTTGCACACTCCTTCTAGAGCCCTGAGGGTACTATCCTGGAATGTTGCAGGTATTTTCAACAAAATACACACGGAAGAATGGGATTCCCTAATAACAAACAATGATATCTGCCTCTTTCATGAGACATGGGCGAGGGAGCCGGTCCTTAAAACTGGCTATGCCATATTTGAAATTCATGCTACCTGGAATGGCAAGGGGAGGCCCTCGGGTGGTTTGGCGGTGTGGATAGCATCTCATATTGGCTGCAAAGCGGAAATTATAGCTACGTCTTCTCAAGACATCCAGTGCGTTCTACTAAACTGGAAGGGCGCCCCTAAGTTAGCAATAATAAATGTTTATTCCCGCCCAGTAGGACCAATGGCGGAGTCCACCACATTAGAAGACCTTGCGTCCTTTTTGGGCCAGTTGCCGACAGACATCAAGGTGGTAATGGGCGGTGATTTTAACTGCCACTTCGAGCCCTTAGAGGGCTTGAGGGAAGGGGCCCTCCCTATAGAAGATGATTTCTGGGGTATACTAGTGTGCCACTCGCCCCATCCTAGATCCTGGTCTCCACTTGCGGTCCAAATCATGTCATTAACTCTTAATTTTGCGTTAAGAGCTTGTAATGGACGCACTCCTTCAGACACCCCTTCTAAGTGCACATTTAATAGACCTAATCACGAGTCACGACTGGACTACATTTTTGTTGATACCAACCTATGGCCAAAGGTGGAGGATTTTAGTATAATCCCCCGTACTGATAGCGACCATAATGCTCTCTTACTCTTCCTGGCATATCTTCCCGAACCTGTAGGACCCTCTCCCCCAGAGGAAAGAGATGAACGGGGAAATCTGGTACTAATTTCAAACAGGCGTAGGGTGAGATGGCAGAAATTTTCCAAATCGGAAGAAAATATTGGGAAAATTTATAATCTGGTGCTGCCCAAATTTGAGGCCTTGGAAGAACTAATTAGTCTATCTAGTACCCAGGTCTTGCAGAAAACCCTACCTTCTATTCACAAAGATCTAGTGGGAGCATTGGGAGAGGTCCTCTATCCAGAGGTGCCTAAGCCCAAGCACAAGACTAGAACATCTACTTGGTATAACTCTGACTGCAGAAAGGCCAAAGCTGACCTTATCACTGCAATCAAAGAGGGTCTACCCCGGACCAGGGTGTCCATTTTGCGGCGACAGTACAAAGACACAATGGCTCGCGTGAGGTCAGACTGGGACTGGGACAGATGGCAGGACCTTTCAGCAGCCCTAATAACTAAGGACTCAAGAAGATTTTGGTCCTTAGTTACTACTGGCTCAGGGGAACCCAAAGCTGCAGTTGAACCCAATAAAGCAGCACAAATATGGGAAGATCACTTCGGGAAACTCTATGCAGATGTCCTTGAGAATACTGATGCCACTGTTGCAACACTCCTCTCCCTCCCTGGAGATACTTTGGAGTTTACGCTAGGGGAAGTGGCAAGCGCAATAGATGGCTTAGCGATGGGTAAGGCCCCCGGCCTTGATAAATTACCTGGTGACCTTTTTAGGTCCCATCCAGAGATCTGGGCGCCTTACCTTCACATCCTTTTTAACTCACTTGCACGTGGTATGGCGATTCCCTGTACTTGGCTGGGGGCAGAGATAGTCCCTATCTTCAAGAAGGGCTGTCCTCTGCTCCCATCCAACTACAGGCCGATCAGCCTGATAGATGTCCCCCAGAAGATCTATTCGCGACTCCTACTGGACCAACTGATGGACTGGATGGAGGAAAATGAAATCTTAAGTCCTCTCCAGGCTGGCTTCACGAAAAATACGTCCACCATGGATCAAATCTTCCGCCTAGTTCTCCTCTTTTGGAAAACGGTGACCATCGAGGGCGGGAGATTGTACATGGTGTTCGTGGACCTGAAGTCAGCATTCGATCTGGTACCGCGAGGAAAGCTCTGGGAGGTCCTGAAGGAGATGGGAGTGCCCACTAATCTACTCCAGGCTATAATTAGACTGCACCAGGGCAACTTCGCCCAGGTACGCTGTGGGCGGGGCGGAGCACTGACAAATAGGTTTCCTGTTTCCCGGGGGGTCAGGCAGGGCTGCGTCCTTGCCCCTACTCTTTTTTGTCTTTATGTGAACAGCATCATCTCACACTTAGCTAATGTTGGGGATAATGACTCCCCAGTCTTGGCAGGCAGGAGGGTACCAGCAATCATGTTTGCTGATGACACCCTCCTGCTTTCCAAATCACCCATGGGAATCCAGAGAATCCTTGATGGCTTCGATCTCTTCTGCAGGCAGTATGGCCTTGAGATAAACGCATGGAAGACCAAATACATGATTTTTAACCCCTCCTCTACAACTAGACCTAACCCATCCCTAAATTCTACGGTCCTAGAGAGAGTTAAAACATTTCAGTATTTGGGCGTAACCCTCCAAGAGAACCTCTTATGGGGCCCACAGATCGCAAGCTCGCGATTAAGGCTCTCTCAACTCTCTGGGGCTATTTTAAAGGTTACTAACACCTCAACATACAAACCTATAGCTCCTGCAGTTGAGATGTATAAAGTGCAAGAGAAACCTGCCGCACTTTATGGTAGCGAGCTATGGGGGCACCAAGCGGCAACTGAGTTGGTAAGTGCCGAAAATAGCTTTATGAGGCGTCTTTTGGCCCTCCCAACTGCAACTCCCCTGCTTCCCTTACGTCTTGACCTGGGTTTACCTTCCATAAGGGAGGATCTCAAATCCAAATCCATAAGATTCTGGCATAGACTCTGGTCAACAAAGGCGCTTAGTCACTATAGGCAAGATCTTGTACATGTTATGAACCTAAACCACAATGACAAGATCCCCTGGCTAGCCTTTGTTAAAAAAAAATTGTTTAGGCGTGGTTTTAATGAGCTGTGGGTGACTCCAGAAATTGGTTGTAACAAGGTCCCCAGGAAAAGACTAGTGGAAGTATACAAGGAACAAAATCTTGCATCCCACATGACTGCCCTTAACATCGGCACCTTAACTCACTGTTTTACTCAATCCAAAAACTCTTACAAATTTGAAACTTTTTTAGACTTTATTTATCCGATCATGGCAAGGAAGCTGTTTATACAGTGGCGGTTTGGCTCCCTACCTATTAAATCCTTCACTAGTAAATGGACCAATGGAGGGGATAAATTATGCCCTGGCTGCAACCTGTGTGATGAGGAGGAAATCCATGTTCTGTTTTTTTGCCCCACCTATAAATCCCCAAGGAAATATTGGTTGGTGCCCTTATGCAGGAACATGGCTATAAGGAACTGATTGACATCCTACAGAATATTGAAATCTGACCCCTCCCCCCACATTGTTTTTGCAGTTTCAAAATTTCTCCTTGCCATGTGGCATATTAGGTCCAAGTTGATTAAGGATAAACCAACATAGAATGAATGTCCTTGCCTTGCCCCACTGCAACCTATGGCTTCCGTTGGTAAATGCCTTTTATTATATTGTCTATTCTATTTCCATGACATGAACTGTGCTGTTCCCTGTTTATGTATTTTATCTATTCGATTTTTTAATGTTACTTGTATTTGTTTACATCCAATGATGATTTTAATATTGTTGTATGTATTTGCATGTATCTTTTATGGTCTAAATGGCCGAAATAAAGATTTTTGGATTGGATTGGATTGGCATAAGACCTGGCTCTCATCACTGACAGTTGTCAGTGGCCACTGTGGCTGGCCACCCTTAGGGACAGAGTTTCCCCTGGGAGAGGGAAAGGAGTCACCCCCCTTGGGTGGACTGCGCCACAACCTTGTGTTGGCCATGTGGGTACTGTTTAGCTGTTGGGACACATCTGTGAGCAAAGTAAGTTTAGGTGCTGCACAGATGCAGTCCACAGGTAAGGAGAAGAATTTCCCATGGGTCAGCTTAGTGGACCCTGAGAGTATGGATAGAGTGATCCAACTAGCTTCAGGAAGGCGTAGAACGGGAAGAAAACCCTGCTGTTGCGGGCCAGGTACATGTTCCATCGCTCCAAGCAGGGAAATCCATAAAGGTATGGATTGGTCTACCCTGGCTTTAGGCTGGAAGGGGGTTGTGTTAGAAATGGCCCTTTTTGCAGGGTTATCCCCAAACCTTTTGCTTCTTCCTTCTATTTTTTCCTGACTTATTTGTGTTGGTTTCAGGACTCTGGGCACTTTACCACTGCTAATCAGTTCTAAAATGCATATGTTCTCTGTGTAAATGGTGTTATGGATTAGTGTTTCCATGATTGGGTATTTGATTTACTTGTTAGTCCCTAGTAAAATACACTGAGTGGGCCAGGGCCAGTGAATCAAATGCTACTAGTGGGCCTGCAGCACTGATTGTGCCACCCACGTGAGTAGTCCTAAAATGGTAACTCAGACCTGCCAATGGCAGAGTCTGCGCGCAGTTTGTAACTGCCATGTCCACTTGGCCAGTGCACACACTTGCCAGTCTCTAAACCTTCCCCTTTCTACATGTTAGTCAGCCCTAAGGTAGGCCCAAGGTACCCCTGTGAGCAGAGTGCAGTGCATGTGAAAGTTAGGACATGCCCTGGTGTGGGTGGCATGTCCTGATAGTGAATTACAGCCCATTTAGTTTTTCACTTTTGCAAGGCTGCCTGTTCCCCATAGGACAGAATGGGAAGTTTGTTTATAACATCTTATAAGCATAGCTGGCACTGGGAACTAGGTGGGAAAATAAAATCTAGTATGCCTGAACTCAGAATCTAACGATGCATCTCTTAGTAAAGGGGATTTTTACATTCTGTGTTTAAAAATACCACTTTTAGGAAGTAGGTATTTTCTTGCTCAGTCATCCTGTGTGCCTCTGCTGGAATGTGGATTGCCTGTCTGGGTTTTGGACGACAGATGGCTAGAAAGCAAGGCTGGCTCCCGAAAGTCTAGATAGGTCAGGAAAGGGCTGGATAGACCTGGGCTGCGATGGGGGAAGAGGGAGGAGATTTCCTTGCACCTCAAAGGGCCTGGTCTGCCTCTGACAATGCTGTCTGCACCCCCTGCCGCAAAATCACACCAGAGAAGGCAGGGCACAGACACCCTCTGCCTAGAGGATCAAATGATTTTTGGATACAAATACTGGGACCCAGACCCCTGAACTTCAGAACTCTTTTGGATTAAGAAGACTGCCAAGAAGAAGAGCTGGAGAAGCTGTGAGGAGGAACTATCAGTTTGCTGTGTGCTTTGCTGTGTTGGCCTGCAGTGGCTCCTTCTGTCTTGGGCAGTGAAAGGACTGGACTGAACTTTCTGCAATCTACTTTTGTGAGTTTCTCCAAGGGCTTGAGGTAGAGCTTGCCTCCTGTTCAAGAAGTCTCAGGAACAGCAAAGACTTCAAGCTCTTCTGCCCTCAGCACCGGAGACTATTTGTTTTGTGCTGCAACAGAAGAAAAGCAACCCGACAACGTCTACTACGCCGCTGCTGACTCTGTGTCCCTAAGGCACCACAGTGAGCACCGCTGCAACGCTGCACCGCGACACTGGTCTCACTGACAATGCCTGCTGATGCTGCCACCGAGCAGCTGCTCGCACCGCGACTTGTGGGCACCCCACTCCGTACCGCCTCACTTCATGACGACGCCTTGGCACTGCATAGGGCACCGCCACACTGTGACCCTGGTGTCACGGATAATGCCTGCTGACACCGCCACCGAGCCGCTGCTCGCACCTCGACCTGTGGGCACCTCACTCCGCACTGCACTGCATCGCTTCACGACGACACCTTGGCACCGCAGAGGGCACTGCTTCAACGCTGCACTGTGACCCTGGTGTCACCTACGACGCCTGCTGAGGCCGTCACCGAGGCTGCTCGCACTGCGACCTGTGGGCATCGCACTCCGCACCGCCTCGCTTCACGTCAACACCTAGACCGGAAAGAAGGGCACCACGAGACCTTGCCCAGCTCACGGGGGCCCTGGGCTGCTAATATGGCGGGCAGACTGTGTAAGGACAAACCCGCCAAGGAGGGCCTGCCCAAGGGAGCTCAGCCGACGACACCTCCTGGGACCAACAAGTCGCCGCCTCAGGGAGATGATGACACTCCGGCCACCAAAGCCTTCATGGTCGAATTGTTCACAGCCATTAAGGAGGACATATCAGAGCTCCGCTCGCAGCTGGCGACAGATCTGCGTGAGGTGAGGAGAGACTTGGACGAAGTGGGAGAAAGGGTGGCGACACTAGAGAAACACGACGTGGGAATGGCAGAGGAGGTTCAATATCTGCAACAAGATGTCCTCTGACTCACAGAACAGAACCTAGACCTCCAGGGTCATGCCGAGGACCTGGAAAACCGGTCGCGCCGCAACAACATTAGAATTCGAGCGGTGCCTTGGGCCGGAGAAGGCAAGGACCTACGGGGGTATGTGGAGGACCTATTTAAGCATGTTTTAGGAGAGGAAGAACTTCCAGAGATACGCATGGACAGGGTCCACCGAGTGGGGCTGCCGCGGGGCCCGAAGGCCCCCCCCCAGATATACTGGTCTGCGTCCATGATTTCCAGCTGAAAGAACGCATACTCAGAAAAGCACGAGAAGCCGGTCCCCTGCAATTTCGAGACCATCGACCCCAGCTTTTCCAAGACCTAGCAGCTTCGACCCTGCAAAAGCGAAGGGAGTTCCGACCAGTCACCAGTTTCCTACGTGACCAGAATGTGGCCTACTCTTGGGGCCAATCTTTTCGCATCATCTTTCGGTGAAAGAACAAACTGGTTCAAGTCAGGTCCCTAGCTGTGGCCATGGAGATCCTCGGTCTAGAAGAGTCTGCTACAGCATCCATGGACACACGCTCCCCTGAGAGACGACGACAGCGCTCTCCGGCCTGGCAGAAGGTGGGCCTGAACACAGCATTGAAGAAACCGGACCCGTCTACAAGCCTTCATGAGAAGGGGCGGCAGTAGCCTCCGTGGCACTGGTGACTGAAGCGGCGACACAGGAGGATCCCTCTGCTGAATGAACCCCCGAGACGGGGTTAACGCTGGCGTCGGAGGGACACAACCCCACCAGATCTCACAGGTACTCTATGCCCTCCCTAGGGGAGAGGCCCCGTGGAAGGATAAGGGTGGACATTAACCACGTCCATAGACTGCGACCCTTACGGTCACACCCGGATCCCCCCTTTAGGGGTCCATCTGTTAGATTTAATCGCTGGTACGGGCTATGCCTAAGTTTGGGGTGAGTTGGGTGGGAAGGGAGAGGGGTGGGGGGTTGAGGGGGAAGGGTGGGGCGGAGTAGTGGTGGTAGCGAAGGGTTGGTCACTAATGTGCATTGCAGATTGGAGGTAGCCAGGCATGCAAGCTAGGATTGTTTGTGGAGTGATTTGGTTTGGCTACTGAGGGAGATGGATTCTTGCCGACTTGGGGAGCGCAGACAGGGGAGAGACATGACTGCAGTGAGGCGAGGATGGCCCGCTCATGAGATGGGGTGAGCGCACGCACCAATGCTGAGCACGACCTGGTGTTTTATTTCTGATGTCGATCACACTGGGGTCCTGGAATGTAAAGGGGTTGAACTCCCCCCATAAACGTCAGAAGGTCTGTAAATACATTCTTGACCACCACCTAGACGTAGTGGGCTTGCAGGAGACTTGCCTAGCACGTTCAGAAGAATCACGCCTCAAACACAAACAATTTCCCCTTATATACAAGTCATCAGCTATTACAAAACATAAAGGAGTTGCCCTTCTATTCCGATCAACCCTACAATTCCAACCTCTGGAGGTACGGGGGGACAAAGAGGGGCGTTGGCTTCTGGTTAAAGGCAAGCTAAGGGGCAAGGTATGCACATTCCTGGTCTTATATGCCCCCAATGTGGGTCAAAATAAATTTCTCCAGGACCTGTGGAGGACGGTGTTAGACACTGTCGAAGGGCCACTGATAGCGATGGGAGACTTCAACCTGGTTTGGGATAAGGATATCGATTGTACTCGTCACCAGAGATCCGACACAGGGGTATTCTCCGCTGATACACGGCAAATAATGTCAGATATGGGGCTAATAGATGGGTGGCGCTCTCTCTACCCACACTCGCGGGACTATACTTTTTTCTCCCACGTGCACCACTCCTATTCGCGCCTAGATCATTTTTTGTGAGTCAACCTCTTAGAGGAGACCTGCGCGAAGCCAAGATCGTCCCCTTATCGGTATCTGACCACAGTTTGCTTGCTATCGGCCTACGATGGGAAATAGCCCCTACAATCCACCGTAAATGGTACTTTCCGGCCCCCTTGGTCCGAGACAAGGCTTCCTGCGTCGGGCTCCGGAAGGCCATTAACGACTTTTTTGACCTAAACCCCACCAGCGATACTTCGGTTCTCAACACATGGGATGCCTTTAAGGCTCCCCGTACAGTGCAGACGCCTGACTGGGGTACCGACGGTTATAGCGGTGCCCCTATTTTTCCTGAGCTGTGGCCAGGCGAGGAGCGGCGCCGGTCTCTCATACTCTAGCTTCTACTAAACAGGAGCATTGAGAAGGCCTAACCAGGTGATATCCTGTATGTTTGTTTGATTTATGTAACACACACACTCACTTTTTGCAGCAGTAGCAGAATTTAACCTTTGGTCCTGAAGAAGCAGGTGATACACATAGTATCTATAACTGCAGAAACATGTCGACCTCTAAATAACAGGCAGCAGATATTTGTTTGAACTACTGGTATTTTGCACTCCACGTTTTTAATCTTGGAAGTGGTTTGCTCTTCATTAAAGTCATTTTTGCACCCACTATCCATTTTTAATCACTCACTCTCACTGATTTTTTTGTGCACTGCTTTTCAGTTACCTGTATTTGAGTGTACTGTCTGTACGCTGTGGACATACCACTTGCTGAGACTGACCCAAATGATGACATACAGGGCGGTCCAGATTGTGTAACTGATGGGATTCTGTACCACTGAGTGATAGGTCCAAGCGTATCAAGTAGTGGACACAACATTGTCTGAACACAGAGTTCTGAGTTTTCTTTAGACCCACAGTTATTATTTGTGTATACAGTATCTTGTTTAAGGGGCTATAACTGTAATTGGGTCTCTAAATATTTCCCTTGGACCCTACCCTACCCGTATGTGTTGTGATGCCTTTAAGGCTTCCATACGCGGTAGCTGTATAGCGCTTAATGCAGCTCTTAACAAACTTCGGAGACAAGACAGGGAAAAACTCCCTCCAGACTGACCTTGCGACAGCTGACGGCAGTGAGGGGCAAGCCCAAGGCTCATTATAACAATAGAGCGGAATACACACTACTGAAATTACGGCGCCTCCCTACTCCCAAGGGAACAAGGTGGGGAAACACCTGGCCCGGCAGCTTTGAGAAAAAAGAGAGAAAGAATACATCGGGGGTATAAAGGTCGCACATGGGGCCCTAACGCACAATGACGAAATCAAAGCAGGTCTCTTTGGCGGTTTCTACAAGGCACTGTACGCAGGAGACACCCTAAGTTACGAACTGCAAGTAGACTACTTGTCCACGCTACCACTGCCCCAGGTATCAAAGGAGTGGAACGAGGCGCTCACTGCCCCCTTCACTAGAGAGGAGATCCTTGCTGCCATCAAGGCCTTGAAACCCCACAAAGCCCCCAGGTCGGATGGCTATACAGCCATATTTTACAAGACCTTCGCCTCTGAGCTGGTTGGCTTTATGACAAAACTATTTAATAGCATGGCGGAGGAGGGAGTGACCTCGGTTTTCATGGCGGAGGCTACCATATCGGTCATTCCCAAACCCGGGAATGACCCCTCTAAATGCTCCACGTACAGGCCGATTGCCCTCCTCAATTTAGACGCCAAACTCTACTTGTCTATCCTCGCCACTAGGCTCCAGGATTTGATGCCGACGCTTATACATCCGGACCAATCCGGTTTTATAAAGGGCAGACAGACACACGACAACACCAGAAGAATAGTACACCTGATTGAGAAAGCCAACAAATTCAAAATACCGGCGGTACTCGTGGGCCTAGATGCCGAGAAGGCATTCGACAGGGTGAACTGGGGGTTCCTGTTCCAAACCCTGACTGCATTCGGCTTCTCCACCACATTTTTGACGATGCTCAGAGCCAACTACAACTCCCCCCTGATCCAGAGTAGTGGTCAATGGACACTTTTCGGCCTTCTTTCCGCATTCCCGGGGTACGCGACAGGGCTGCGACAGGGCTGCCCCCTTTCCCCTTTGTTATTCGCCATGAGCATCGAGCCGCTGGCAGTGGCAATACGAGAGGACCAGGCTATTATGGGGATTTCCTTCACGGGAGAGGAGCAAAAAGTCACCTTGTTCGCTTGCGGACCCTGCTCGCTCCCTTCCTCAAGTACAGACGGTCCTGGACCACTTCGAGAAGGTGACGGGCTTTAATGTCAATTTTGAGAAATCGTTTATCCTGAACCTTACTCTTCCCTTGGCTGAAGCCGCCTCTCTCCAACCGCTCACGCCCCTTCAGTGGTCCACCTCTTCGATAACGTACCTGGGAATCCAGTTGACTCCCACGGTGGGTAAGCTTTACTCGGCGAACTTCCCCCCACTTCTCGCCGAAATTCAGCGGTCCCTGGTCCGATGGAAGCCTATGTTCATCTTGTGGCTGGGTCGGATCCACGCAATTAAGATGACTCTTCTACCCAAGCTACTGTACCTTTTTCAGGCTTTGCCCATCGCCCTTGAAGGGGATTTTTTCCGGCGAACTAAAACAATGATGCTCCGATTCAATTGGCAAGGGGGTCGAGCGAGATTCTCCTTTGCCACACTGCGACGCCCGAGCAGGGAAGGCGGAGTGGGTTTACCCGACATGCATCTATATTATAAAGCAGCCCAACTCCGTGTTCTGGTGGAATGGTCCCAACCCACCTCAGAAAAGCTACACATGGACAGAAGCATGACAGCGAGAACAATATGGGACTTAATTTGGAAACCCGAGGGAGATAGGCCCAAGAACACTTATATTAGTAGCCCCACTAGCACTACATTGAGAGTCTGGGACTCGGTTTCGGGAGATGACCGATGGACAACATTCCCTTCCCCCTTTAAACCTATACACTTTAACCCTGCTTTCACACCGGCGGCGCTCGAGGGCCCCTTCGATGCCTGGAGGGAGGGAGGTTGCCTAGCGCTTACGCACTTATTCCATGGCTCTGCCATACTCACCTTTGATAATTGTATGAGGGACTATGGGGTGCAGAAGACGGAACGATACCACCATACCCAGCTCCTACACTGGGCCTTGTCCCCGTCGGTGAGAGACTTAGCCACTAGGCCCCCCACGCCTTTTGAAACTTTTTTATCAAAGACCTCTGCGATGCGAGGAGTCATCTCCTTTATCTATGGTCTCCTTTTGACTACTGCCATATACCCTAGACCCCGCTACATGTCCCACTGGGATGAGCTACTGGGCAGGGATATCACTGACTCTGAATGGTCCCACTTATGGTCTGATATAGCAAAACATAACCACTCGGGAGGCCCATCTGAAAACGATGATGGTCTGGTACATGTACCCGGCCAAGCTTCAGCGGATCTTCCCGGGTTCTACTGACAGGTGCTGGAGGGGATGCGGCCTGCTGGGGGACTTCCGCCATATCTGGTGGGACTGCCCGGTTATCCGTCCATACTAGACTGAGATACTTTCACACATCAAAGAGATCTTGGGCTACCCGATAGCAGATTCAATGGCCCATGTCCTGCTGGGCCTTACAGACCCACTCCTTGAATTCCAGACAAAAGCGGATAAGAAGACATTGTGGCTTTGAATAGGAGCGGCCAAGACAACCCTGGCTGCGGCTTGGAAGCGCACGGAGGCCCTGGCGATCTCCCTTTGGTATGTGAGACTCTGGCGCTTGTTAAGTATGGAGAGAGTGGCTGACATATTTCTAGATGATTTTAAAAACTTTGAATTTCGCTGGGGCTCTCTGGTCCGGTTTCTTTCCTCCGGGCTGCCATCTGCGGTGTGTCCATCCAGTGTTCGATCCCTCCATATGTTTCAAGTGTGATTAACGCTCTATTCAGACGAATTACTACCCTTCGGAAGGCTACCACCACTGGGAGGGGGAGGAGGGGGGGAGGTAATTTAGGGGTTTGGAGGGAGGGTTTTTTCTTCTAACATATGGGTTCTGTTGTTCCTTTACTTTGCTGCGATAATTCTATGGTGACATGGGGGCAGGATAGACTGGGCCTCATGGGACTTCTGCTCAGAGACGATCCATGTTCTAAGGGGTCTTAAACTCTTCTGAATGCCTGTTCGGAGATGGTCCTAACCATGCTCCGTGAATCCTGCTATGACCCGACAGCCTCTGCCTTGTTTTGCATTCCCCCCCCGGAGGCCGCGGACTATACATACTTTGGTTTTCTACATTGCCCCCTGCGTGGGGAACTTGGCGGGATTGTCGCATGTTTCTACGATTGAAAATTACCAATAAACACACCTTTGACAAAAAACCAAAGCATGCTTTTCACAGAATTTGCAACAACACATTTGTTGGCAAGAGCCCACTGAATACATTCGCCAAGTTCATGCGCTCGTCTAGGCCATTGGGCTGGGGGTGGTAAAGAGAACTTTTGAGGTGCTTAAGCCCACAGGTGTTAAGAAACTCATCAACTTCACGCGCAACAAACTGGGCACCATTGTCCGTGACTAGGAATTCAAGAAAACCTTCCTTCATAAACACGTCATTAAGGAATTCGACAACAGTTCTGGATGTCACCTCCCTCACAAATTTGACCTCGGGCAACTTGGAATAGTAGTCCATGAGAACTAAAGCAAATTTAGAAAAAGGAACAAGGGCATGAAAGGGACCCACAATATTGAGCCCCAGCTTCACCCACGGCGCAGATGGCAAATAAATGGGGGAAAGGGGAGGAGTGCGCGATTTGCTAGACTTGTCACAGCTGGAACAAATCACACATAATTTGACCATTTCATCAACCTCTCTGTCCATAGAAGGCCACCAGAAAGAAAGACACACCCTTTTTTTGTTTGTTAACGTGGAATCATGATGTCCTTCATGAGCATCCATTGTGCTTGCATGCATGGGTTTGTATCCCTTCCTCGTCGCCACAAAGGATGTCGTAGTGATGCAATAAACACCAGGTAAGTCGTCATAAGTTTTATTTGGGAAACAGCTGAGACATCAAGCAAAGCAGTGGCAGCAGAGATCTCCAAGACACCAACTGACAACATTGGAACTCCTGATCCAGAACACTCACGCAGTGAGGCTCTGAACAGTGACATTTCAAACAAGCACAAGCTACTACACTCTGCCCTCAATTTCTTCCTGGAAAAAGGCCCAACTCCAGATGCTCATGTTGACCCAAGTTCTAAATGCCCTAGATTCAGAAGACCATGGGCTTGCTGGATGTTTAGTTTCACATTTTTATATTACATTGTGCAATATGAGTTGCCTAGGTTGTTTTTTGTCATATACCTTATTTTCCCTGGCCTAGGAACTATTGTATCCGAACCTTCAGGGGGTCCTTGTTAAATACACGCTAGTTTCACATTCCTGTCCTATGTCACCTGTTTTCAAGGTGGAGCATGGAGAATTTTCAGTTGTGTCTCCTTTTAGCCATACCGGTGACTCTTGGGTGTTCGTGAATGTGATGGTAGTTGCAGAGTGTCTTTGGATGTTGGGTACACCAATCTTCTACCTCGAAGGAGGGCTTGCTATTGTCAGTTGACAAACATCTCCAGATGATGATGAACATCTGAGCATCCACGTGCCAAATGCATACCTGAGTCTTTCGCAGATGCTTCCATTTATCTGAGCCATTCCTGATACAGTGCGATTTCAAGCCTTCTCTCTAGATCCATGATTCTAGGAAATTCTGTCTATGATTGCATTGTTTCAGTCTCACAACTGGGTCTCAGTCATAGTTATGAGACATCTTGGCTTCCTGCTAGTGATCTACACGAGATAGCACATGCAGGCTCTGCAGTGGGATAAAACGTCTCAGAGGGTTCAGCACCTAGGAAATCTATTGCATTCCATCTAGATTTTTGCGGAGACAGCAAAAGGCCTGCCGTAATGACTGCTTGACTGGCAGCAGAACCCTCACCTTACTTCTGTGATCACCATCAGCTCAGTGTGGGGAGATATCACTATTTGGTTGTATGCTCAGGTGTGGAGAGCTGGAGATCAGGACTCTGGTCTTCAACTGAGACCCATTTCCATATCAATCCGTTAGAGTTGCGGGCCATCCACTTGGCGTTGAAGACTTTCCTACCATGCATCAAAGTGATGCTGGTCCAGGTATGTATGAATTCCATCACTGTCATGTGGTACTGCAACTAGCAGAGCGGATAGAATCCTAGATCCCCAAGCCAGAGGCTGTGCACCTCTGCAATTGGCTGAGGTGCCATGGCATCTTCCTTGTTGTGAGCCACCTGGTGGTGATCTGATCTTTTAAAGTCAGGGAAGATTAACTCCATCAGCGACAAATAGCAGCTACTTCATGTGATAGTGCAAGGTGTCTTCCAGTAAGGGGAACATCCCTGGCTAGTTCTCTTCTCCAAGGCTGAGAACGTGCAGCGTAAATTCATTTGCACACTAGAGTTCCCAAGTAGGCAAAGACACATTCCACTTAGAGTGGAACGCTGGGCTCCTCTATGCCTTCCTGCTGCTACCGCCTCTCCTGTATTAGAGCAGACGTTAACTTGTGGGGTCCCCATGAATCCATTTTGTCTGTTTATGAATCTCACAAGGTCTAATTAAAGTTTATACTCTCATTCTGTAGATAATGTGACGCTGCTCTCATTTTGAGAGGCCCATGCAGACTTCAGAGGTATTTACAAGTAAACATTTCTCAGCAGTGGCCACCACGCTATGATGACATACAAACTAATCCATAAAGAGATTACTGTTATGTTTAAATATTGTAATGTAGTTCCTATTTTCCCTATAGGCCCTGCGCATTGGAATAACATAAACAGCAATGTAGACGTAGGAGGGAGGTCTTCTAGGTCTCTACTGACTATGTTAGACTTAATTGGTTTTGTACCAGCTAGCTCAGAGGTCACTGGAAACTTTCTTGACTGAATAGGAAGTGATCAGCTTCCCTGGCTCAGACAAGAAGGGATTCAGTTTTCCAAAAACCGCATTAACATGACAACTTTGCTCCTCAGAATAAGAGACAATCTCTAGAGTCGTGTGAAACAATAGACAGCTATTTCACTCAGTCAGTTGTGCAGAATTACTTTCACCAGTTATGCAGAGAATAGAGAGACGGGCGTTTTCAATAAAAGGTATTATTTATTGAACAGTCTTCCTTCTCATGCAAGAGAAATGAATTGCCACAATTGCAAGACTTGTTATTATAAAAAGTGCGTACAGTAAAAGGAGTATTACGAAATAATACTGTAAAAGCATTGATATGGTTTCTTAGCCATAAGATGGTTAAAATGAATAAAATATATACATTCATATATACATTTGGCTAACATACTCAACTGGTGCTTCTAACTATGCCTACCCCAATGTACCTGACCTAAGCATAATACGTGGGAGGGAGTAAGTAAGTAGTAGTTTAAGTTAAGTTGGTTTTGCCAAGGGTTTGCTTCAAGAATTCTCTCTAAGAGTTTAGTCACCACCGTACCTCTGGAATAGAATGTTGGAGGTCTGGTATCTCCTCTCAGGACTCGATATTCCAGTTACCCGCAAGGGTAGGCTGGAAACGCCAGAGCTGGATGCTCTCGGCAGGAGAAAAGACAGCGTCTTTCTCAGCGCGTCAAGGAGGAGGGGCAGCGTCCTTGGGCTTCTCGCATCTGCTGGGCTCTCTGCACGGGACAGCTGTTCTGCTCCAGTATTCACCACCACCGTGTTTGCTTAAGGCAACGTTGGTTTTATTTATACCTGAAAGGTGCTGAGTTTGACGTAAGTTTTTGGACATAAGACATCAATAAAGATGTCACTAAGAACTGGTCGTTCTTACAGTGCTTGCAAGATTTCTATTACTAATCAAAACAAAGCAAGCGGGGCTTTCCCAGGTTGCTGGGGGGTTTGAGCTGTCGAAAGAACTCGGTGTGTTATCTAGGAATCTAAGGAAGTGGCTTCTGCTGTGTCATGTACTGTAATGAGCTGCAGAGACGAGTTACTGAAGTATGGCTCTGATCGTTTATGCCATTATGGGGATATCTATTGATTATAGCCGTATAGGGGCATAAGGTCACAATATTGATCGGGGTCCTAGATAGAACACAACACCCACTTCACAAATTTATGTCCATCAAATTACTAAAAACTAAAGCAATAGGATGCGCGTGTATTCCTACCAACCCCACAATACATATTGCATTTGAAATGGTGTATATGAAATACATGAGAATATAGGTACTGTACGTTTTCAAGCATAGTAATCATTCAAAAATTATTGCATATGTAATCAGTTTGAACGATTTTGCGAAAAATTACACATGAAAAGTCTCTTAATACAGAAAAGAAGGGCGAGACTATTTCATCACATATAAATACAATTGCTGTAAAATGTGCTAGAGGCCGTGGTAATATATTGTCTCTAGATTTACTAAAAATAGAAGCTTTGTTCTTTATGAATAGTTCTACTTTAAGCAAAAGTTTTTGTGCCAGAAAAAAGGTAAATATTTTGAAAAATTGTCTGATTCAAAAAAGATAAAAATTTTCATGGGGAGCGGGAAAATAGACTTCCAAACGCTTTTTAGTAGTTTTTGTTGATCAAAACTGAAGGCCGAATTCAGAGTTCATGGGAACGCTGTGAGTCGGATTCTTTTCCCAAAAGTTATTGTTTTTGTTCAGGGGAGAACATCATATCAGACAGGCTCGCAAAGAATAGGTCTACATATTCAGGTGACAGTTCTACCAGGTTCGATAGTGCAGTAACCTGGCAGTTGTGAGAATGATTGCTATCATCGATGTCTGGATCAGCAATGCTCACAGAAGGTCGTACCTGGGTGATGCTGCTTTCATTTCTCGCTTCACTGTCGCCACCTAGTCGTAGCGCAGGAGTCTCAACGAATGCTGTCATCAGGATTGGTAGCCGCTGGGGACAACACGATGCGTGAGCCGTTACAGTACTTAGCAAAGTATCGATATCCATTGGTACTGCTGATGGTAGTGCAAGACAGGTGTCTAACACTCATTCTTCTCCGCATAGCATACATCGAAGCACAGGTAAGATGCAGGTCTGCCATATAGGTCTGAATGAAAGAAACCAGGTCATGTTCAGATCTCTCAGCCGGGCCAATCCAAGGACTTTAGTTATGCGGTCCCTGTAGTGCATTGCTAAGATCGTTTCTTCCATCCTTGCCGGAGTCATGTCTGTGTTTTGGCTTGCCATATCGGAGCAGAAGGGTCAAAAATAAAATGCCTGCTACGAGTCCCAAAAGTAGTGGTAGGCCACCAAAGACCGAATGGACAAAATTTGGAATAATGCCTAGAACTGCTTTGAATGGTGTTAGCAGTCCCGAAAAAATTGTCTTAAATACATTCGAGATACCTACGGCATCCGACATATGTAGGATTTGGCTGAGCATTTCTGTGAAATGCACGGGGCAATTTGTTGATAAAAGTTCATGTATCTCCGATGTTGTCCTTGCAACTTGGAGATCATACGTCTCTTTTGATGACGTGATGGGCACTGTTGTCTGCAAAAGCACAGACTTCATTCTGCTTAAAGTATCAATTCGTATAGAAGAGATTTTCAAAGGAGGCCAAATCGGCGTCTCGGAATCTCCAGGGCCGTTTGGATACAATGCTTGCATACAGCAAGTGACCATGGAAGTTACGCTTACGAGATATGCTTTCCCTGGCACCAAGCCACAACAGCTGTGATCCGTTATTAGAATGTAACTCCCGTTAGAAAGTTGCTTAAAGAAAGGCTCTATCTGCGTTGCAGGTGTGGCGTGCTGGTGGCATGAAAGGTTGTTTGAAGTCCCTTCACAGGCCCCATGTAAATTAATACCCTGGCACAAAAGTATACCGCTTAGTGCATGTTTGCAGTTTTCACCACTAAGAAATACATTTTTGTTGTTGTCACTGTAGCATGTGTGTGTATATGGTAATTTCCATAACGACTTAATGTACCCTTTACCCAACTTTTCATACTGGCCTGCCGGTATATACTCAAGGCAATTTTTAAATTGGAAAGTTGTTATCGGAATTGTGATAATCCCGTGTATTATCCATTCAATGACAGGTCTTTCTGACATTGTCAATGGTAATCTATCAAGTTTTTCGATGCTCAGGATTGTATAGTCTGCTCCTTTCTGTGCCAAACTGATTTGTTTATCAGTAATGTTAAAGATGGAAACCAATGACGTTGTGTTGATTAGACGCCATGGCACATAGCCCGAACGAAGATTTTGCAACGTCCAGCCTAGCTGTACAATAGAACGTAATTGGAACTGGCCATGTTGTAACACTAGCAAGTCTTTATCTATTATATCGATGGCAGATGATACAATACTGTCCAGTGAATATATTCTGGAGGAAAGAGTCATTAACCCATTGTCCACAACAGAAAGTGATTTTTACAAATGAATACAATCAATTTCTCGTATTTTCTCGGCTGTTTCAATTTGAGTTTCTTTCCAAGCCTCGTTGTATGCAGCATATATGCTGGCCGCTATGAAACGTTTTTGACGCTGTTTGCGTGGTCCCATAATGAAATCACGCAGGTCAGCACCATCTTTAAGTAAAAACAAGTGTTGCTTAATTTCTGCCAGTGTGGATGTTTCTAGCCATTCAAGGCACAGTTTCCCTACACTGTATGTTGTTACTATCCCTGGATGTTGTCTCTGGGAGTATCTAGGGTCTGGTCTGGTCATTGTTAACCCCTGTGTTTTGTTCAGGAATCTATCTTGACAGTTATTTGTGTCTATAGGCCAGATTAACCATTTTTTCCAATCAGGATGTGTTCTGTTTTGATGTAAAATTTGGGATACGTCTACTTCAATATCTGTGGTTGCATTATCAGGTATTGGCTTTGGAATAGACGGTTTGTTTAAGTCCTTAATCTTAGCTAGGCCAAGACACGTTGTTTGATGAGTTGTGTCATTTAAGAACATTATTTGTTCTGGGATCATGCAGGCTCGAAATAATGCTTCTAGGCCTTATACCTGCCATTCTTTCGTACCCCAGATGGTTTTTGTTTCAATGTTGTTTTTCCAGAAATCAAAACCAAATGTAATCATTTTTTCATAAAATGCTTCTGAATATATTAATTTAGTATTTGTCAGCATGGTTTTCGTCCCTGTTTTATCCAACAGTTTATAATAAAATGTTTCTGCATTACTTGTATTAAACCCTGAGAAGTATTGGAATTTCTCATAAAATGTTTTTGAACTGCTTTTAGGTGGAGTAGCACAATGTTCCCATTGGTTATATTTAAAAACATTTCTAGGTTGAGCAGATTTATGTAAATAGTGATCTGCGTAATGTGAGAAACAGTACATCTGTTCATAATTAGATGAACCTTATAAATAATCATGTTCTGTGAATTTTGCTGACAACACTAAATCCGACATCATGTTATTTTTACTTTCAAAATCCCAATCATCAGAGAATGTACTTGGTTTTACAAAGTCACCTAATGAAACCTTGAACTGGTGAGGATATTTCAAGATCTCGACCGGGCCATATATTTCATAGTCAGTCTTGTCCCAAACTACCCCCCCGGGTATTAGAATGGCTGTGACATTCACTGACATTCTCGCTCCTCTCCCTAGAGCTGAGTGGTCGCTCCCCAGTGTCCCTCCGAGATCGCTGGTATCGTTTTTGGCGCTTTGCTCTGTTTAATTGCAACTGTGTTTTGTGCCTGTGCCTGCTGATCGCCACTGAGCAAACTTGCACTTTAATTGTGTGTTTACTTGGCTGACTCGAGCCTGTCTGCGTGCTGTGCCGCTCTGCTCCCACGGCTGCATAGTTGATTGTGCCTGCTGCCTGCCTGGTCGCCGCTGAGCTTGCCTGCATTTTGCTTGAATATTTTAAGTGTATTTCCACTCGGTTTGCGCGTTTGCAGTGCTCCCCCTCCGCCTCCATTTTGTTTATTGTTGTGCTCGTCTTTGGCCCGCCCCGCCTCCCAGCTGAGACGCCCTCCCACTTAGTTGAACAGCGCTTCTCCACCTGAAGACGCCGTGACTCGCTCCTCTCCCTAGAGCTGAGTGGTCGCTCCCCAGTGTCCCTCCGAGATCGCTGGTATCGTTTTTGGCGCTTTGCTCTGTTTAATTGCAACTGTGTTTTGTGCCTGTGCCTGCTGATCGCCACTGAGCAAACTTGCACTTTAATTGTGTGTTTACTTGGCTGACTCGAGCCTGTCTGCGCGCTGTGCCGCTCTGCTCCCACGGCTGCATAGTTGATTGTGCCTGCTGCCTGCCTGGTCGCCGCTGAGCTTGCCTGCATTTTGCTTGAATATTTTAAGTCTATTTCCACTCGGTTTGCGCGTTTGCAGTGCTCCCCCTCCGCCTCCATTTTGTTTATTGTTGTGCTCGTCTTTGGCCCGCCCCGCCTCCCAGCTGAGACGCCCTCGCCCCTCCCCTTCCTCCATCCATATATGACAGGAGTTCCCGCGCGCAGCGTTCACGCGCAGCGTCCGCGCCCAATCCGCGCCGAAGGTGCGCCAAAGGTAAGCCCGTCTACGCCGTCCGCGCCTGGACCGCGCCCAGCGCCAGACCCCCTGCCCCTCGCGCTGCCCAGCCCTCCCGCATTACCTACGATGCCGCCACCCTCCTAGCCCTTAACCCGGTCGCGCCCCCACCTGCGTCCAAGCCGCTCCTGGACACACCCATGGACCATTCTCTTGCTACTCCTGCAAATTCAGCGGTACCGACAACATCTCCGCTACGACCACACCACAGACTCCCGACCCCAACCACCTACAATGCATCCTTCTCAACACCCACTCGGTGCACAGGCACGCCATTGACCTATGGAACCTACTAGACACCTTCTCTCCAGACGTCGCCTTCCTAACGGAAACATGGATGAACTCTTCCTCCGCCCCAGACATCACCATCGCCATCCCGGAAGACTATAAGATCACACGCAAAGACCGTACCAGCCACACAGGAGGAGGCATCGCTATCGTCCATAAGAAATCAATCCGCATCTCAACCAGCTCTGACACCAACCTCGCCAACTCCGAACACCTCCACTTCCAAATACACATCGACCCCAAGACCACACTCAGAGGCACCCTCCTCTACAGACCACCAGGACCCCGCGCTAAATTCAGTGAAGACATCACGGACTTCATCACTCCACACGCGCTCCCCTCCAAAGAATACATCCTTCTGGGAGACCTCAACTTTCACCTCGAAAAGATCAACGACCGCAACACCACCACCCTCTTGGACAACCTCGCCAACCTCGGACTTAAACAACTAGTCACTTCCCCCACCCACATCGCAGGTCACACACTCGACCCCATCTTCACCTCCAGCAATCATGTCTCCTTCAGCCACACTACGGATCTCCTCTGGACTGACCACAGCTGCGTTCACTTCACCTACAACAAGCCAACACCCACTATCCACCTCCAACGAACCCTGCAAAGAAACTGGAACAAGATCACCACCGACCAGATCTCCGCATCGCTCCTTCGAAACACCCCAGCCCACTCTTCTAACCCAGACCAAGCCGCCGCCAACTTCACCCTATGGTTATCCAACACCGCCGACACCTTAGCACCACTGAAAAAACGTCAAAGCAAACCCGGCAACAAGAAGGCCTCATGGTTCAACGATGATCTTAAGAAGTCCAAGAAACTCTGCCGCTCCCTTGAAAAGGCCTGGAAAAAAGACCCAACCACTAGCACCAAGGACGCCTTCAAAAACGCCACCCGCACTCACCACCAACTAATCCGAAAGGCCAAGAAAACAGCATTCAAGGATCGACTTGACAACAACGCCCACAACAGCAAGGAACTCTTCAACATCGTCAAGGAATTCTCCAACCCCTCAGCCAACTCCAACGACATCACCCCCTCTCAAGCCCTCTGCGACTCCCTAGCCTCATTCTTCCACAACAAAATTGCAGACATCCACAACAGCTTCGACAACCAACCCGGAGACCGACCCACCCAACCATTTGCTGAACACTCTCCCCCCATGAACACCCTCAACGACTGGAACCCAATCTCTACTGAAGACACAATCCGCCTGATGAATTCCATCCACTCAGGCTCCCCCACGGACCCATGTCCTCATCACATCTTCAACAAAGCAGACTCCGTCATAGCACCGCACCTACGAGACGTCATCAACTGCTCCTTCAACTCCGCCACCTTCCCGGAAAGCTGGAAACACGCTGAACTCACCGCCCTTCTGAAAAAACCCATAGCGGACCCCACCGAACTCAAAAATTACCGCCCCATTTCGCTCCTTCCATTCCCGGCTAAAGTCATCGAGAAAGCCGTCAACAACCAGCTCGCCGCCTTCCTCGAAGCCAATAAATCCCTCGACTCCTCACAATCTGGCTTCCGAGCAAAACACAGCACTGAGACCGCCCTCATCGCAGCAACAGACGACATTCGAACTCTATTGGACAATGGAGACACAGTCGCCCTCATCCTCCTCGACCTCTCGGCAGCATTCGACACAGTTTGTCACAGCACCCTGTTACAACGCCTCAATAACATTGGAATACAAGGAAAAGCACTTGAATGGATCACCTCGTTCCTCACCGGAAGAACCCAGAGAGTCCGCCTCCCACCATTCAAGTCCGAGGCCACTGAAGTCATCTGTGGCGTACCTCAAGGATCCTCACTCAGCCCCACCCTCTTCAACGTCTACATGAGCCCCCTCGCGGCCATCGCCCGCCAACACAACCTCAACATCATCTCTTACGCGGATGACACTCAACTAATCCTCTCTCTCACCAATGACCCTAGCACCGCCAAAACTAACCTACACGAAGGAATGAAAGAAGTTGCCGAATGGATGAAACAAAGCCGTCTGAAACTGAACTCAGACAAAACAGAAGTCCTCATCTTAGGTACATCCCCCTCTGCATGGGACGACTCTTGGTGGCCGGAAGCCCTTGGAAAAGCACCCATCCCGACAGACCACGCACGGAACCTAGGAGTCATCCTGGATTCTTCACTCTCAATGAACAGACAAGTCAGCGCCGTTACCTCTTCCTGCTTCAACATTCTTTGCATGCTCAGAAAAACATTTCGCTGGATCCCCACCGAAACAAGGAAAACAGTCACCCATGCTCTAGTCACGAGCCGTCTGGACTACGGAAACACCCTCTACGCAGGTACTACCGCTAAACTCCAGAAGAAACTCCAACGAATCCAAAACGCCTCAGCCAGGATCATATTAGACATCCCGCGCAACAAACACATCTCTGGTCACCTGAAAGACCTCCATTGCCTACCCGTCAATAAGAGAATCACCTTCCGACTGCTAACCCACGCACACAAATCACTCTACGACATCGGACCAGAATGCCTCAACTCACGACTATCCTTCTACACCCCCTCCCGCCAACTTCGCTCTTCCAGCCAAGCCCTCGCCACTGTACCTCGCATCAACAAGACCACCATGGGAGGCAGATCATTCTCTTACCTGGCTGCTAAAACATGGAACTCACTCCCCGCTTACCTTCGCCTCACCCAGAACCACCTAGCATTCAGAAAGCAACTTAAAACGTGGATATTTGACAAGTAATCCTCCTCCCATTTCTAAGCGCCTTGAGACCCTCTGGGTAGGTAGTGCGCTATATAAATTCTCTGACTTGACTTGACTTGACTTGATGATAGTTCTCTTTTCTTGACGTGGGATGATCTGTGTGGTTTCAGAACTAAATTGATGTTCTGACTTGCTGTGTCCATTGAACTATAATAAACTTTCCTAAAATTAAAACCAAAATTAGGCATAGTAGGAGTATGAGTACCCCTGATACGATCCAATGCTCAAACAATGGTGCATTCAGAAATGTTTCCTTGAGTTGATGAAAGAGTTCTGTTGCTTTTTCTTTAAAAGTCTTTGTTTCTGGCGTTACTTCAGGGTCGTTTTGATCTTCAGAAAAGTTATCGAAATTAATGAAGTAGCCAGAGGCAGTTCTGTCGATTGTTGGAATTGTTTTTCCCAATTGGCTTTCATTAGCACATTCTGATGCCACATCATTGTAGACTGGTGTTTCACGATGAACTGATTCAATTTGAGTTCCAAGAGGCACTAGTTCCATGGCTTTGTTGCATAGTCCTTCTTTGTGTACTGCAGGTTTATCAAATGTGATTAGTCTTTCAGTTTGAACCTCTTGGATTGTTGCAAATTTGGGTATTCTGTTACTTCTTGGGAGTCCACTGGGCCTGCTATTTATTATAGGCCACATGATTGCGGTTTTACCAGGTCGATTGATACAACTCGGTTCTCCTTTTTACCAGCAAGGGGCGGTAGTACTACTGATCTTGTTCCTTTGATACTTGAGACAGGTACTGCTTTTCTGTAAGAAGGCCCAAATTCCTTCTTCACCGCGATTTTTTCCCTGACCAGATCCCCAATCTTTGGAATCCAGACAGATCTTGCTGGGACAGGTGGTGTGTCTTCAGTGGTAGATGGCTGTTGCTTTAGCTTTATGTTGCTTAAGGATTTTCTTGTTTCATTTAAGTCCTGTAAAACAGCCAAACGATCTTTGATGTCAAAGTCTTTATTTTCATCTTTTACCACTGAAGTCTGACTATCAAGATCCTGAATATACATTCTAGTTCCGAACAATGGTTCGGATGGGCTGAAACCTTTTAGAGAATTTCTTGTCAAATTATTAAGACTACGTTGGACACTTGTTAAATGTTTGACCCACCGATCACCCGAACCTAATACCTTTGCTGTTATAGATTGCTTTATGTCTCAGTTTTTTCTTTTCACTACACTGTTTCCCTCAGGGTGAAATGGACAAGAGAATCGCAATCCAATGCCCATGCTGGTCATGGCCTCCTTATAAGCTCGAGAGCTAAAAGCAGGACCCTGGTCAGAATGAAGCATGACAATTGCGTATGTGCCGATAAAGACTTGCAGATCTTTTATAACAGTTTTGGCGTCAGCCGAGCGCTGGGGCCACATTTTTATAGTGAATGTAGTCTTAAAACATTAATAGGACGCTGGATCGTATATAGACAGCATTACCCTGTCCATAAAGGGTATCTGGGCAACAGGCTGGACCGGTTCACTACTGCGATCTCTGCTGCAGTCTTGACAGTTTTTTGCAAATATATGATGTTGCACACTCATCCCCGGCCACCAGTATACTGCTTGTAATTCAGTCAGAGATTCTTTGATCTTTTTGTGCCTCGGACCTTCACCCATGTGTGCGTCTGCTATTAATAAGATTCTCCGATTCATGTTTGGAATTGCCCTATCCCCCACTCCAGGGATTCGAGCAAAAGGAACGGAGTTTGCATCAATTACGTATGTATAATTGAGTGGATAGTTCACGGGTATTGCTGCACAGTCGCCTTTTAAGGACGTTTTTACTGCCAGCATGGTTCCCCGTCTATGTATTTTTCTGAACGCTTTTTTGTGGCTACGGAAGCCGGTTTACTTGCTTCCGCTGTGGCTGTATTAGCCAATGAATTCCCTGCAACGTGAACGCCATCACGTTGATGACTCAGAGTGTGTATCACGTGAGTCTTTTGTAGTTCTTTCTGAAAAAGAACTACTTGTTTCCAAAGCATCTTATGCTTGATTGTGGCACCTGTGTCATCTTTGTAATCATTTTGAATCCAGTTCTGCAAATCATTATTGTAGCAGTTGACGCAAAAATGCGAATCGCACACTATTGGTGTCGGGAATTCACGTTCGGCATTTTCAAGCGCCATCTTTAAAGATCTGATTTCAGCTCGCTGAGCCGAACATCTTCTCAGTGATTCAGTTTTTGTTATTTTTGGTCTGAATTTACCGCAGAGCCAGCGACCTTTAACAATCGCACAGGCTGCATCGTAGGATTTATTTTCTACATTGTAATTCTGTACAAATCTGTCTGTATAGATTATACAGGAGTACTGTTTTAGAGGGAGAATTTCGATTGGCAGAGGATATTCTTTTTAATAATTTAAATCATTCAGTTTTTTCATGTGCAGGGCGAAATAGTATTTCACATCTTCTGCAGCAAGAGAATTTTCCCACTGTATCCATTTCGGATCTAGTGATACTGTAGGCAGGTTTACTGGGCTGAATAGTGCCTCGAAGGCGGATTCTGCTGTGAGAATAGTGATTCTTTTGCCTTGTGCTAATTCTCTTTCTTTCGCTATAGCAGTTTGCAGGTATGCAACGTTTACAACGCGCGCTTTACCACGACATACCATTACCACGCGGTTGTAACAACAAAAGTTGTTACAACGAATTGCGCTGGGGGGCGCTCGAGGATAGTAAATCATTTAATTTACTATCCCAACACCTTCCCTACTATCCACGGGGACTGGTGTTGGAATAGTAAATTAAATGTTTTAAATTTGCGCCCCCCCCCAACGCAAGTCGTAATGGTACGTCGTTGTAACGCGCGCGTGGTAACGTCACATATCCCAGTTTGCACTGCCTTCACAGTATTTTCCGTGAGACTGAATGTTTTTTCTGCTTGTGTGTACAAATGAGATTTGGAAGCTATTGGTACCGTTTCTCCCTCATTAGAGGTCAGGTACGTGAATCCGCATCTTCCTGGGATGACTCGGATTACAAGGTTTCGTGTATTGTCACGTGTTTCTAATTTTGTTTTTGCTAACATGTCTGTTTGCAGTGATCTCAAAATTTCCGTGTGTTTTTGAGTCCAGTTGATTGGTTTAAAATCAGGTTTTAATAATTCGTAGAGAGGTTTAATCCTCTCTGCGTAGTTTAGTATGTAGGTTCTTCCGAAATTCAGGAAGCCTAGAATCGATTGAAAGTTCTTCAGCGTTTTTGGTGCTTGGAGTACAGCGCACTTCTCCAAGAAGTTGTCCGCTAGGCTTTTTCCTTCACTTGATAATTTGTATCCTAAACATAAGACTGTCAGATGGGCAATTCTTGACTTTTTAAAGTTGAATTTGTAACCCTCTGCTGTGAAACCAAGTATTATGGTGTTCACCCTTTTCAAGTAAGTATCCAAGTCGTCGTCTGTGAGATAGATGTCATCGACATAAGATAATGCCTCATCATCATATATTTGTAGTAACTCTGTTACTCTGGCTGAAAATAATCCCGGCTATTCTTGAACCCCTGTGGGAGCCTACAGAAATTTTTCTGTGACCCCATTATTGAGAAAGCGGTCAAGTACCTGCTTTCTGGTACAATATTTTGACAAAAGAACCCATTAGATATGTATAATGTTGTTTTGTATTTTTTCCGAATTATGTTATTCATCAGTGCTGCACTGTGCGAGTTCTGTACCGCAAAGGTTTTGCAACACGAGTTAAGGTGTCTGTAATCCAGGACTTTACTATATGAATCGTCTGGTTTGGAGACAGGAAACAAAGGATTGTTCATTTGAGAGGTGCATGTTTCAATCACCCCCTGGTATTGAAGTTGATCTAAAATCTCCCTGACCTGTTTTTTAGCTTCTTGCTTAATAGGGTACTGCCTTTGTGCAGTAGGTTGACTTTTTAACTGGATTTTGTGAGGAGGGGAGTCCTCATCCCATCCTACATGATTTTTATATAATGCTGGTGCCTGGGCTACTGCCAATTTCCTTGCATATATATATTTAGTGTGAATCGGAATGTGATTCGAGAAGGCAGGCATAATCATTTTTTCGCCATGAGGGCACTCCCTGACAAACTCCGGGGGCCAATCTTTTTCCGCAAACAGGATGTCATAGCCTTTCGAGAGATTATCCCAAAATTGACCCCTTATTTTCCTAGTCTTATCTCCCTCTATACGCAGTGTTATTTCGTATATCTTATGAGGTTCCCTAACTCTGGTGTCTGCAGTTTCTACCTGAATGTATTCATTCGTGTCCACTGTCTCCAGATGACTCATCAGATCTTGCGAGCTATGGCGATTTCTGCTGCACTGTCTAGCATTGTCTGTGCCCACTCTCCGTTTTTCAGCTGTGTCCTCAGTATTCTCGGCATGTTCGATTACTCTAATACTGGCTACCTTCTTTCTTGGAAATTGTAACTTTTTACTTTGAGCAGGTTCCTTGTCTTTGGACTTGGTGTGCTCTCCTGGGTCTGACCGTCCTCTTCTTTCCAATTTCTGCAAAAAAGATTGAGAGGGACGTGTATCAATACTTTGATATCTATCAGGCTTTTTCAAGTTATCCCTATTTCTAAGGTTATATCTTTTCTCAGAGTGCTCCCTCTGGGGAGACTGGTGTTCTCGAGTCGGAGTTCTTTCCCTCCATCGAGGAGACCTTCCTCTGGACTGGAAAACTTTTTCCTTGGGAGTGGACTGTTTATTTCCATCCCAGCTCTTTTTAGGAGTGTTTTGATTATTTTTAATAAATAATTTTTCAGGATTTTCGAATAGTTGTGGTTTCCCACCCAAACTATCTCTACCTAATTCTTCATAGCATTTTTCTATAATTCTGGCAAGCTCAATTGGTTGATCTGTTATATCTGTTTCTTTCAATTTCTGGCGGATCGCCACAGATGCTGCTTCTCCCTTTATGTTGGCTAGTAATATAGCCGAGACCAGCTTGAAGTCTTTCAGTAATTTCATACCAAGAGTTAAAGCAGGTTCTGGACCGTATTCAATCTGAATTTGTTTTAGCACATCTGGTATTACCGCCATTGACGGAACACCATGTGTTTTCGTGTAAATGGAAGCAAAGACTGTACCCCAAGTGTCACAGTCCTCCACGTGTGGTGTGACCCCCATTGGAAGGCAGATAGTCAGAATTCTGTGTTTCTCAATAGGGGTAGTATTCGGGAATACTGCCTCTATTTGGGTGTTTTACCAAGACATGATTGTATGTTCTGTGGTGTAATTTTATTTGTGTTCCCCTGATGAGGGGTCAGCTGTGGGACATTAACAGCTGTTTTGACTGTTGCAGTCCGCATTACATATTGGACTAACTGTCTATGTATTTTAATTGATGTTTTTAGCTGTACTAACAGCTCTTTGCGAGACATTTTTTCAATGTCCGGGTGTGGTGTGTAGCTGGCTAGAACTGGCCACGTTGCTCCTGGTCTACCTAGTGGACCGAGCCTGGTAATGTGATCATTGTGTTTTAGGGCGCCTTTAAACCAGAGCAGGTGCTCTTGGTATTTTAATGGGATTTCATTCTCCTCGAAAGGAGCGTATTGATCTGGTGGTTCCTCTATTTTGTAATAATGGAATTCGTGTGTTGTAGCGTTTGCCGCTGGAAAGTTTATCCATGAATAGAATACCTCTTTCTGCCGATATTCGTGTGCCTCTATCACGAAAATGACGGTACCACCTCGTGAGGTCAGTCCGTTTTCTATAAGTTTTAACGTTATAGTTTTTCTTATGTTTGCCAGAATGAGGATTGCATCCCGGTCATTTATTCCTGTATCATCAGATTCCTGCCGAGTCGCATTTACTGCGGCTTCAGCGGTCCCGTTGTTTTCTACTGACATTGTATAAATTAAAGTTTTGCGGAGTAGGTCTCCAAGGAGACAAAGATTAGGTGCACAATATTTTGGAACACTGTATCCTTCAACGTTGAATAAACCAGAAGCTTTACATAGGAATCTCTTCCTACTAAGTTCGGGGGGATTTTAACCTTTCACCCACTCCAGACGTCTATTGGAGTATTTACGGGAGAAAGGGTCTGTGTGAAAAAGCACGACTGAGTTACTCTAACGTCTTGCGTTATTTTTATTGCCTTACCACACGTTGGGTGCCATGTAGTGTAGTTCCTATTTTCCCTATAGGCCCTGCGCATTTGAATAACATAAACAGCAGTGTAGAGGTAGGAGTGCAGTCTTCTAGGTCTCTACTGACTATGTTAGACTTAATTGGTTTTGTACCAGCTAGCTCAGAGGTCACTGGAAACTTTCTTGACTGAATAGGAAGTGATCAGCTTCCCTGGCTAAGACAAGAAGGGATTCAGTTTTCCAACAACCGCATTAACATGACAACTTTGCTCCTTAGAATAAGAGTCAATCTCCAGAGTTGTGTGAAACAATAGACAGCTATTTCACTCAGTCAGTTGTGCAGAATTACTTTCACCAGTTATGCAGAGAATAGAGAGACAGGCGTTTTCAATTAAAGGTATTATTTATTGAACAGTCTTCCTTCTCATGCAAGAGAAATGAATTGCCACAATTGCAAGACTTGTTATTATAAAAAGTGCATACAGTAAAGGGAGTATTACGAAATAATACTGTAAAAGCATTGATATGGTTTCTTAGTGGGGGCGGATGGTGTGTGACAGAAATATAGGTGGCATCATTTCGAGAGGCTGGTTGATAGATTGGAATCAACTCGATATATTGTCAACATGTTAGTAAATAACAGTTTTTAAAATAATACATGCTGTTCCACTACGGCACAAGCTTCTAGGCTGAGAAAGAATGATTTGTCCAAGATCACACTCCCTGGCAGAACCTAGACCTGAAGATTGTGTACTCACCCCTAAGCTTGAAATGTAGATATTGTGTTATTTAACAACATGTAAAACAGATCCCAATGACCCGAGGGTCAGACTGAAGCCCCTCCCCCCATCCTTACATGGCCCAGCGTCTGCCAGGTAGAGAGCAGTCTCTGATCTGCCCACCCAGGGGCGGCCTTAGGCATGTGCAAGCTGTGCACCTGCACAGGGCCACCAAACCCCAGGGGCCTCCACACCAATATATATCCTTAATATAATAATCCTCTGAGGATGGATACATATTTGCGTGGCGGCCCCTGGCAGGAATTTAGCGGCCTCCGGCTCTGTTACACTTCCAAACACCCTGTTATATTCTGGTCTTCTCCTTCTCTGCTCAGCCTGTGTGTGTGATGTCATTAGAATGTTCGTGTATGCATGGTTTGAATGTCTGGTCAGTTTGAGTGAGTGGGGCTGAGCAGCTGGGTGCTGCTCCCGGTGGGGCCTTCCTTACTACCAACTATGTCTAATAAACCAACTTAAGAATACCTACTATTATTGGATTTACTTATTTTACAATGTACATTTAACATTGTAACAATGGCGTTGAGGAGAAAGAACTACGTGTGCAGGAACTACATTTGAAACTTGAAACATGGAACTACAAAAATGATTGCAAATTGACTGTGGAAAAAGCTTTAAGAAGACAAGCAACGCTTTTGATGCCCCACCGGTGTCATGTTACATCTGACAGACATCCATAAAGACATCCATAAAGGTATGTTACAAAAGTTTGACTTTATATGGGTTTTAAAATATTAGATTTAATTTTCTTGACCGTCGGGCTTTGACATAAAAAAGGAGGAGTTTCAGCCTGAAGCTGTATTTCGAATTGTGGGGCTGGTATGCCTGGAAATCCATTGCCAATTGTAACGTACTGTACTTTGCCTACCGCCATTTCCAACTGTCTTTTTCTTCAGCTAAAGATCTGTTTCTTGGCCGGCTAAATGCTGAATGATGACGCAACAGAATACTGCCACAGTATTGGTGATTCTGTGGAACACGTTGTCATCTATGGACGGGCGTCAGCGTCATGAAGGGTCAAGTTCACGCAGTGTTTATGCGCACGTACGTGCATCATTGGCAACAACGGTCATGGCAGGGTCAAAGAGCGTCGAGATTACGGATGACTGACTGCCTAAGTTCTTTCATTGTGCTCCTGTCTCCTCAGTAACATCGAGCGGATTTTCAAAGTGTTCTTCATGAGAAAGGTACTGTGTTAATAGACATTTTGACTTAGATGGATTTTGAAACTGCCACAGATCGCTCACCGGAGCTGTTTTCTTCGGAAACTTCCAACATTACGTACTGCATACATTAATTCTGTTCCATCTGCGCCATCTAGTGTCCATTTTTCCATATGGCACGACTACAGGAAAATATTATCCATTCGATTTAGACACTGTGGATTCAATTCTTTGAATGTCATTTACCTGCCTTGCTGAAGAAGTGGAGCTGTTTATCGTGACAACGGTGACTACTTTTATTGTTTTAGTTTCTTGTTTTGAATTATTTGCTAATCACATGTGTACTTGTGATGATACATTTACGCTTGTTTACATGTTATTTTCAGAGAGTCTGATTTGATTTACTGTTACTACATGAACTGTTTGTATGCTGAGATCTTTGTTAATGTGCTCCTTTACTGTCATTTTAATAGATTAATTTACGTTTACTGAATTTAGCTACTTATGTACTGAATTTTTTTTTCAGGTGCTCATTTGTTTTCTTTAAGTGATGATTTTTAGTGGTCATGTTTTACTACGCAAAGTCGTGGAAGTTTTAGATTTTTCTTTTATAGTAATGAACCACATTTAAGCTCATTTTATTTGAGGAGTTCATTCTTTGTAGTATTGGCTTTAATTTGTTGAGCCATAGGAGTGCGCTATTTGAGTTGGGATGCTCAATTTAATTTATTTCCAGTGATTATTAGTAGGAGCATGTGATTCTGCTATATGTTTTGGAACTACTGTTGGTAGGTGTTGAGATTTATTTTGCTGTATGTTTTTGATGAACCACTTTTCTTAGTGCTCTATTCTAATAGAGGAGTTCACATTTCTACTGTGAGGAGTTGTGCAGGGGCTACATTTTTCTTCTATTGCATTGAACCACTTTTAGTGCTCAAAATGTTTTGAGGTGTTCAATCCTAGTGTGAATTTTTTGAAGATTAGTTTTTCACGTTTGGATTTTTAGTGTGTATCTTTTGCGGAGCCACATAGGTGCTCATTGTTTGAGGTGCTCCATCTGTTTCAGGTTAAATTATATGGGGCTGCAGAGTCCTCAGTTCTGTTCATTCATGATTTATATTGTTGAACCACGCAAGTGCTCTATTCAGTTAGAGGTGTTCAGTTTTACAGAGAGCCGCTGGGGAGTCATGTACCTCGTGCAGAATGTTGTAATTTGAGTACATTAACTTGGGGTGTCCTGTACCCCATGCACTTGGAGTTATGCGCCTTGTGCTGTGTGTTTTATTTTAAGTGTGTTTCGGGTAGCGTGTGGGGACTTCTGCGTCCTATTATTGTTATTCTATTGGGACACCATTTTATCTAGTTTCGTTCCCTGTCTATTGCTTTTCGTGACAGTCTGGCCATCTGGCATGATTTGTGATATTTAGTGTTTTGGTTTGTGATGGGGGATGGTGGTTATGTGAGGTCTATTTTGTCAGATTGTTTTGTTATGCGATGTCTTTGTCATTTGTTTTATGCGAGGTGATTTTATGCCTCTTTTCATGTTTTGTGCAAGAATTCCTATATTATGCTTTATTGCTATTTCAGAATTTTTATTTGTAGTCATTCATTTATTTGTGTTGACTGCTTATTTGATATCCTGACCGTGTCATTGTCAGGGCATACTGTATTTATTTCCTCTTGCTTGGTTTTCTTTTCTTTGTTTTAAAAGAGGGAGATGTGTTATATTCTGGTCTTCTCCTTCTCTGCTGCTCAGCCTGTGTGTGTGATGTCATTAGAATGTTCGTGTATGCATGGTTTGAATGTGTGGTCAGTTTGAGTGAGTGGGGCTGAGCAGCTGGATGCTGCTCCCGGTGGGGCCTTCCTTACTACCAACTATGTCTAATAAACCAACTTAAGAATACCTACTATTATTGGATTTACTTATTTTACAATGTACATTTAACATTGTAACACACCCTGACCCCCCCTCTTCGCTGACCTCTGCGCCTGGCCCCTGCCCAGACCCCTCTTCCGGGGCCACCTACCTACGCTCCCTGCCGAGGGCCGCCATGAGCTTAGAGCCGCCCCTGGCCCACCGTTCCATGACCTGGGCATTACCATCTTATTTTCACCCTCCCTGTCCTACCAGTGTATCTCACTCCCTCCTTCTCCACGCTTCTCAAATCTCTGTCGGACCCTCCCAGTGACCCTTGTCTGGATTTCATTCATGAATTTGGGACCATACAAATTCCACTGCACACTTTTACCTCTTTAATAATGCCATCACACTATGCTCCGGGGCGGAATTTCCTCATCAAGAGCTTTCAGTTGTTATACATCATACAACATTATGATGCTGTTAATGTTTGTATCTAATACATTTGACTTTACAATGTCGATTACAATGAAGTCCAGTTGAAGGACGCAACATTATTACTGCAACAATTTCATTATTACCTATGACAATTCCAAAAATGTCGAATTACATGTATTCTTTAATTTATATAACTGTATCCCAATAATCTCTTAGTGCTCATCCCTGAACCCTCAAAACCCAAACTACCCCTTAATGCTACCCTTCACTTTGCTCCTAAAAAAACCCTTAGAACTGCTTTACGCTATCATTCCCTAAACCCTAAAAGCCCTAACTACCCCTAGAGTTACTAATTGCTGAACCCTAGCAACCCCCTACTACCTCGGAACACTACCCTTCCTTGAACTTTAAAAACCATTACTACTCCTTAACGCTTCCCTAATCCCTAAAAACCCCTTACTGTCACTTCCCTGAACCAAACAAACTTCCTATTATCCCTTATTGCTATCATTCTAATAACCCTAATAAAACCCTTACTACACTCTTACCCTACTCATTCCTAAATTAAAAAAACACCAAACTCCCCCTTAATGTGACTTTTCCCTGAACCCTAAAACCCCTTAGTTCTCTTTTTGCTACTCTTCCCTGGACTCTAAAAAATCCTTTCTACCCCTTGACACTACCCTTCCCTGAACCCTAACCGACCCTACCTGCCCATTAACGCCGCCAGTCCCTTAGCAGAAGCCGGCAGCACAAGTGTAACAGTCTGCAGTGCTGATGGGGGATGGGTGGCATATATTCCATATTTATTTTACTGTCAGGTGACAAATCCAACACATGCTCCTTGTGCATTTTATACGTGACATCATCATGAAGAAGCCCTGTTAGCCTTGTTATATAAAAACTTGTTCAAGCCAACAAATAATAATCATTAGTGAAGAAGCACATTTAATCATTTCTTCTCTTGGAATTCATAATCCGTTTTCTGAGATGCACTCAATTGTGTTAATGCTGTTGGTCAGGTACTACACACGGGCCGCTGTAAGTCTTCTTGCTGTACTGCCCTGCACCAATGTGAAAGGGCAGGAATGCACCCCATTTAAGTAATATGGTGCACACCTGTCCTTTCCCCCTCTGCTTGTGCACAATTTGCTGCATAGTGCCAACACAGGCACCAGGGCCGGACTGGCCATAGCGGGCACCGGGCGTTTCCCCGGTGGGCCGCTAGGATGGGGTCTGATTTTGGACCCCTGGGGGCTGTTTTTTTGTTACCGGGGGTCGGCAATATCGGCTGAAACCGGCCCTCGCACACTGCTTTGCTGCACTCCCCCTCACCCAAGGGGGGGCTGGCTAGCAGTGTACCAGGGCCGGTTTCTGTTCCCAGTCCGGCCCTGACAGGCACCCTTGCACCATGGTGCAAGGATGTCTACATTGAATGCTACATTGTTTTTGTGCAGGAAGAGGCACATTCCGGCACAAAAACAATCCTGAGAGGTGTTTTCTTCTTTCTGTGTGTTGCAGAACGCAGCCCACATGGAAAAAGGAAAAACAAGGAGAAATCAAAATAGTTCTCCTTGTTACGCCTACTCTGGGGAGGAGTAAGATTTTGGCGCTGCCCCAGCTTTACATGATTAAGTCATTCTGGGGCAGCTTTACTGCCATGGGTGTTGAGTGGGAAAACCCACCCCAATCTCTATGAAATATTTTCCCTGGGGCAGAGCAAGGCAACACAGCGATTTGCACTACTTTGTATTACTCCATATCTATGAGGCCATGCACAGCCATGCAAAGTGGCTTTGCGTGGCCTGATAGATGTGGTTGAGAGTTTTGCACTACAGCAGCGTTAGAAAAAGTGACGCTCCGGCGGAGCAAGTCTCTCATAAATAGGCCGCACAGTGAGCAAGGAATGGACAGGAATGCGCTGCAGAATGTTAAATACTGTGTATTCCTGCCCTTTCACTTCCATGCAGCTCAGCAAGTTGGCTTCCTGAACTGTGTGAAAGTTTGATAAATCTGCCCCTCTGTGTCTATGGAAGGTTCAGGAAAGCAGCCTGTTTAGAGCCAGCCCAGGGCGTTGACTGCCCAAGAAAGCTGTTGCACCGGTGAGTGGGCTACTATAGTAAGGGAATGTAGGGGCAGTGCATTGTGGTGGGCGAGAGGGTTTGGTAGAGAGAGTGTGTGCACCTATTGTTGCGTGTGTGTGTGTGTGTGCATGTGTTCTCCCACTTTTATATGTGTAGTCAGAAATATGTCCACAAACTTTTAATCAATTTTCAGCTCTACAGCCTTTAATTCTCACAAAGAGGGATGTTTGCTATAACCCACTGGAATGCCACAGATTCCTTCTGCCACCTGTTGGTGGGCCAGGAGAGTCTCTCTTGAAGTCAACAGCCCTGTTCCAGCCACTGGGGTCATCAGCACAGGGCTCTGGGCCCCAGGCCTAAACTTGATTACTAATCCTGGCTGGTCGAGATCTGGTGTGATCTAACTGGCCAGGGTACCTTGACAAGCAAGGTGAAAGTCACGAGCCACTTAAGGACCCTTGGTCAGTCCCGGTAAGCAAAGATGGCGCTGCACCTGAGCGTCAGCACCCCGGTGTGCTCTGATGTGCTTAGACCACAACACATCTTGTCCCCTGAGGTGCTTGGCTCTCATGGAAAAGATGAGTGCAGAGCCGCCCCTGTCAGACCCTCTGCTGCTCCCACAACCCGCTAGCTCCCTTTCCTTGGTAGTAACTGTGAGGGACCATCCCCAGGAGAGGCAGAAGTCCGCAGAGAGGCAGCCTTATGAAGACTGGAGTGTCTGAGAGCAACAAGCAAAATCAACCATCATAATTTAGGAAACTTTCGGTGGGCAGTATTTACTCGACTGGCAATAAATAGTCCCTCTGGAGCCTGGAGGCTTCAACGGTAAATCACATTTTCGAATTCCTCCACAACACACCAGGCAAAAAGCATGCCAAAATAACTCATCGAGGTCCAATCACCTTTTTTTGGGAAGGTTGGTGCAGGCTGACCTAGGGGAATGCAAGTGGAGGGCAAAGTTCAAGGCTGCCAAAACACACAGCTTTGAGGGAGAGGAGTGTGGTGTCTTGGGCGCCTGTGAGCAGCACCCTTCCCCGTCAATGAAGGGGTGGATTGGGGCTTGCATGTGTGAGCAGAAGGTGTATGCTGGGAGAAATGTTTCTTATATTTTGTAGGAAGCTGAGCTGATACCAGGCTGTCTGGGCATTCTTGGTACCATGTTTCTCTAAAAAATTCAAGTTTTAATATATGAGCCCAGGAAATTGGCATTTGAGGAGAGGGAAGGGGAGAAGCCGTTGAGCTTCATCGCGTTCTCCCCATGAGTGTGAGAAAGGATAGCAGCTGAACAGGTGAAGGGCGGAGACCTGGGATGTTTCAAGTTTGTAAATTCGAGTGGAGACACGTGAGAAAGCTTCTAATGGCTTCTGGGTTCAGGGGCAGCATTGTACATGTATATGGTGGATATGAGACTGATGAAAAAATCCACAAGACCTGATGACATGAGGCAGGGTGAGTGGAAGACTAGGTGAATAGACAGGCCTTACTCTTTTTTGAGTGGAAATGAAGAGGAGAGCAGTGAATGATAGGAGAGTTCATTATTTATGGAGCTGGTGGCGCCCGGTGCGACAATGTTTGTTGGCGCCCTCCAATGACCACCTCCACCACAGATTCCCTCACCACCACCCTTTAACTGTACCCAAGTCTCCATAACCACTCTCTCTCAGATGCATATCTAGCGCCACTCACACCAGTGTAGGGTGTCAGAGCACTTTGCATCACACTCACATTACACAGCGACAATCAATCATACGTGTGTAACTCAGCATATAGAAAATGTTACGTAAGACAGAGGACTACAAAGTGTAGGAGTCACATGTCATCACTACTGGTAGGCAGTTTTTCAGATTGTAAAAAGGAACACGATAGTTGGGGGGTTCTCTTTAATAATGTGAATAGATTTCTGCCCAAATTAATCCTTTTGCAACATTAATCTTTGCTCAAATCTGTACTTTGCAGAAAACAAGTACTGAGAAGATCACAAAGTGCATAGAATGTAAATAGGTCAATGGATTTTACTCCTTTCAAAATGGACATCATTTTGGTAACTGCAATTTATAAGTTCAAATCTTATATTAGAATTTTAGCTTATACATTGTAAGTAACAAAATGATGTCCATTTTAAAAGGAGTAACCCACTGACCTATGTACATTCTATGCACTTTGTAATCTGATCGGTACTTGTTTTCAGCAACAGGCGTATTAACCCTCTGCGCTACTTTATAGACAGTCAAAACCCCAACTAAACAAAGCTTCATCCTGGGGGGGCGGAGCTTGCCGGCGTCCATGAAAGACGTGTGAGCGCTGAGCTCCTCGCCTGAGCCCCTTTAATATTCGACAAATCTATCCTTTTGGCGCCTAGCCAGTCCTGAAATCGGTGGCGGACTCTCCTTCTACCCCCCGGCCTTGTGGGGGGCCTTTCCCCGGTCGAAATCGGTGGTGGTTTCGCTCCGCTGTTCGACGGAGGGCACAGTGGCGGACCAGGCCGTAATCCGCGGTCTGTCTTGGGGAGCTGCCCGAGCTGCGTCACGCTACGTGCGGCCAATGGTACCGGAGTGAAGTCGGTCCACCCACTTGGTTGCTGCGCTACAGTTCCTGCTGGGTGTTCTCGGGCGGTGCTCCCGGAGGCGGCTGTGGTGGACCTGCCCACGGTTGTGCATTTCATGGAGAAAGACTGCTGATGCTTTGAGGTGCGCTGGCAGGGTGCGGGAGACCCTCGGTGGATCGCTGTCTCCTTGCGAAGATTTTTGTCAGCAGCTGCCTGCCCCTGGGACGCCTCGGAGACCGCTGTGGTGCAGTGGCTTGGGAGTGAGCTGGAGTGTGGGGGCCCAGTTTGCTTGACTTTGGTGGGGCCTGACCTCGTGTGAGCGCCTAGTGGAGTGCTTGTCTGGCTCCTGGGCCTACTTATATTTCGGCGCCCGCGGCCGCCATTTTGACTGCATTTCTTGCTGCGCAACATCTCGCCCTGGGGAGCTTGCTTCTCCGGCGCCCCCTCCTCGCCCCACCAACACTACCTGGCGACTTCTTTACTAGCAGTGGGACACTTTGCTGAATGTCCACCAGGAACACTATGGGGAAAGGTGATAAGAACCAACCAAAACTGTCGTTTGACCAGCGGAAGGCGAAAGGTGCGGAGGGGCCGGCTACGGATGCCTCACCGCGGCCCACGGCTGCTGACAGTTCCTTATGTGCGGACATCCGTGAAATGCTGGGTGCCATGGAGAAAGGCTTGCAAGACAGTATGGCGGCGATTGGCACGAAAATAGATGCACTGTCCTTCAGGATGGACCGCATGTCCGAGAGGGTGGACAAACACGCTGAGCGGCTGGACATGGCGGAACGGCGGTTAACGGAAGCTGAGGAGGCCCAAACGGAGTGGGATAAGGATCGCAAGCAATTTGGCCGCCTACTCCAAGTCATACAAGACAAGACAGAGGACTTGGAAGCACGCTCACGGCGCTCCAACATCCGCATTACCGGGGTGGCGGAATCTACCAACACTGGCAAAATGGAGTTGTTTGTGGAGAAGTTGCTCCAGACACTGTTGGGGGAGGAGGTCTTCTCCCCTATGTTCATCGTCGAGAGGGCACATCGCACCCTGGGGCCGAAGCCGCAGCCTGGACTTCCGCCACGGCCGATTATTGCCAAGCTGTTAAACTATAGGGATCGTGACTTGGCGCTCCGGCTGGCAAGGGAGAAGGGAAATCTGCAATTCGAGGGCATGAACATCTCCCTCTACCCGGACTTCACGGCGAGAGTCCAAGAGGAGAGGAAGCGCTTCGCCCCGTATAAGAAACAGATGAGAGACCTGGGGCTGGACTATGCCATGTTGTACCCGGCGAGGCTCAGAATCAACAAACAGGGACACTCGCACTTTTTCACGGACCCAGCGGATCTGAAGAAATCGTTGAAGGAGTGGGCCAAGGAACAACGCAACAGCCCAAGGGGTCAGCAGGAAAACGCGGAGGAGGCCGCTTCCATGGACGGCCAGGGGTAATCTGCCTTGTGACCTTTTCGCCGGCTCAGTTGGACTTTATCTGTGCGTTTAACTCAGCTGCAGGTCCTATGAACCTATTTGCCTGATAAAGTGGGGTGTGCTTTTGCTGTTTGCGGATTGCACCGCGGCGGTGGCATTGACATGACTTGCAGCCTGGTGATAGCTTTGGGGGGGCTCTCCTCCGACTGGGGGACCTGTTATTTGATGATACTCCTTTTCTTGGGCTGGTGAGGGTGCCGAATGTTGCTGGGGGGCGGGGTGGTGGAGCCACTGAGTTCTGTGGTCCTTGTCCTGATTAACTTGCTGTCTGGCTGGGAACCTCTGCCCCCGCGCTTTCGGCTTTTGGCTCCTCGGTGGGCCTTTGGGTTTGTAGTGTGTTTCTTTGGGGAGGGCTGATGGTGGGTGGCGGTGAGTCCTGTCTGACCGGGTTGGGGTTGGTCGGCTGTGGGTGGATGGGCGTTTGCTCTGAATTTCTTTTGTTGATCGTGATATGTGGGTTGTTCGGGGACTGTTGGGGGGGGGGGTTGCTTGAGCCAGCTACTGGATTGTGTCTACTATACCAACTGTGCTACTCTGCTTTGTTCCCTACCCTGCAATGGCGAATGTTGAGTCCCTAGGGCCGGAGGGTGGCCCCAACTCTCTCAGACTGCTGTCCTGGAATGTGAGGGGGCTGAATGATTTTCGTAAACTTAGGAAAGTGTTGGCCTATTTGCAGCGGCATAGGGTTGATCTCGCCTTGCTGCAAGAAACCCACCTGCCTCTGACCAGTCCTATATTACAGACCAGGGGTCTTGGGAGTGCTTGTGTTGCTGCGGGGTTCACCACACATGCTAGAGGTGTGCTTACGTGGGCTAATCCCAAATCTCAGTTGTCATTGCAACAGGTCGCTGTGGACCCGGAGGGTCGGTACGCGGTTGCCCGGTGCGTGGGTAAAGGCCACGATTTGATGGTTGTGAATGTGTACGGCCCCAACTATGATACTCCAGCTTTCTATGCCTCGCTGGCGGACCTCTGTCAACAGTATGAGGGGTCTAAGCTGCTATGGGGGGGAGAATTCAATTTTGTGTTGAACCCGGAGTTGGATAGATCGGCGGGTGCCCCTAGGGCCCCAGCGGCCTCGTCATTACTTATGCAGGCGGAGCTAGTGAAACTCGATCTGCTGGATGTGTGGCGCCATAGGCATCCGGGGAAGGGTGGCTTCACTCATTATTCAGCCTATCATAACGTCCACATGAGGATTGATTACTGGTTTATTTCCCGATCCCTCCTCGACTCAGTGAAGGGGTGTGCTGTGTTGCCTCGCACGCTATCTGACCACTCGCCACTGCTCTTGCTGCTAGATGCCCCGGCTAGGAGGATATCCCCGTTCACTTGGAGGTTCCCCCCGTATTCACTTCTAGATGAGGCCTTCAGAGGGGAACTGGCTGAGGACATAGACACGTACTTTTCAACTAATGTGGGGTCGGTGGATAGTGTTCAGGTGCTCTGGGATGCATTTAAGGTGTATATCCGAGGGATGACGATGGCCAAACACTCAGGGGTGCTTAAAGCTATCAGGCAACGGTTGAAACATCTGGAAACACAGCTGTCTGCTCTGGAACGTCAGGCGGGAGGTGATGGGGCTGCGGACATACATGACAGGCTTAAGCCACTCCTGGCGGAATTCCATGAGGAGGCGCACAGGGAGGTAAGGCATATGGGTAAATATGCAACAGCGCGCTCGTATGGGGAGCGGGACCGCCCTGGCTCCCTGCTTGCTAAGCTGATACGTAACAGCAGGCCGCCTCTAGTGATTGAGGAGTTGTTAACAGCTAATGGTGGCGTGGTGACGGGGGAGCAGGATATTTTGTCGGAATTCCATACTTATTACACAAAGCTGTACACGTCAAAATCGAGCCACCTAGGGGACGAGATAGACGACTACTTGAGCTACATTCAGATGCCCTTTTTAGCAGACTGGCAGAGGGAATTTTTGATGGCCCCATTCCAGAAAGAGGAGATCACGGAGGCGCTAGAGGGGATGAGGTCGGGCAGCGCTCCTGGGTCAGACGGCCTCACGGTGGCCTTCTACAAGGCCTTTCAAGATAAGCTGGTGCCCTACCTGATGCTACTTTTTGACGACATTTGTCAACAGGGTAGCATGTCGAAGTCTATGAGGGAGGCGCTTCTCATCACCATCCCGAAACCGGGCAAACCCCCCAATGAATGTGGCTCATATAGGCCGCTCTCGCTGATTAATGTAAACGCTAAATTGTACGCGAAGGTCTTGGCGACTCGGTTGGCTCTCCTGGTCCCGGGCTTGGTTGCCCCAGAGCAGGCTGGGTTTGTCCCCGCACGGAATTTGACTTATAACATTCGCACGGTGCTGGGCACTATTCAGCATGTCCGGCAGGAAAATAAGGCTGTGGCTATTTTCTTGGATATGGAAAAGACCTTTGACTCGGTGGAGTGGTCATTTATGCTCAGAGTCCTTCGTAAGTATGGGCTTGGCGAACCCTTCCTTCAGATGCTAGGAGCCCTATACTACAAGCCTACTGCGCGGCTAAAGATAGGGAATTCGGTCACTGCCCCGATTGAGATCAGCAGAGGCACTCGGCAGGGCTGTCCTCTCTCCCCACTTCTGTATGCACTGGTGGCGGAGCTCCTGGCCTGCGCAATAAGAGAGTACCACGGGTTTGAGGGGATCAACTTTCCTTCTTACCAGATTGGCATCTCGACATACGCAGACGACACTTTGTTGTATGTCCGGGACCCGGAGGTGAATCTGTCGGCGGTCTTGCGGGAGGTGGTGCGACTCGGGGCCCTCTCGGGCCTTCGGGTCAATTGGAATAAATCTGTGGCGTTGCCTTTGACTCCGGTGACACTCCCGTTCGACTCGGAATACCCGCTTCAGTGGACCACGGACTCCATACGTTATTTGGGGATCCGTATACACACCGACCCCGAGATCCTGATACGTGAGAACTATGGGGTTGCCTACTCCAAGCTGGTGGATGACGTTGAGGTATGGTGCAGGCTCCCGCTATCCCTAATGGGTAGGATTGCAATCATGAAGATGGTGGTTCTCCCCAGATTCCTCTTTCTCTTTGCTAACATACCAGTCGTACTCTCCAAGGCCTTTTTTCGTCAGCTCACTCAGACGCTTATTAGACTTCCGTGGGGGGGCAAACAGCCAAGGGTTCAATGGCAGACACTCCTGCTTCCCTATGAACGCGGGGGTCTGGGGGCTCCCGACCTAGAAAGGTACTACAGGATTGCGCAGGGGGCTCATCTCCACATCTGGATACATGGGGACCCTGGCATCCCGCATGTGAAACTGGAGCGCCTCTTCGCGGACCCCACTCCGCTCCCGGCCACAATATGTTGTCCTGTCGATCGCAGGGTCGGCAACTTGGACTCCATTGCCGCCACTAACCACGCGTGGCATGCGCTGGTCCGCTCTCGTGAAAGTGAGCTGTTGTACTCTCCCCTTCTGCGAGTGGAATGGGCGGTGTGGTTAGCCCCGCTAACGGAGAAGGGTGTCCTGAAGGCGTTACGGGACTTGGGTATAGACAAGATGGGGGACCTCTTTTTGAACGGCATAGTGAAGACGTCGCAGCAGGCCCTCCAATCCCACCCTGGGGCGACGCTATTGCACGGCTTCCAATACCATCGGGTCCGTAGAGCGTTGCAGGAATTACTGGGCCCGGAATTGGCAGAGCCGCAGGAAGTGCCTGAGCTAACGTACGTTATTAAGAATCCCTCTCCCCGTAAATTGGTGACTACTCTTAAGAAACTCGGAGATAGGCACCGGCAGTGTTCGCCTTCCAAGGCCAGATTGGCCTGGCAGAGTGATCTGCAGTCGCCGATCTCGGATGAGATGTGGCTATACTGCTGCACGAACACTAGGAAGATTTCACTCAATAGTAGACACCGCCTGATTCACTTTAAATACCTACAGCGGGTCTATTATACACCGAACAGGTTACATAGATACGGTCTACGGGAGTCAGCGGAGTGTGAGCGTTGCCATTTTCCCACGGCAGATTTCCTGCATATGTCCTGGACTTGCCCTAGTATCCATAAGTTTTGGCGGGAGGTATTTGCGGAACTCAGCTCCATGCTGGGTGTGGAGGTCCTGCCTTGCCCGGCGCTGGCGTTGCTGGGTTTTTCTAAACCGTTGCCTGTGGCGATGCGGCGACTGACTGACATGGCTTTGCTGACGGCCAAGCGCCTGATTGCGTTGTGCTGGATGAGGGGGCCGGTTCCTACTAAGAAGCGCTGGGAGTCGGATTTGCTGTATTGCTGCACACAGTCTGAGGTGTATAATGAACTACTTCCCCCAAAGAGTCGGCCTAACAACTTCTGGGGGTTATACAGGGAATACCAGTGCGCTAGGGGGGATAGTGAGTCAGACCCCGATGGGGAGGAGTTGGATGAACTGCAGGAGGGCGGGGTGGCGATGGCGGAGGTTGATATGATGTGTGGTTGATTGTTCCCCTGCTGGAGGTGGTTGACAGGTCCCATTCTGATTTCAACTGAGAAGCAGAGTGTGTGAGTCACTGGGATGGCTGGGCTGGGAGGGTGCATTTAGTGATCCGTCTTGCACGCTGCATCATTCCACTGGGCCCTCGGTCCGCAGCTGTGGGTCCTACGTTCGTCTATGGATGCGGTAGTTAGTACGGGTGGGTGGGTGGACACGGGCATAGGTAGGCTGGCTAGTTTGTAGGGTGGGTGTTTGTTTGTTTTCTTTTTCTCGCTGTGGGTTTGTTGCACCTATTTCTTTCCCCCCCTTCTAGGAGAGTTTATCCTCATGATACCGAGACTTCGTTTAGCACCTGCAAACTGACTGTATTACTTTTGCACATCGAACTATGATCACGAGTATTGGCACCTGTATTAAATATCCTATCCTTTTGATATCAGTCGTAAGCTGTTTCCAAGACCCGATTTTATTTGTTCTTTCTTTCCCATGAGTTCGCCGCCAGGCCTCCGGGATGCTGGCGTTACGGCTGTGTATATGATCTATGCTCAGGGATCTGGGTGCTGCCTACTGTTGCCGCCGGCCTCCGGGTTGTAGGCGATGAGTGCTGTGTGCAAACTTCGAAGGTGTAATAAAGTACAAATTTAACAACAAAAAAAAAAACAAAGCTTCATCCTTCTTCAGGAAGAACATTAATCACAAGATTTATCCTGACATCTTTTTGTTTCCTGGAAATTGCTGGAGGGAACTAACACAGCAGCAGGTGCTTTAGAATAAAAATAAACTTGCAAACACGCCCCCCCCAGAAGCCAGCACCCAGTGCAGTGGCACTGGTCACACTGCCCTAGAGCCGGCCCGCCCAGCCATGACTAATTTTGTGCAGCAGGTAGGTGAATGCTGAATCAGTGCTTAATTTGAGCCGGTGGTTTCCGGTGCTCGGCACCAGCACTTAATTGTCAGCACCTGTCAGCCACATGGGAGGACCGTCTGCCTAATTTATGTATGAGCATAACAAAAGCTATTTATTCATTCACTCTACTTTAACAATGGCTAATAGCTGCCACAGAAGCCATTCTTATAGCTTTGGGGGTCTGGAATATTATTGTACCACTTGTAAGAGTGTAATGGATTGTAGTCGTGTTGGGACAGTCATTGGCAGCGCTGGCAGGGACAATGGACGGTACAAGCTGCAGTGTCCTCTTGGTGAGGGCCCTGGCACCTACTTTTTCACAAATTAAGCACTGATGGTGATGTGTCATTGAAGAAGATTTTGCCAAAGTGGGTGAGGATGTGGGTGGGAGCCAAGTTTCTGTGATGAACATGTAGCCTGGGAAGGCGGATGCCAAGGAGGGTGGGTGCTTGTGTGTTAGCATGGTGTTCATTGGTAAGCACAAGAGAGTGCGGCAGGAAGGGGGTTGTGGATGCTCATCATGTTCAACCAAAAGTTAGGGTTGCTTATTACTGAGCTGGGTAATAATTTGCTGCGTGTGTTATGTACAATGGGATGTGATGATATACAAGGATGGTTTTTTTCACGGTGTCATGACAGAGGCGGTAGGGGTGCAGAGGACCAATGTGCTCTGGGCAGTGGTTTCAGAATGTACTGACACTAGTTACTCAGAGGCAATCTGTGCGTGGTTGGTTTATGTGAAAACATGGCAGCAGCTTCTGATCAGGAGGTTTTGGGGGTTCATAAGAGCATAGTAGCGGCAGTTCCTCAGATGCAGGTGGGATCAGTAAGTCAACTGATGGAGGGTGGGAGTTCCTTCACATCCTTTCAGTGCTGTCTGCTGTCTTCAAAGCTGCAGGACAGGATTCAGTGTCAAAAGAAAGCAACACATATAGTCTTGAAATTCTAATGTTCTTTCTCTCACAGGTGAGCAGGGTATTGCCGGGGTCCCCGGAAAGTTTGGCCCACAAGGACCCAAAGGAGAAAAAGGTCAGTACATGTTCATACACTAGAAAGAACACTACATTGTATTTATTGTATATTATTTATTAAAAGGGGCTTCCAGCGAAAGGGCAAAAATATTTCTTTGCCCAATCCTACATCACCGCCAACCAGGCTTCGGAATCTGTTTGATTATGAATTTTTAGGGTTTGCGACATATTGTGACATCTTTCACTGGATGGCTCATATATAGCGCCTTTCACTGGGGTTGTGGAATGCTGTGCATAGGAGGTAGGTGGTCCAAGGGTCCACTGAAGCAGCCAGTAATAAGAGTAGACCTGAAGCAAACATTCAAATGGGGCACCTTTGCCTTCTGCCCGTTGCCAGGCAGAGGGTCGTGTCTAGCCATGGTTTTTGCTCATCTCTCTGGCTCACTAGGGCAGCCATGTGACACAAGATACCAATGCACTGGCACACACAACTCATCTGAAGGCCGAGTCTGGTGGCTTAGTGGACTACTGTGTCCACTGTAGGGTCTGTGTTTGACCACATGGTCACAGCTTCAAATCCCAGCAGATCCACTTAGCTTACGTCCTTCTGAGGTCGAACAAATGAGTACCATTGAGTTGGGTAACAATAAACATCTGTTGTTCAGCGCCAAGATATCCTTAGGTGAACGTGTGCTTTACAAACACTTGTTATGTTACCTGTATTACAGCTGACCACCCCAGCAGTGTAACAAAGGTCCCTGCTGCCCCTGCAGAGCGTAGGACCCCCGAGCTCCCGAGAGAACCCTCAGCACAGTACCCTTGCCTGAGAGCTTCAGAGTGAGATTAAGGGGGTCCCTCCATGTACTTTGCAGTCCCTCCTCAAGTTTTGTCAAGACACTGGACCACCCTTATCTGTTCCAACTCTCTCCCTAATCTCTCCCTAAGCCCAGAGCTATTTTCCTATCCCAGAAAGTCTCTGTGCGCATTGGGTATATAGGGTGGCACATCTCAAACCTTTTCCTGTTCTCATAATGAGCAACTCTCCGTTACTCACCGGATTTTCAACTCACAATCCCCTGAAATTGTTGCAGATCTTCTTACACCATACACTCCATCCCGTCTCTTGCGCTCCTCTAACCCCTTGGGCGCGGCCGCGATTCTGCGCCTGTGCGGCCATTTTAAAGAGTGGGCGGGTTCATGACGGCCCCCAGCCGTCATCAGCAAACGAGCACCGTGATGCATGATGGCTGGGGGCCGTCATCAGCCTGGAAGGGGTTAATCAACACCTGGCGGTTACACAGCGTGTTAAGAAAGCCGGAGGACATTTGTTCCGAGCTTTAGCTCTGAAACTTTGGAACTCCCTCCCTGTGAACATTAGATTCATTTATGATCATATAGCTTTCCATAAGGCTATAAAAACCTGTCTGTTCTCTAATTAATGGATTGGGGCGTTGGCTCCGCTGGCCTTCCTTTTGCTGTCTGTGATAAGCGCTGGGACGCCCCTTTGCTGGGGCAGCCAGACACTCTACAAATTATATAACATAACATAACTTGAAACGTTGCCCCTGCTAGCCTTGCGCCACCCCCATACCTATTGCGCCAAGGTCCATAAACACCATTGTATATTGCATACCAACGCATACCTTGGACCTACCTAATGGGCACTGTAAGGTGCTACTCTGCTCCTGGAGACTTGTTTTGAGCTATTTAAATATATATATAAAGTACCCAAACTAAAAGTGTATACAATAATGAATGCATCTGATCTTTACCACAGTTTGACATTTCAGGAGAGATAAAATATGAGAACTGTAGCAGTTCCAAGGTCGTCCTGTAAGTGTTGACGCACCCTAGGATTTCGTGTTCAGTCATGGATGTGGACAGCTTTAACACTGCCATAGTCCAAGTCAGCACAACCCACAACAGACAGCATGATATATATAGAGGGGGCTTTGGGTCAGCCCCCTTAAGCCATTAGCTTGTTTGAGCGAGCCCCCTTTAAGCACTGATTTGATGGGCTGGTTGATCAGGTTTTGGACCAGTCTCCCACATTTTACGTATGTTTACAGTTATCAGCAGAAATCAGTGATCTGAGGGGAGGCCACAGAGCAGGCACAGTGATTACCATGTAAATTTAGCACCTGCTCTTTCTTGCCAGACCAGTTACACCCTATCCAGTATTATTATTATTTTTTTTTGCTGCATGTCAGGCCGCTCATTTCGCATGCATTCCACCCAGCGATTCCACCCAGTGACTCTCCAACAATTCAGGCCTTCGGTAATTGGACACTATGTTTATGTTACCTGAGACTTTACTTGACCCATACTTCGCATTCTCTGAATTTAATGTATTCTACCACTAGATAAAGCACGTTCCCCTGCTATGTTTCAAAATGATTACAAGGGCAATCTTGATCTATTGATTGATATAGTACATTGGTTGCATACTGACCACATAACGAGGCCGATAGCATCAAGTTACTTACGCTCCATGCCAGAGATTCAGTACCATTTAATCAGAGGCCATCTGTCAAAAGCATCGTGAAATGAATTGTTATCACATCAAGAAGCTTCGCATCAGCTAAATATAAATATGGAATGTAACCTGTTTTTTTTATTATGGTTTTAGAGACACAGGGGTTTCTTTTGTTAGAAAATGCTAAAAAAGAAATCCTCGCTCAAATATCAGTCATTCAAAGTGCCGAGTTTGGCGTTTTTTTTACTTAGCCAGCGAGCCTCGCTCATGCCCACTACGGTCTAAGCTAGAGGTTATTCCAAGTTGTCCTTCCCTCTCACATGCCTCATACCCAGGGCTTTAATTGGGCCGGGTTTTGCCCGTGCTCAGCACCTGCAGTTCTTACAAGCAGGTGCCGCGACGGCTCCTCATCGGGCATCCCGCTTTTGGCCTCACCATGAAAAAAATAAATCTCAGCTCTACAGCAGTGCCACCCTTCACTGCCTTTGATGTAACTTCAAAGAGACTCGTTACAGTTCGTTCACAGTCTCACCATTTCAGAACTGAAGCATTTTCAATATGCTATACTACGAAGGCATGGTTGTTGCTTATTTATCTTATGCAACTAACAACCATTGACAAAGCCAATGGTATTGGCTTATTGTACGTGTAATGTTACTTGCTGTCTTATATATCTGGATGTAATAACAGAAGCAGCAACATACCAGATGGGTGGTACACCAAGCTAAGCATAGATTTCAGCTGGACTGTGCTACTTAGCCACACCCTTAATTACATCGGACACGCCCCTTTCAGAGACCACCCCAGTCTTTTTATCCCACTTAAAGACCTGCTTGTACCCTGAATGATTGTCAAGTCACATTTCCCCACTCACCGCTCTCGTTCTAACCGCATTTTGCTGCGCAGTAACAGCCATGGTCCCAGCCAGCCGCTTTGGGAGTCTGTGGCGAAGTCTGTCTGGTACTGTCTAGCTCCTGCCTGGCTTCTACACGTTCTCAGTCAAAGCAGTGGCGTAACGAAACTTGAGGGCCCCCCTGCATAGTCATCTCAGGGCTACATAACATTTCCCCGCCCCACATACCCAAACCCGCAAAGGAAACACAGACAATTAGAAGTTTGGGTAAAAAATTGCTGCAGGATTTATTTACATACAACATATGTAAAGATGGTGGGTTAGCTTACGGGCGATCCAGGACAGGCCGCATTCTCGCCACCTGCCCGCCTGTTGAGCCAAACAGCACAGTGGCGAACCACCCAACTGCTGTATAATAGAATTAATTACTGACACACCCATTTGCTGGGCGTGACTAGGCAAACCCCCGGCTGCACAGGCCCACAACCGCCCGAAGGACTAGTGGGGCGCCGACACGGATTCCTGCACCTCCCATGAGGTTACAGGTTAGGCTCTGGCACCCCTATGTGCCCGCTGAAGTGCATCATTTGCACCTCTCTTCTTCCGGATCGCCCCGTAACTCCGCCACAGCCTGTGCGGTGGTCACCGCTGCCGCACAGGCCCCCCACCATTGGTACCTATTTTACCTGCAACCTCTGCTCATGAGTGCTTCTTTTAAGTCCAGCAGAAAGAGGTCTAAGCCCACAGGCGTGAGGTGAACCCCATCTTCCTCGAAGTACCCCTTGACCTTTTCCTGAATCAAGTCATGTTTAATGAAACCCAGCCCTCTGCGCTGCGTAAACTTTTTCATGGCCGCATTTATGCGCCTTCTTGCTCTCTCGATTGCCTCGCTAGACTTAGCGCCCCGCCAGTGTCTCCTAGGCACTATTTCGGACCACCAGACCTCACATTCGCGCAACATACTGCCAATGATACCCAGGTCTGTTTTCATTTTGAGAAGTAGAGCGGATTTCCCCACGGAAGTAATGTCATTGCCACCCAAGTGGATTATTAAATGATGGGGAAGAAGTCCACCCCGGGCAAGGGCCTCCCGCAGTCGAAATAGTAGGCTATGCCAGCGCATGCCCGGGAATCCCCACCACACGCACTCTATCTCTGAAAAGGTACCAGTCCACCGCCTGATGGCAGCCCATCGTGCCAATCTGCTGACCATAGAGTGCCCCAAGACCCATACGCGAGCACCTGTCAAAGAAAGACGCGATATGTTCAAGGGTGTTTATTCAAAATTCACATGTTATAAAATACACGAAGCACAGCAAACAAAATCAACACAAAACTGAAATGGGATCAAGGCCTAACATAACGCCTATAACAAGCGGATTCCCAACGCCCAACCGCCTGTACCTGCCCTGGAGACATCCCAGCGCGAAAGGCCGAAGTGGCCGCCCCTATGCGGAAGGAGTGACTAGAGAACTTCTTCCCTTGAACCAGCAAGCCAGCCCTGTCAAGGCAAGCCAACATGATCTTGTCCATTTGGTATTTCGTTAAGGGGCTGATATCGTTGTGCACAAGGAGGTAACCCGGCCCCGACGGGCGCAGTGCGAGGAAAGCTCGCAGCACAGCCACGGGGCAGCAACGACCATCCCCGAGGGGGGAGAGTCTAATAAGAGACCCTTTACCAGACTGGTCTGTCTTAGATCTTCTCAGCTTAATAGACAACCCACCCTCGAAATTAACATCCTCCACACACAGGGCATCCATGGAGGTATCTGACTTAGAACGAGCCACCAGCTCACTACTCCTAAACGCTCCAAAGAAAGCTAGAACAAAGGCAGCAGAGAAAAGGGCCTCCTCGTACCCGGAGTGCACAACTGCCCGCAACACCTGCAACATGGCCTGGAGAGAAAGGAAATCAATGGGGGACCTGTCATCTGGTGCCCTAGGATCCTCCCGCGCCCAACCCTTCAGGGCGGCCCTAATTACAAAAGAAGAGGTGGGATCCTGCCCCCCACCCAATCTAGCCTCATGACCAATGGCCGCTAAGTGGCCGCAAACCCAGGAATGCGATCTCTTTTGCTTCTTAGCCCATACTATAAAGGCATGAACTCTCTTCTCTATTGGCAAAGTTTGCAAGCCCAGGTCAGAGATAACTTTAGTGAATGTAGCACGATGGCTCGAGTAGCGCTTACGTGTACTCAACGCTAAGGATTTTTCTCCTAGTTCCCTCACGTGCTGCTCCACTCCAAGATGTGCCAGAGCCTTGGCGCAAAGGGGGTCATCTTCTCTCTCGCCTGGGGGCAAGCTGCCCGGAAACGATCCAGCTGCAAACGAGAGAGAGCGTCAGCTGCGACATTGGTGACCCCTACAATGTGTCTGGCTCTGAGTTCGACATTGCAAAACAGGCACCTGCTAGCCAGTTCCCGGAGTAGAGACAGCACCAAAGGGCAGCTGGCGGACAACCCATTGATCGCCTGCACCACTGCCATGTTATCTGACCAGAACAAGACCTTTCTGTGGGACAGGACGGCAGGCCACAGATGTAAGGAAATGACAATGGGGAAGAGTTCCAGGACAGCAATGTTAGAAGTAATGCCCCGTTTGCGCCATGAATTGGGCCAGCCCTGCGCGCACCACTGCTCACCCAGAATGGCCCCAAAGCCCTCACGGCCCGAGGCGTCCGTGTACATGTTTAACTCAGGACTTTCCACCCACGGGGACCTCCACCTCACGGTCCCATTAAAATCTGCCAAGAAAACATCCCACATCCGCAGATCCTTCTTGAGACCGGAGGTCAACCTGACAAAATGGTACCGTTTGTTAATCTTAGCAGTGGCTTTGGCTAGGCGCCTTGCAAAGACGCGCCCCACAGGAATCACTCTCGCAGCAAAATTTAGTTTACCCAGCAGGCTCTGAATGACCCCCAGAGGTGCTTTGTCTCTACCTAGCAAAGCTTGGATGTCACCCCTCAAGGCCACCACCTTTTCTGCTGGGAGACGAGACACTCCCTGAATCGTGTCAAGCTCAATCCCCAGGAAAGTGAGCACCTGAGCAGGGCCTTCAGTCTTACCTGGCGCCAATGGCACCCCCAAGCGACAAGCCAGCTCAACAAAACAGTCCAGGCCCTGTTGGCACTCCTGCGTGCCCTCCCTCCCAATGAAAAGAAAATCATCTAGGTAGTGAGACACCGCAGCTACTTTATATTCCTCTGTGACGGCCCACTGAAGGAAGGTGCTGAATGCTTCAAAGAAGGCACACAAGACAGCGCAACCCGTGGGCATACACTTGTCGAAGTAATATCCCCCTTTCCATTTGAAGCCCAAGAGATGCTGACTGTCAGGATGGACTGGTAACAAGCGGAACGCTGCCTCTATATCTGCCTTAGCTAGCCAGGCCCCTTCTCCTGCCCTCCTCACTAAATCTATGGCCATGTCAAGCGAACAGTAGGAGACAGAACAAGCCTCTTCAGGCAACCAAGAATTGACAGAGTTCCCCTCTGGGAAGGACAAGTTGTGTATCAACCTGAAAGCCCCTGGTTCTTTTTTAGGGACAACACCCAAAGGGGACACAACAAAATCCGGGAGGGGGGGGGGACAGGAAAGGCCCAGCCACCCTCCCCAAAGCTACCTCCTTGATGATCTTTTTGTCGACAACCTCCGGGAGCTCCCTCACTGATTTTTGGTTTTCAGCATCTCTGCTGACTCTAGGACCCTGATAGGGGATCTGGAAGCCCTCGAGGAAACCATAAGACAAGGCATCCCTATCTTTCACATTGGGGTATTTCTGAAGGAGGGCAAGCAGCCTAGGTAAAATTATTGGGGATGGGCCTTTGGAACTAAGATGGGGGGGGGTCCCTGACGGGCAACACAGGTGGGCAAAGGGGAGAAGGGAGGAAGTCTGGCTGCTGGGGCACCTCAGCACAGGGGAAAGGGGGGGGGATGTCCCTGGGGTACTACTTGTCCTTGCTGGCAGCGTTGGGGGCAGGGGATCTCTTCTCACAGGACGACTCGGGGTGGGAACCACCGCACTTACTGCAGATATGGGAGAACTTACAGGCCTTCCCCCAGGTGCAGTTCCCCGCATTGAACATCCTGCAAGAGGGAGAAGCATACTTCTTGGTGTACTGTTTGTTATAACCGCCCCCCCCTCGCCCCCCTCGAAAGGACTGACGAAAATTACTCTTCTTCTGCGAGAACAGCCTATCATTATCCGTCTTCCTAACCTGGACCACACTGTTGCCACCACTCTCTACTTTACCTTTGCCCATATGGACCATCCACAGTCTGACCTCAACCTGGTCCCATTCCAGCTCAGGGCAGACAGACATCTTTTTACGGAACTCGCAGTCATACAAGTACCACCCCATCCCAGATGTTGCTTCCGCTTCATTAATTATGACGCTATTGTATTGGAAGAGACCCTGTGCCTGTTCTGGGAAACGCTCAGTTATGACAGCCGCCAGGATGGCAAATGCCTGGCGCCAGTTTTTTATTGTCTTCTCGGGCCAGGATTGGAAGCGTGCTTTCTTTTCCTCCTCCTTGGACCCCATCCTTCTCACATCCACCCCATCCGCCCCCAGCATGAGGAGCGAGAAAATGTCTATGAACTCCCTCCGCCAAATGCCTTCCTTAGCTGCCTGAGGAACTTGCCAGGCCAGGGAACATTTGCCAGACAGAAGAGGTGCCATGGTCATGAGGGCTGTGGGCGCCGGGATGGACACCACCGCTGTCGGCGGGGCCACAGCACTGATAGTTGGCAAGGGTGGAGGGGCGGCAGGTGCACCCACCTGTGGCTGAACTGAGACCACCGCAGGCGAGAGGGCCTCCTGGGACACACTCTGCACCGGCGGCGAAACCTGTGGGAGAAGAACTCCAGTCACCGGACTGGGGGAAGAGCTGACCGTAGGGACAATAGAAACACTGCTGGAACCCACATTATCCCCCCCTTGGGAAGAAGTACCACCCCACACTTGCACCACATCAGCCTCTCCAACAGAAGACAAAGGGGCCACTGCTGGCGGTGGCAAAATTACAGATTGCGTAGAAACAGGTGACCGTGTCTGGGCAGGGCACAAACTGGCTCTTATTTCTGACATAAAAGACGCCAGCGAGTCTGAAATCTTACCCAGATCTTCCCGGGTAGCGAATTCCGCACTAGTGGCCGCCATGCGCGGGGGCGAGGGGGGGCACACCCGAACCACCACTGGGGGGGATGCCGGGGCGTGCACTATCACATTCCTGACCGGGTCAGCCACCCTGGTCTTTGCGGGGGGCTCCGCTGGGAAGTCCTTGACTGTTGTCTTCCTTGTGCGCTTAGATCTCACTGTGGCTGTGTCCTCTGCCACCTCTGTTTCAGTTATTTGTGGGGCAGGGGCCGGCCCTGGTGCTTTAGGGGGGTTGGCTAGTAAAAGTCCACTCGCCCATGCCACCCCATTGGTCTTTATCATGTCCAAAAGGGCAGTCATCTGAGGGTCCTGCGACGGTCCTAGCCCTGAATCCTCAACCTGGGATGTCTGTGAGAAAAGAGCGGGGGACCCCTGACTCTCCATGCCGCCTTCGAAAGTATCCTGCAAAAGAGATAACCATGAGCAACTGCACTTAAAACGACTTTATCAAGCCAGCCGGCACCTCCCATCCCATGTAGGCTCTCGCCCCTCACATCTCTATGACCGGACCTATGAAGGCGAGGAAGACACCCGACCGTGTCCCCCCTACGGTAAGCCTACCCATCGCACGTACATACCTCTGCACTTATTCACGCGACTGGTATAATGCGCGGGCCCGATGCTGATCCTTGACTGGTGCAATGCCTGAAAAAGAAAGGCGGGGTAAACACTTCGTCGCGCACACGAATTGCCCTTATCGGGACGCAAAGAGAATCAGAGGGAAAGAGGCCCTAGAGAGAAAAGGGGGGGGGCCGTGTGATGCGGCCCAACCAGGGCAGAAAGCCCTTGCCTGCACCATCTACACGCACACACATGAGAACATACCTTACGCTGGTACCGCTGAATCGAGGGCGCGTCAGGCAACAAAAGGGGGGGGGGGGGCGGGGAGGATGCACCGATTCAAACCCGAAAGGCCTAAGTGCGGAAGCGATTGCACGAAAGGGCCGAATTCTGAAAGACAAAGAGGAGGCATGTTAACAGGGCGCAGCTGGGGCAGCAAATAGCCAGTGCTGCGCACCCACACACAAATGAAAGCCAGTCCGCTAGCCTAGAAGGGGCCTCCAAAGCAGGAGAACCAATTAGCGCCCTTCCGCTTCGCGGGAGGGGGCAGGCGCCAGGCAGCAGCACACTCGAAGGCCCGGGCCCCTGCCCAAGCTGGCACCACCTACCCCCACCCCCTCTAAGAATGAAACATCCGTTAAGGCGGCAAAACACGTTAAAAGGCTCGCTGGGCGCCAACAGTGTACCGCGCCCACGTGGTCGGAGGATCCCCGCAACGCGCTCCGCCGTGGTCGGGGAATCCCCACAACGCCCTCCGCCCCTACCTCACACTGGACCCATCAGTAAAATAAAACTTGCCCCAAACGATGGTTACCAACACTCGTCTATAGACATCGTTCCGGGGCCTGAACTCCGAACCTACAACATCGCTCAGCAAGTACTGCCATGAAGACCAGCGCGCTAGCCTAATGCGCCTCAGGAGCTCAATAGCCTAGCAAATTTGCACGATTTAGCAAACATTCCCCCCTCTGAAACAAAAAGGCGTAAATGGACATTTCAAACGACAGCATGTTATGCAATATGGCAGTACGGGGGGGGCACGCAAAGGTGCTCGTACGAGGGGGACACGCAAAGGGGCTCGCCGGATCCCGCGCCCACGTGGACCGGACACCGCCAAGCTCGGAAATGCGTAGAAACGCCCGCACAGGAAACCTGGTACACCGCGCCACCCCAACAAACATTTGACATTGCATTCATTAACTGTAAAACACGAGGCATTAAACTTCGGGGTAAAATTTTTCGTGAAACATGGATATATGCGTTGAAACGCCCACACGGGATACCCGGTATACCGCACCACCCCATCAAACATTCGACAATGCATGTAGTAACTGTCAAGCAGGATATGACGTTTGAATAAAATGTAACAGCATGATAAATTAGCAACGAGTGCACCGGTGCGGTCCCTCGCCCATGTGGACCGGGCTCCGTGAAGCACCCGGCTGCGGCACCTGAAACCCTCTGCCTGGCCGCCCTCGAGAGATTCAAAACATTAAGCACACACGCACAACCTGGGAAAAGGTTAAAAATGCCGTATTTGGAAAACAAACATTGCCGCCACAATACCCCACAAACATGGCCGCCCCGATGCCGGAGAGTTCACACCAAGACACCAAACCTTCAGAAAACGGGACTCGGTATAGCAACTACCGCGGGGCCCGACAAGTACAGGCCGGGCCCGCACCGACCGGAGGACAGCGACCGAACGAAAACCGGACGTCCCCCCCCACAGCAGCCCGCTCTAGCGGGCCGCCTCGCCAGGCTCACACCTCCAAGAGGGAGCAGGCGGCTACGATAAGGGGGGGGAGGGGGTCGCTCACCTCAACACGAAGTCCCGACGAAAAGAGTGTCCCGCAAGATCACGACGGCGTCCGGGCGGCAAAGAGGCTCAGGAGAAGGGCACCGTGGCATAAGTACCCAAGAAGCTCCTCCCCGCCGCCTGGACGAGATTCTCGGCAGGCCGCCTCCTCCAACCGGTGAGGCGGATGTGCCGGGGGCATGCAACTGGGGGCGGGACCGCCCTCCTTGACTAGGTGCCCGCCCTCTTGATGGCCACTGCATGGCCTCGGGCAGGCGCAAAGTACATGGAGGGGGTCCCCCATTCTTTGAGCCAGTGAAGAGCTCTCATGCCCGCGACCCTCCATACTGCAGGGGCTGCAGAGCTTTTGTTACGCCACTGGTACCAGTACGGCTGCTGCAAATAACCCTGGATAGTGGAGTTAATGGTTTGGCTTTGTCTGCCAGCAGTGTATCATAAGTGGTGGTCTATCCACTACAGGGTCCCTGTCATCAGTATGCCGGGGAAGTTTGCCCTATTTTAGGTGGAGTTCCTGATGCAGACTTCTGTAATGATATACAATATTGGGCAGCTCTTCGTTCAGTTTTGACAAAAGTGCATCCACTGCTCCTTCTCTTTCACACCTCCATCCGCCCTCCTGCTTTCTATTTCTTCCTTTCCATTATTTCTGAGCATCCTATCTTTTCTCCATTCACATCCCAGCCTTTTTCTTTCTATTTCTGTCACGGTTATCTCCCATCAAGTCGAAATCATGCTACTATGCTATTCCTATCTCCTATCAGGTATTTATTTCCCTTTCTCTGCTGTTTTATGCTCTCTGCTTTGTATTTCGTCCAGTTTCACATCCTCCTCCCTACTTCTCTTTTCTCTTTTCCTCTTTTATACCCCACCCTCTCTTCCTTATCAGCTTTCCAACTGACCTTGCCCTTATGGCACCTCTTGATTTCTTTCCTGCATACTCAGTTCAGTTCAAGAAGTCTTTATTCGATTAATTCATCATAAAAGACATAAATACAAAATACACAATAACATATATAAAATCAGTATTAAATCATCGACATCGAATTAACTTCATGCAGAAATATACAAAAGTTTAAAAGGTGTTACAGATACCGGTTACCACAGTAAATACAAGATAAAACAATCTCTGCTAATTTTGTTTAATAAACCTACTTCTGATAACCCAAGCCCAGCCAAGGAACTTGGCAACCCCCACAACAATAAGCGGATCCAGATTAGTTTTTAACAATCTCAAGGCCTCAGCAGACGAGCGAGTGCCTAGATGTCTACAAACTGGTTTGAGCCACTTAGATCTGGGGGCAGAGTATAAGGGGCACACAAACAAAAGGTGAGACAGACTTTCCCCAGAACCCTGACAGTTTGCACAAAGCCCCAGACTAGCTTTTCCCCACTTATTGGTGAAGTCCCCAATAGGGAGTGAGCCACATCTAAATTGAAAGAAGAGTTTTCGGTCCAGAGGTTTGGTGATAATTTCCCAGAATTTTTCTAACCTGGGTAGATCTTTGTGTACCAAAAATAATCCTGAAAGACTACTTGGGTTTGTTTTTGAGAAAGTATTGTGCATCACCCAGTCCCAATAACTTTTTTTGAGCTCATTTTTAGATGGAAATGTGGCTGTCTCAGGCGACAACCACAACTCGGAAAGGCCCATAGATAGGAGAGTAGCCTTGAGATCTCTGAACCATCCGATTTTTAAGGCTCCAGGAAAGTTTTTTATCTCCAGACAGGCTTCAGCATAGTGGTGTAGATCTGGGGTTGTCCACAAGCGTCGCCAGAATGAGATCGGTCGGTATTTAGCATAATCGACCACCGAGTGACACCCCAGGTCGAGTAGAAGGGGGATTAAAGGAGTCGATTGTGGCAGACCAGTTGCCATCCTTAGGAACTTGTTTTGGGCGTGTTTCAGGGAATCCAAGTTGCTTCCACCCCATAGCTCTGCGCCATATAGCACCGCTGATAAAACCTTTCCACCATAGATCTTCATCAGCGGTGACATAGGCTTCGTAAATGAGCATTTATGTTCCTTGATCAAAACTCCACCCAACTGTTGGTGTTTCAGGGTCAAGAGCTCGATCTGGTGGGTCCAGCTTAGTGTGTCGCTGAATGTAACACCCAAATAGGTAAAATGCTTGGTCTGCTCTAAGGGGGAATTCCCCATTGTAACCCTAGCCTTGACCTGTTTGTGTCCCCTCATAACCATAAATTTGGTCTTGGCAACGTTCACCTCCAGCTCATGCTCACTACAGAAACTCTCAAACCTCGACAGTGCTAGCTGTAATCCCTGTCTGGTTCTCGAGATCAGGAGAGTGTCGTCAGCGAACATGAGCAGAGGGATTTTCATGCCAGCCAAACTTGGAGCATCTGTGGGACAGCCCTCAAAGTACTTGATGACTCTATTTATGTATAGGGAGAACAGGGTTGGTGCCAAGACACATCCCTGTCTGACACCTTTCAACACAGGGAAGTTCTTAGTCACCTCTCCAGGTTTGCCCCATCTTACAAAGGCATAGGTCTCGGCGTGAAGGTTAACTATGATGCGAACCAAAGAGGGAGGCATACCCATTTCCAGAAGGCAGTTCCAGAGCCCAGCCCTCGGAACAAGATCAAACGCAGACCGAAGGTCTACGAAAGCCGCAAAAAGGTTACCTTTGCCCAGAGTGACCGTCTTCCAGTGTAATAACATAAACCGGAAAGCCTGGTCCAGGGTACTTACATGGGGTCTAAACCCTGCTTGGAGAGGGGTAAGTATATTATATTCCTCAATCCAAGCCTGGACCCTGGAAAGGACAAGTCGAGACACTATCTTTTGAACAGCATCAATAAGGCTGATCGGTCGGTAGTTGGAAGGAACCGACCGATCACCCTTCTTGAAGATGGGCAAAATCTCGGCACCCGCCCAAGAAACAGGCACCTTTGCTCCCCTGGCCAGCGTGTTTGCCAAGTGCAATAGATAGGGTACCCATAGGTCTTGATCCTGTTGAAAAATGTCTGCTGGAATGCAATCCGGGCCGGGCGCTATGCCCCTGGGGATGGTGTTCAGGACGTTTTCAACCTCTTTGGCCGAAAACACAAGGGTGTCAAAGGACAGCGGCCAACCAATGGGGGCTTCCCCTTCCCTGAGGCACCTGAACTGTTCCTCGAAATGGGACACCCATTTTTGTTGGTCGACAGAAGCAGGGCTAGGACGATCATCCAGGGACTTACCCCATTTGAGGAGGTGCCAAAAGTGCGTGAGATTCCTAGAGCCACAGGCCTCAACAAGGAGAGCCCAGCGCTCTTCATCCCAGGCGGTTTTAGCCCGCCGCTTGGCTATATTGTAGGCCTTCCTGGAAGATTTAATTAGGGCTGGGTTCCTAGATTTTAGAGCTTTGAACAGGTTTGAATGGGATGTGCCACACTCATCATCAAACCAGTTCGCAGGCTTCCTCGGCATTCCTGAGCCCTTTTTGGCAACTACTTTAATGAATACAGTCTTTAGGGATGCGAACAAGCTGGCATGGATGTCAGAAATTTTGAGAGATATTTGGTTCGGGTCGTCACATTGCTCAAGTATTCTTAGGGAGTCAGAAACCAGAGATCTTATTTTAGTACGTGCATTCACGTCCACAGCAACCTTTGGCCACCGAACCCTCCTCATATCATTTGTTATTACCAAGGCCTCTTGTACGGCATTGGAGAGGTGCACAGAGGGCCCGGCAAAACTGAAATCCTTCAGTTCTGCTAGGAGAGGTTCGTGATCGCTTTCGGGCCGAGGTCTGATTAACATATCCGAGACTAGGGGCCACATAGTTACATCGACTAAAATGTAATCGAAACTACTACTATGTCTTCCATTAAAGAATGTTGGGTTGCCCAGTCTGTCCGATCTAGTACGACCGTTTAGGGCACGCAGTCCCCAATTCAGACTTAGGCCTTTGATGAAAGTGGCACTTTGGGACCATTTAGTAATCGGAGATAGCTCTAGTTGTGGAATTCCCCATGTCATGTCCTCGGCCTCAGTTAACATCCCATCCTCCCCGCTTAGAGGTTCGAAGCAAGTATTAAAATCTCCCATAACCACCACATGACCCCCTTGCTGTGTAGAGCCAAGAAATTCATCTAAGAGTGTTAGGGTAGGTGATACACGACCACCCGGTGTTCCTCTGGCATAAACATTAAACAACAGAATAACCAACCCACTATTGAGTTTCAAGCTAACTATGAGGATATCAGGACAGTCGATATAAATTTCTTTAACAGAGACTCCTACTGTTTGGCGCACCCAGACAGTAAGACCCCCCATGGCCCTACCTCTTTGACCTCTAACTGCGGGTTTGTTAAAACTCAGAAAACCTGGGAGAAAAACCGGAAGAGTTGACCATGTCTCCTGAAAGGACCAGACGTCACCTTGTCTGATGAAGTCAGCCCAGTCAGGTATACATATGCAGGAATCTATACCCGCCACATTCCAGCATCCCAGTGTGGTACCCTTAAGAGGGGCTTGTACACCCGGGACAATAACATCTACGAGAGAGGATTCACCGGAATGTGGGGAACTTACTACAGATGGGGAAGCCTCAACAGGCACCCCTTCCATTGACATCCTACATAACCCAACCTGAGTTGCCTGTACTGAAAATGAGCCTGTGGGAGAAGCAGCAATAGAAAGCAGAGTGTCATGAGACGGAGGAGAAATGACCCACTCAGTTGGGTAAACAGGGTTACCATCCTCACAACACACGAGTGGAACTTTGAAACTTACAGCATTACGTGGGAGGATGCACGGGACCGCTCCCACATATGAATTAGACTGGGCGTCGTTGCTTTTCTCACTTGTTTGTCAATCAATAGACGACAGCCCTGAAAGAGGGTCATATAAGTTTCTCAGTGGGATGTTCCACAGATCTTTAGGATGGGGGGGCCTGTTAAAATTAGAAAAAGCTGGAAATAGGCTGGGGGGCTGCAGTGCCTGTTTAAAAACTGGTGTAGGGGGGATCAAGGGGTACGGGGGATTGTTAGAAAAAGGCATTCCCAAGGATGTAGGAGGACCAAATGGCTGGATAAATGGCTTAGCCCAGCCAGGCGTTTGAACAGGACAGTTGTAGGTGGATTGGATGTACGAGCGATAAAGTGCTTCAGGGTTGAAATGGGGAACATGGAAGCTTGATGTGAAGTTGGACCATTTGGGGGGTTTTTTAGATTTGATAGTACCACCAAGTTGACTTTTGTGTGGGTTAGTCAAAGTTTCGGGGTAGAAATAACCTAGATTCCTTGTGGAAATCCCACCCTCGTTGTTCCCGACATACCAGTCAGTGAGGTGGGATACAACCCTATGGTCTCTAAAATTGATAATAACAATGTCCCCCTCAATGTCCTTAGGGCGCACCCCAACCCACTGACATCTTCTAACCGTGACGATATCCCCATTGAGGTTCGGAGGAAGGGGTCTGTTTGATTTTAGCCAGAAGATGACTTTATTTTTTAAACTATCGTCATTTTCCCTGTCCCCTTCCTGTAATGGTGGCACACCTGTCATGACAATAACAAAATTTAAAGAATCGGGCGGCAAGTCTACATTTCTTTTTGAAGGTAAGAGTTTCTTCTTTTTACAGTTTGCATCAGCAGATTTGCCCATCCCATTCTTTTTCGATGATACTACCCCCTTGGCCAGTGGTTTGCTAGTTACCACACTTGGGGTAGCTGCCACGGGGGGTTGTGTTGGTGAGGATTTCGTAACCACTAACGGTGCTTTGTTTGATGTGGTAACAGATTTAGTGGTATTGGAAGTGAGTATTTTGGTGGTAGTGGAGGAAGAATGACTAGTGGCTTTGGTTAATACGCCTGCAGCAAGAGATGAGCTTGCAGGGTTAGTGGGGGGGCCTTTGATCTTATCTAAGCCTGAGGTATGAGACGATTCAAAGGACGCCACAAGGCGATCCAACTTTTCGCCCATAACCCTTAAACGTTCTAGCAGGGGGAGCATATAAGATTTAATAAGTTTCCCCAAGATGTCAAGAGTCACTTCACTTACCCCTAGGGAAACTAACTCAGGTGTTACTAACTCAGGGGCTGCATGCTCACCAGCGTCAGTGGGGCGGGACTCTGCTGTAGGGGGTGGGCCCAACACACTATTTGTGATGGGTTTCGGTGGAGGTGGGGTCTGGCGACTACGTCCTTTCCTTTTTACCCCCCCCTTTCGCCTTTTCTTCCTTGGAGGGGAGTGAACCACCCCTAAAGCTGCGTTGGACGAGCGTCCTGGCATTAGGCCATTCGCCTCTGGAATGGTCTCTCCTGGGACTATACAAACCAGAGACAAGTTGGACAGCATAGGGGATGGATCTACTTCCCTGCTATGTGACTCAGGGATATTTGTTTCTATTATACTAGAGTGATTAATAGGGGGACAGACCAACTGACCACCGCAAGTAGCACTACTACAGGGGGGGGAGATAGCAGGGAACCGAAATATACTAGGGGTGAGATTGAGATCAGTCATGTCAGCATCAATAACGCTCAAACCTTGGGCGGGGAGATCCTTGGAAATATTAAGGACTGGCAGTGGGATACTCTTTAACTGCTCAATTGAACGTCTGCGCTCAGCTCTCCTTTCGGCCAGAAGTAGGTCCATATCGACCTCCTTTGCAGATTTCTTAAAAAACTTATCAAGGGGACCCAAGACAGAGACACTAACACCTGGAGGAGCAGAATGGCTCATGTTAACAATGAACCAAACAGAATAATGGGGATTGGGTTAAAGGCTAAATTACAGTGCTAGCAAACCCAATTGTAAAAGGACTTAGTCACTGCTTACAGCAAGTAAAATGAAAATAACCTGGCCCAGCCCGGCCTCCAGCGGCCCCGGACGGCCACAGACGGTCCCGCCCTTGTCCCGGGCTTCTCCCGCGCGCTCCCGTGCAGCGGGAAAGACTGCTCCTTTTAAAGATGTACAAGGATGACCTAGGGGGCGTGGCCGGCAGGGAGAGGAGCCCAGCTGACAACGGGCGCGCGGGGACTCCTGGAACTTGGAGTCCACCCGCTCTACCCTTGCAGCCCTGCCGGTGTCCAAACGAGGCCCCTAGCAAATGACCCACAGCCGCTTGAGTCCGCGAAGCGGGACCCGCGCAGCGGGTCCGGCGAGCAGCAGCGGCTCAGCAGGCTGGTCTCTGATGAAACGGAGGTCCGTGGCGTGACGAGGATTCCTGGTGAGTTATCCTGCATACTTTCTCACTTTGTCCCTTGATTGGCGCTCTCAGTGCATTCTTATCTATCTCTATGCTCTTCATCAATCCTGTACAGACCTTATTGCCCTTCTTCTTCCTCATACTCTCTCAGAGCCCCTGGCCTCAAAGGTTATATTTATTTACTCCAGAGTCTTCACGGGTGTCTCTATAGAGACCAGATGGTGCCAGTTCCCTAGTGCTATTTGTCCTGTCTCCCGTAGTGGCGACCACCACAGCTGATCAATGTATTGGGTGACCACACAGAAAAAACTGACACTGCATTTTGACACATACATTAAATTGTCCAACTACCTTTTCTAGCAAATCATTGTTGTTTGATTAAAATGTTTGAATCTCTCTCTCTCTCTCCATCTACATACACACACACACACGCGCACACACAGACACACACATACAAAAAGGCCACTGATGGAGGAGAGGAGTTTACTGGAATGGGGGATCATATCTCTACTACTGACCCACCACAAGCCCTTTTTGTTTTGGGCCATGTATAATAGCCTTGTTCAAATCCATTCACTTCCCTTATCACTCATACAGCATTTTAGTTGTATTCTGTCCAGTAACATAGCAATGTTGTTGTGGACTCTTCTGCAAACAAAAACAAAAAAAAACAGGAGGTCAATACCTCAAATACAGAGACATCCACATTGACACAACTCCCAAAAAACAGGCATATTCCAACATAGGAAAAGGTAAAAAAAGAGCATGAGGTGCATTCTTAGGTCAGCACATTGGCTTAAAGAGGATGTACACTCTTCTTTTGGTCAGAGTAGGCTTATCAACATTTTCCATCAGCTGTGAAATTAGTAAACCTGGTCTTGGAATCTCTCACTGCTGCCTTTTAATTTTTGCAAATTCATTGGTTTCCACACTCTGATAATAAATTGTAAAGACCAGGCAGTGCTGAGGTTTTCAACACATGCACCTGTCTGTTACCATTCTTGGAAAGATGTATTTAAACAGTCCATTGTTGTATTTCCTGGATGATAACAACTCGCTCTTGCTTCTTTTTCAATCTCCACGCCACTACCTCACAAAGCCTTTTACTGATAAGCACCACTTTGGATCAAGGTAAAATCACCCCCAACAATATGCTGTGTTCCAACCCCACACCGTCTTCCCAATAACTCACTTTAAAATACTCTGCAGAGGGCTGATCCATTTAATGTTTGCCGACAGCCCTTGAAACAAACTATACAACCCGTCCAACCTGCTAATGTTCAGAGAACAACAGAAGGATCTCCAGCCAACACCCAACCTTCCACCATGTGATCCCGCTACTCAAGACTCACTAGAGTCCCAAACTCCTGGTTTATTGATAATCAGCCCAAAACTAAGACCGACCTCTTTCCCCAACCTTCTGTCCTGCAGAAACAATCCAAGGGGTCTTCCCCAAATTTCTCTAAATCGATCAAGACAAAGACAACCAGTCACAAACCTAATCTTTCACACTGTGCAGCTTTCTCTTCCAGGGTGTCTGAGAGACTGACAGACAGACACACGTTCACTGTAGAGTGAGTCTCAGCACTTCTCTTGTCAATTGACAGAGACAAGGTATTTGATCAAGTGCACTGGCCTTTTTCTCTGGGAAATACTGGATAAGGCAGGTCTGGGTACACGATTCAAAACATGGGAATTGTGCAACTATTCTAGCACTGCAGCTCTGAAGCTGAGCAGGACTTTCACTTCATCTAAAAGAAATGGAATGACATCCTCCACATAGAGCACACCTCCTCATTCTGTGCTTCAGGAAAAGAAGCAATGCTTAATGTGACACACTATTGGTACTACACCCCAGCCAGAAGGTGAAATGGAAACTCAACAGTCCTGATGGCTGTTAATGCAACTTTGGCCACCCAGACACACTGAGTCATCTCCTCTGGTTCTGTCCCAAACTCAAGCACTACTGATAGGCCGTCTAAAAGAAATCAATTAAATGTTTGAAACAGATATAACCTGTCTTTCTAGTTACGTCCTACTGAGAGTCCCCAATGCCCCAATACACCCTCTACACTCTAACAAAGGGAAAGCAATAATAATGGGTTTTAGCTTTGTGCAGGGCTAAACATGTCATCAAAGCCAAATGGAAACACAACAGGTGATGGACCGAATGTGGATCAATGTCACACACTCAACCCAGTCCAAAGATCTGGGCCCAAATCCATCGTTTTTTTGCACTCCACACCACCCTGGGTTAGACAATGGCGATATGCAAATCAGCTCTGACCCTGTGCCCCATGGGAACAGTCCAGTCCAAACTACAAAAGCCATGTCCTTCCCAGAACGGAGTCAAGCATCCGAGGACCGGACCGGTTTCGAGGTAACACCTCTCATCAGCCCGGCTAGCTTGACTCCAGTGGTGTGGAGTGCCTAGGACCCACGTCTGGGCATCCCCAGCGCACTTAGGGCGGAATATGCAAACACAACAGGTGATGGACCGAATGTGGATCAATGTCACACACTCAACCCAGTCCAAAGATCTGGGCCCAAATCCATCGTTTTTTTGCACTCCACACCACCCTGGGTTAGACAATGGCGATATGCAAATCAGCTCTGACCCTGTGCCCCATGGGAACAGTCCAGTCCGAACTACAAAAGCCATGTCCTTCCCAGAACGGAGTCAAGCATCCGAGGACCGGACCGGTTTCGAGGTAACACCTCTCATCAGCCCGGCTAGCTTGACTCCAGTGGTGTGGAGTGCCTAGGACCCACGTCTGGGCATCCCCAGCGCACTTAGGGCGGAATATGCAAACACAAAAGGTGATGGACCGAATGTGGATCAATGTCACACACTCAACCCAGTCCAAAGATCTGGGCCAAAATCCATCGTTTTTTTGCACTCCACACCACCCTGGGTTAGACAATGGCGATATGCAAATCAGCTCTGACCCTGTGCCCCATGGGAACAGTCCAGTCCGAACTACAAAAGCCATGTCCTTCCCAGAACGGAGTCAAGCATCCGAGGACCGGACCGGTTTCGAGGTAACACCTCTCATCAGCCCGGCTAGCTTGACTCCAGTGGTGTGGAGTGCCTGGGACCCACGTCTGGGCATCCCCAGCGCACTTAGGGCGGAATATGCAAACACGGCAGGTGATGGACCAAATGTGGATCAATGTCACACACTCAACCCAGTCCAAAGATCTGGGCCCAAATCCATCGTTTTTTTGCACTCCACACCACCCTGGGTTAGACAATGGCGATATGCAAATCAGCTCTGACCCTGTGCCCCATGGGAATAGTCCAGTCCGAACTACAAAAGCCACGTCCTTCCCAGAACGGAGTCAAGCATCCGAGGACAGGACCGGTTTCGAGGTAACACCTCTCATCAGCCCGGCTAGCTTGACTCCAGTGGTGTGGAGTGCCTGGGACCCACGTCTGGGCATCCCCAGCGCACTTAGGGCGGAATATGCAAACACGACAGGTGATGGACCAAATGTGGATCAATGTCACACACTCAACCCAGTCCAAAGATCTGGGCCCAAATCCATCGTTTTTTTGCACTCCACACCACCCTGGGTTAGGCAATGGCAATATGCAAATCAGCTCTGACCCTGTGCCCCATGGGAACAGTCCAGTCCGAACTACAAAAGCCATGTCCTTCCCAGAACGGAGTCAAGCATCCGAGGACCGGACCGGTTTCGAGGTAACACCTCTCATCAGCCCGGCTAGCTTGACTCCAGTGGTGTGGAGTGCCTGGGACCCACGTCTGGGCATCCCCAGCGCACTTAGGGCGGAATATGCAAACACAACAGGTGATGGACCGAATGTGGATCAATGTCACACACTCAACCCAGTCCAAAGATCTGGGCCCAAATCCATCGTTTTTTTGCACTCCACACCACCTTGGGTTAGACAATGGCGATATGCAAATCAGCTCTGACCCTGTGCCCCATGGGAACAGTCCAGTCCGAACTACAAAAGCCATGTCCTTCCCTGAACGGAGTCAAGCATCCGAGGACCGGACCGGTTTCGAGGTAACACCTCTCATCAGCCCGGCTAGCTTGACTCCAGTGGTGTGGAGTGCCTGGGACCCACGTCTGGGCATCCCCAGCGCACTTAGGGCGGAATATGCAAACACAACAGGTGATGGACCGAATGTGGATCAATGTCACACACTCAACCCAGTCCAAAGATCTGGGCCCAAATCCATCGTTTTTTTGCACTCCACACCACCCTGGGTTAGACAATGGCGATATGCAAATCAGCTCTGACCCTGTGCCCCATGGGAACAGTCCAGTCCGAACTACAAAAGCCATGTCCTTCCCAGAACGGAGTCAAGCATCCGAGGACCGGACCGGTTTCGAGGTAACACCTCTCATCAGCCCGGCTAGCTTGACTCCAGTGGTGTGGAGTGCCTGGGACCCACGTCTGGGCATCCCCAGCGCACTTAGGGCGGAATATGCAAACACAACAGGTGATGGACCGAATGTGGATCAATGTCACACACTCAACCCAGTCCAAAGATCTAGGCCCAAATCCATCGTTTTTCTGCACTCCACACCACCCTGGGTTAGACAATGGCGATATGCAAATCAGCTCTGACCCTGTGCCCCATGGGAACAGTCCAGTCCGAACTACAAAAGCCATGTCCATCCCAGAACGGAGTCAAGCATCCGAGGACCGGACCGGTTTCGAGGTAACACCTCTCATCAGCCCGGCTAGCTTGACTCCAGTGGTGTGGAGTGCCTGGGACCCACGTCTGGGCATCCCCAGCGCACTTAGGGCGGAATATGCAAACACAACAGGTGATGGACCGAATGTGGATCAATGTCACACACTCAACCCAGTCCAAAGATCTGGGCCCAAATCCATCGTTTTTTTGCACTCCACACCACCCTGGGTTAGACAATGGCGATATGCAAATCAGCTCTGACCCTGTGCCCCATGGGAACAGTCCAGTCCGAACTACAAAAGCCATGTCCTTCCCAGAACGGAGTCAAGCATCCGAGGACCGGACCGGTTTCGAGGTAACACCTCTCATCAGCCCGGCTAGCTTGCTCCAGTGGTGTGGAGTGCCTGGACCCACGTCTGGGCATCCCCAGCGCACTTAGCGCGGATTATGCAAACACAACAGGGTGGTGTGGAGTGCAAAAAACGATGGATTTAGGCCCAGATCCTTGTACTTGGGTGAATGTAAGATATTGATCTACATTCTGTCCATCAAATTGTTTTTTGTAATTTTCTCCATGAGTGTACTGGGGTAGCTCAGACGTTGGTCCCAGAGCCTCCACACCACTGGAGTCAAGCAAGCCGGTCTGATGAGAGGTGTTACCTCGAAACCGGTCCGGTCCTCGGATGCTTGATTCCGGTCTGGGAAACATATGGCTGTGTAGTTCGGACTGGACTGTTCCCATGGGGCACAGGGTCAGAGCTGATTTGCATAAAGCCATTATCTAACCCCGGGTGGTGTGGTGTGCAAAAAAACGATGGATTTAGGCCCAGATCCTTGTACTGGGGTGAATGTAAGACATTGATCTACATTCTGTCCATCAAATTGTTTTTTGTAATTTTCTCCCTGAGTGTACTGGGGTAGCTCAGACGTGGGTCCAAGAGCCTCCACACCACTGGAGTCAAGCAAGCTGGGCTGATGAGAGGTGTTACCTCGAAACCGGTCCGGTCCTCGGATGCTTGATTCCGGTCTGGGAAAGATATGGCTGTGTAGTTCGGACTGGACTGTTCCCATGGGGCACAGGGTCAGAGCTGATTTGCATAAAGCCATTATCTAACCCAGGGTGGTGTGGAGTGCACAAAACGATGGATTTAGGCCCAGATCCTTGTACTGGGGTGAATGTAAGACATTGATCTACATTCTGTCCATCAAATTGTTTTTTGTAATTTTCTCCCTGAGTGTACTGGGGTAGCTCAGACGTGGGTCCCACAGCCTCCACACCACTGGAGTCAAGCAAGCCGGGCTGATGAGAGGTGTTACCTCGAAACCGGTCCGGTCCTCGGATGCTTGATTCCGGTCTGGGAAAGATATGGCTGTGTAGTTCGGACTGGACTGTTCCCATGGGGCACAGGGTCAGAGCTGATTTGCATAAAGCCATTATCTAACCCAGGGTGGTGTGGAGTGCAAAAAACGATGGATTTAGGCCCAGATCCTTGTACTGGGGTGAATGTAAGACATTGATCTACACTCTGTCCATCAAATTGTTTTTTGTAATTTTCTCCCTGAGTGTACTGGGGTAGCTCAGACGTGGGTCCCAGAGCCTCCACACCACTGGAGTCAAGCAAGCCGGGCTGATGAGAGGTGTTACCTCGAAACCGGTCCGGTCCTCGGATGCTTGATTCCGGTCTGGGAAAGATATGGCTGTGTAGTTTGGACTGGACTGTTCCCATGGGGCACAGGGTCAGAGCTGATTTGCATAAAGCCATTATCTAACCCAGGGTGGTGTGGAGTGCAAAAAACGATGGATTTAGGCCCAGATCCTTGTACTGGGGTGAATGTAAGACATTGATCTACATTCTGTCCATCAAATTGTTTTTTGTAATTTTCTCCCTGAGTGTACTGGGGTAGCTCAGACGTGGGTCCCAGAGCCTCCACACCACTGGAGGCAAGCAAGCCGGGCTGATGAGAGGTGTTACCTCGAAACTGGTCCGGTCCTCGGATGCTTGATTCCGGTCTGGGAAAGATATGGCTGTGTAGTTCGGACTGGACTGTTCCCATGGGGCACAGGGTCAGAGCTGATTTGCATAAAGCCATTATCTAACCCAGGGTGGTGTGGAGTGCAAAAAATGATGGATTTAGGCCCAGATCCTTGTACTGGGGTGAATGTAAGACATTGATCTACATTCTGTCCATCAAATTGTTTTTTGTAATTTTCTCCCTGAGTGTACTGGGGTAGCTCAGACGTGGGTCCCAGAGCCTCCACACCACTGGAGTCAAGCAAGCCGGGCTGATGAGAGGTGTTACCTCGAAAACGGTCCGGTCCTCGGATGCTTGATTCCGGTCTGGGAAAGATATGGCTGTGTAGTTCGGACTGGACTGTTCCCATGGGGCACAGGGTCAGAGCTGATTTGCATAAAGCCATTATCTAACCCAGGGTGGTGTGGAGTGCAAAAAACGATGGATTTAGGCCCAGATCCTTGTACTGGGGTGAATGTAAGACATTGATCTACATTCTGTCCATCAAATTGTTTTTTGTAATTTTCTCCCTGAGTGTACTGGGGTAGCTCAGACGTGGGTCCCAGAGCCTCCACACCACTGGAGTCAAGCAAGCCGGGCTGATGAGAGGTGTTACCTCGAAACCGGTCCGGTCCTCGGATGCTTGATTCCGGTCTGGGAAAGATATGGCTGTGTAGTTCGGACTGGACTGTTCCCATGGGGCACAGGGTCAGAGCTGATTTGCATAAAGCCATTATCTAACCCAGGGTGGTGTGGAGTGCAAAAAAAGATGGATTTAGGCCCAGATCCTTGTACTGGGGTGAATGTAAGACATTGATCTACATTCTGTCCATCAAATTGTTTTTTGTAATTTTCTCCCTGAGTGTACTGGGGTAGCTCAGACGTGGGTCCCAGAGCCTCCACACCACTGGAGTCAAGCAAGCCGGGCTGATGAGAGGTGTTACCTCGAAACCGATCCGGTCCTCGGATGCTTGATTCCGGTCTGGGAAAGATATGGCTGTGTAGTTCGGACTGGACTGTTCCCATGGGGCACAGGGTCAGAGCTGATTTGCATCAAGCCATTATCTAACCCAGGGTGGTGTGGAGTGCAAAAAACGATGGATTTAGGCCCAGATCCTTGTACTGGGGTGAATGTAAGACATTGATCTACATTCTGTCCATCAAATTGTTTTTTGTAATTTTCTCCCATCAAAGCCAAATGGGGCACAGATGCATTGTTGTCTCACTTTGACTGGCTGCATAATCTATGGGAACTCACAGGGATGGAAAAGCTTCCTGCTTCCCTGCAGAACAAGTTGTTACACTTTGACAAAATGAGGGGCCCATGCATCCAATCTCTGGCAAAGGACTTTTGGGAATTTACCAGTGCTGAAATGCCAGAAACCGCCCCCGGTAGCTTGTTTCCTTTCCAGTGAAAGAATTGGCTTGGTAGTTTGGTTTGCCCTGTTCCCATGATACACTGGGCCAGGGACAGGCTAATTTGCATATAGCCAGGTTCTGAGCTGGGATGGTGCAGTGAGCTAAAAAACGGTGTTGGATTAAGCCCTGATCTCTTGACTGGGTGAGAGTATTCTGCTTAATTCAGAAACTCTGTCCATCACCACCCCCTGTTGTTTAATTATTCTGTCCACCATAAGCGTGGAAGGGTATACTCAGACGCGAGTCCCTAGCTCATTGCACGATCAGGATTCAAGCAAGCCGGGCCGAAGACGGCTGAAATGCCAGAAACCGCCCCCCGGTAGCTTGTTTCCTTCCCAGTGAAAGAATTGGCTTGGTAGTTTGGTTTGCCCTGTTCCCATGATACACTGGGCCAGGGACAAGCTAATTTGCATATAGCCAGATTCTGCGCTGGGATGGTGCAGTGAGCTAAAAAACGGTGTTGGATTAAGCCCTGATCTCTTGACTGGGTGAGAGTATTCTGCTTAATTCAGAAACTCTGTCCATCACCACCCCCTGTTGTTTAATTATTTTGTCCACCATAAGCGTGGAAGGGTCTACTCAGACATGAGTCCCTAGCTCATTGCACCATCAGGATTCAAGCAAGCCGGGCCAAAGACGGCTGAAATGCCAGAAACCGGTCCCCGGTAGCTTGTTTCCTTCCCAGTGAAAGAATTGGCTTGGTAGTTTGGTTTGCCCTGTTCCCATGATACACTGGGCCAGGGACAGACTAATTTGCATATAGCCAGGTTCTGAGCTGGGATGGTGCAGTTTGCTAAAAAACGGTGTTGGATTAAGCCCTGATCTCTTGACTGGGTGAGAGTATTCTGCTTAATTCAGAAACTCTGTCCATCACCACCCCCTGTTGTTTAATTATTTTGTCCACCACAAGCGTGGAAGGGTATACTCAGACGTGAGTCCCTAGCTCATTGCACCATCAGGATTCAAGCAAGCCGGGCTGAAGACGGCTGAAATGCCAGAAACCGGTCCCCGGTAGCTTGTTTCCTTCCCAGTGAAAGAATTAGCTTGGTAGTTTGGTTTGCCCTGTTCCCATGATACACTGGGCCAGGGACAGACTAATTTGCATATAGCCAGGTTCTGAGCTGGGATGGTGCAGTGAGCTAAAAATGGTGTTGGATTAAGCCCTGATCTCTTGACTGGGTGAGAGTATTCTGCTTAATTCAGAAACTCTGTCCATCACCACCCCCTGTTGTTTAATTATTTTGTCCACCATAAGCGTGGAAGGGTCTACTCAGACGTGAGTCCCTAGCTCATTGCACCATCAGGATTCAAGCAAGCCGGGCCAAAGACGGCTGAAATGCCAGAAACCGGTCCCCGGTAGCTTGTTTCTTTCCCAGTGAAAGAATTGGCTTGGTAGTTTGGTTTGCCCTGTTCCCATGATACACTGGGCCAGGGAAAGACTAATTTGCATATAGCCAGGTTCTGAGATGGGATGGTGCAGTGAGCTAAAAAACGGTGTTGGATTAAGCCCTGATCTCTTGACTGGGTGAGAGTATTCTGCTTAATTCAGAAACTCTGTCCATCACCACCCCCTGTTGTTTAATTATTTTGTCCACCACAAGCGTGGAAGGGTATACTCAGACATGAGTCCCTAGCTCATTGCACCATCAGGATTCAAGCAAGCCGGGCCGAAGATGGCTGAAATGCCAGAAACCGGTCCCCGGTAGCTTGTTTCCTTTCCAGTGAAAGAATTGGCTTGGTAGTTTGGTTTGCCCTGTTCCCATGATACACTGGGCCAGGGACAGAGTAATTTGCATATAGCCAGGTTCTGAGCTGGGATGGTGCAGTGAGCTAAAAATGGTGTTGGATTAAGCCCTGATCTCTTGACTGGGTGAGAGTATTCTGCTTAATTCAGAAACTCTGTCCATCACCACCCCCTGTTGTTTAATTATTTTGTCCACCATAAGCGTGGAAGGGTCTACTCAGACGTGAGTCCCTAGCTCATTGCACCATCAGGATTCAAGCAAGCCGGGCCGAAGACGGCTGAAATGCCAGAAACCGGTCCCCGGTAGCTTGTTTCCTTCCCAGTGAAAGAATTGGCTTGGTAGTTTGGTTTGCCCTGTTCCCATGATACACTGGGCCAGGGACAGACTAATTTGCATATAGCCAGGTTCTGAGCTGGGATGGTGCAGTGAGCTAAAAAACGGTGTTGGATTAAGCCCTGATCTCTTGACTGGGTGAGAGTATTCTGCTTAATTCAGAAACTCTCTCCATCACCACCCCCTGTTGTTTAATTATTTTGTCCACCATAAGCGTGGAAGGGTCTACTCAGACGTGAGTCCCTAGCTCATTGCACCATCAGGATTCAAGCAAGCCGGGCCGAAGATGGCTGAAATGCCAGAAACCGGTCCCCGGTAGCTTGTTTCCTTCCCAGTGAAAGAATTGGCTTGGTAGTTTGGTTTGCCCTGTTCCCATGATACACTGGGCCAGGGACAGACTAATTTGCATATAGCCAGGTTCTGCGCTGGGATGGTGCAGTGAGCTAAAAAACGGTGTTGGATTAAGCCCTGATCTCTTGACTGGGTGAGAGTATTCTGCTTAATTCAGAAACTCTGTCCATCACCACCCCCTGTTGTTTAATTATTTTGTCCACCATAAGCGTGGAAGGGTATACTCAGACATGAGTCCCTAGCTCATTGCACCATCAGGATTCAAGCAAGCCAAGCCGAAAACGGCTGAAATGCCAGAAACCGGTCCCCGGTAGCTTGTTTCCTTCCCAGTGAAAGAATTGGCTTGGTAGTTTGGTTTGCCCTGTTCCCATGATACACTGGGCCAGGGACAGACTAATTTGCATATAGCCAGGTTCTGAGCTGGGATGGTGCAGTGAGCTAAAAAACGGTGTTGGATTAAGCCCTGATCTCTTGACTGGGTGAGAGTATTCTGCTTAATTCAGAAACTCTGTCCATCACCACCCCCTGTTGTTTAATTATTTTGTCCACCATAAGCGTGGAAGGGTATACTCAGACATGAGTCCCTAGCTCATTGCACCATCAGGATTCAAGCAAGCCGGGCCGAAAACGGCTGAAATGCCAGAAACCGGTCCCCGGTAGCTTGTTTCCTTCCCAGTGAAAGAATTGGCTTGGTAGTTTGGTTTGCCCTGTTCCCATGATACACTGGGCCAGGGACAGACTAATTTGCATATAGCCAGGTTCTGAGCTGGGATGGTGCAGTGAGCTAAAAAACGGTGTTGGATTAAGCCCTGATCTCTTGACTGGGTGAGAGTATTCTGCTTAATTCAGAAACTCTGTCCATCACCACCCCCTGTTGTTTAATTATTTTGTCAACCATAAGCGTGGAAGGGTCTACTTAGACGTGAGTCCCTAGCTCATTGCACCATCAGGATTCAAGCAAGCCGGGCCGAAGATGGCTGAAATGCCAGAAACCGGTCCCCAGTAGCTTGTTTCCTTCCCAGTGAAAGAATTGGCTTGGTAGTTTGGTTTGCCCTGTTCCCATGATACACTGGGCCAGGGACAGACTAATTTGCATATAGCCAGGTGATGGGGCGTGGCCTGGAGCCGTCAATGGTGGACGTGTAGTTTGTTAGCTCCGTCCTAAGCCCTAAACACGAGCTAAATATCCTGCACTTCCCCGCCTGCAACCCACCTGATTTCGACATAGGCTGTCTCCGGAGGCCGACGGAAGGAAGCGGTGCAACTTAGCCCCTCTGAGACGTCTCCGTTCCTGAGCTCCGGCGGCGGGACCTGGTGCGGCCTGTAGACCGAGGCGAAGCCCCGTCCTAAAGTTATCGGCCTGGCCGGCCCGCCCACAGCCTCCTTTGCGGTCCATTTGGGACCCAGACTCGGATCTCCACTGCTCTCCCAGCCGGCTCCGGAGTGCGCTGCGGTGCTCACCCTCACTGCGGCTCCGCTGCCCCTCCATGCCTAGCCACTCCAGCACGGACAGGCTGCTTGCTGAACGGCCCCCTCTGTGACGCGGGGACACCACCGGACCATCCTCCCGCCCGCCCGCCCGGAGAGCCAGTGAACCTCCAGCGTCCCGCCGCTGCGACTGAGACAGCAGTGCGAGTGGCGCAATCACCCTACCGCCAACGCCGTGAACCGGCTGCCTACGCCGCATCGTATTTGAAGATCGGCCAGGCAACGGGAACTTTCTGGCGCCATTTTGCCTGCACGAAGGGGCCTGGTGGAGGCCCTTGGACCATGAAGGACCCAATTTGCATGCCCCAGTGACATCGGAACGAGGACCGGGAGCGGACACGTGACGCAAGGTGACGCATATTGAGAACCCACTGACCACAGGTGCCGGGGCCCTGGGGGGGTAGTGCGCCACGCGCTTGGACCTTTTATTCCGGCGCTGCAGCCCTGACCTTCGCCGCGCCTCCTCAAGGCACGACAGACACACTCTCCTGTGGCCTAGACCCCGTCGCATCCTCTCCTACGACACCTCTACGGCGCTAGGGTCGCGCCTACATGTAAAGCCTTCGGCGACGTGCCGACCCACCCCACGCAGACACCTTGCCGAGATAGACTACATCACCCCCCGCCAGCCCTGGGGCCCTCGCCACGCCTGCCTCTACCTAGTAAGTGGCTGGTCCTCGCATATCCTCTGCTGGACTCTTTGTGGGATCGCGGCGGCCTGCTGCATCCACTGCATCGCCACCCTGCTAACAAGAACTATGGGCAGAAACAGGGGCAAACCACAGGACCAGGGTGCCCGAACGGACGTGCAGTCCACGGGCTCTGAGGACCCGCTGGCCTCCTCCAACGTGGATATCATCCCTCCGACCGGTAAAGGGTCCCAAGACGCCAAACTGGATCTGATCTTGAATGAAATACGCGCGACGCCCGAAGCGCTAGAATCGCGCATTGACAGTATGGCGACTGGCCTATCCCTATTAAAGGCTGATCACAACAAGCTGGCGGACCGAGTGGCGGAGCAAAAAATAGCGCTGGACGACCTAATCCCGCAGCAGACGGAACACTCCACGAAATTAGAGAAGGTAGAGAAGCAATTAAAGCAACTGTGGGGTAGAGTGGACGATGCAGAAGGACGAGCCCGCCGCAACAACGTCCGCATCCTAGGCATTCCGGAAAGGAGCGAGGGGAGAGACCCCACGCAATTTGTGGAAGATTGGCTAAAGAAACTGGTGGGCCAGAGAGATCTCACCGCCCTCTACAGTGTGGAGAGGGCTCACAGGATGCCGTCGCGGCCCCCGCAACCAGGGGCACCCCCTCGCCCCCTGATCGCTCGTCTCCTCCACTTCAGAGACCGCGACACCGTCCTGCGGGCGGCCAGGGAGGAAGCACCGATACGCTTCGAGGACAGGAACATATCGATCTACCCCGATTTCACGCCCACGGTTCAGCGGGCCAGGTCCGACTCTTGGGGGTTAAACGCAAGTTGCGGGACAGAAACATGAAATATGCGCTTTTGTTCCCTGCTCGGCTCAAAATCCTGCATAATAACAAATCCCATTTTTTTGACTCGCCTGAGGAAGCGGCGGAGTGGATGGAGGTCACCTTGACACCGCCGGCATCACAGGACCCGTTCACCGACCACCACAGTGACGCCCGAGGGGGCTCGCCGGGCCGGCAGGACGACGCTCGCAGCCCCGGACATCACTCGCCCCACGGCGCATCGACAACGACGCATCCTCCCGAACGCCGGACAGCAGGACACCCGTCTGCCTCCCTGCATCAACGTCTAACAGAGGAGGCACTGGCCGCCCACGACGCAGGAGCAACCGGAGACAGACTCACCGTCACCACCGACACCCACACTGAGGTGTCTGGCTCAATCGACAGCTTGCAGCTCTTCCCGAAGATCACGGCCCAGATGGCAGAGGAGTTCTGAACTACGACGCGATTGATCCTCTCAAGGTGGTAACGTATGACTATTCCCCTCCTTTACACAAAGTGGGTTGTATGTGCGGGGGCCCATTGTATAGTGGGCTGTCGTGCCCACGCAGACAGTTCAGTGCCCATCGACGGAGGCCTACCACCCCCGGTATGCACACGAACTTGACTGAATTGTGCCCACGTTGGGCACCTCGGTTTGGCCCCTGGGTACGTTGGCTCAGGGACCTTTTTGTTCAGGGAACACTTGGCTGCGAGACACTCTCACCTATTAACACTGCAGGACATATGGGGTCGCCCAGTTGGTACATATTACAGCACCACACAGATGGGAATGGGGCCTCTTAACACTTACCAATTGTGCACCTGGAACGTGCGTGGCATGGGATCAGTGCATAAACGGCACAGAATCCTGGCACAACTCAACCGAAGGGGGACTCAGATTGCATGCTTGCAAGAGACACAATTGAACGCTGCTGAGGCGGCGAAGTTGCGCAAGAAATGGAGAGGACAGCTCTTCGCCACTTCATATTCTGCATTTTCGAGGGGGGGTGCGATTTGGTTACGTGGCTCTCTCCCCTTCCAGCTGCTGGAACAACGGGTTGATCATGAGGGTCGATATGTTTTTGTGCGGGGACTGTTGGACGGGGAGGCGGTTGTTATTGGTTGTGTATATTCACCTAACACAAATCAGTCGGACTTCCTGTTTACTTTCAACGGGGTGCTGGCGGACTGGGCTGATCATAGCTGGATTGTTGGGGGTGATTTCAACACTGTGCTTGATGTCATGTTAGATAGATCGCACCCTCCTTTGCAGGCTACCGAGAGCAAGAAACAGGCTGATGCGCTTGCCAGTTGGGCTGAGGGTTGGGACTTGGCGGATGTGTGGCGCAACATGCACCCTATGGAAAGGGAATACACCTTCTTCTCCCCTCCCCACCAGCTCCATACCAGAATCGATCATGTCTTCTGCTCCCGTCCCCTCACAGAACTGATTGTCCAAGCCCAGCACATGGGGAAGACACTCTCAGATCACAACCCCGTGGAAATCACTTGGCAGTGGGGCAGGCGCCTGGCCCCCATCCCAACCTGGCGACTGTCTCCTGACCTCCTCGAGGACTCGGTCTTCCGATCTGCTCTGTCCGACACTATAGATACCTACTTCTCCACGAATACACACACAGCCAGCTCGCGGCAGATAGAGTGGGACGCTTTCAAAGTCTGTCTCAGGGGGACTGCTATGACTGTTAAGGTGGGGAGGAAACGGGAGGTGATAGGCCAGCTAAAGGAGGTAGAAGGTTCACTAGCGTCCCTAGAGAACGAGGCAGCGGGCACCAATGCTCCCTTTACACCACTGCAAGAGGCGCACATTAGGCACGCGGAGCTACTCGAAGAACTGCGGCTTATAGATTATAGGGAGTACACAAACAGACAGCACACACAGGCCGACCGAGCCGGTACACTACTAGCACGCCTCCTGCGGGACTCCCCGATCAGCCACCCCATTCTGAGAGTTTTGGACCAATCTGGCCACCCGGTTACCACTCAAATAGGGATTAACACGGCGTTTAAGGATTATTACACCGCGCTATATAGCCCCCCACAACCCTTGTCGGAACCCGCACTTGCGGCCTTCATGGAGGGTCTAGCTCTCCCACAACTTACTTATCGACCAGAACAAAGACTTGAAGCGTATTATATCGGTGGCAGAAATCAGACAAGCGATCAGAGCCCTTCCGAAGGGTAAGGCCCCTGCTACGGACGGCCTGCCAGCGGAATTCTACGCCACTTATATTGACCTCCTGGCCCCACGGTTACACACGGTTTATCTAGAAGCCTTGCGCACGTCCTCGATGCCGCAATCATCCATGCAGGCACTGATCACTTCCCTCTTGAAACCGGCCAAAGATGGTCTACACATGGCCGATTACAGACCCCTGTCCCTTCTCAATACCGACTCTAAAATATTGAGCAAGGTGCTAGCGACGAGACTCGTGCGATATGTGCCTCAACTGGTCCACCCGGATCAATGCGGGTTTGTAACGGGCCGTAATACGGCCATGAACCTTAGGCGCTTGGCCCAACTCATGCTCGGAAACAACTTCGACGCAGACTCCGAAGGATGCATTTCTCTAGACCTAAAACAAGCCTTTGACTCCTTAAGGTGGGACTATATGTTTGCCACCCTATCAAGCTTCGGGATACCGCACAAATTCCTAGCTTGGGTCAGACTACTGTACATCATCCCCACGGCCCGGGTGCGCACCTCTAGTCAAATCTCAGGCCCCATGGCCATTGCCAGGGGCACCAGGCAGGGCTGCCCGCTCTCCCCTCTCCTATTCATCCTTGCCCTTGAACCTTTGCTCTGCAGGCTCAGGTTAATGGCCCCCCGTTATGGCATACGACGGCATGGTATGGACCACATTGTATCTGCATATGCGGATGATATCATTTTATATCTCCGTGACCTGAGGGGTGACCTGAGCCCAGTTTCCCGGGTTTTCGAGGATTTCAGAGAGATCTCTGGCCTCGCCATCAGCGAGGCTAAGTCCTACGGGTTCACATTTGCAGCCGCAGATGGGCCGACCCCCTTACCTTTCGCCCCCCATGTGTTCCAGATGGTGGAAACCACGTTCCGATACCTTGGAATACAGATATACCGGGAGGCGGGCATGATGATAGACGGCAATTTGGGGAAGGCCATTAGATCGCTCAAGTCACAGATTCAATTTTGGCTAACGTTGCCGCTCTCGATACCCGGTAGAGTGGCAGTTTCCAAGATGGTGATGCTCCCCCGTCTTATCTACTACTTCACCAACCTGCCTTTCCAGATCCCGGCGCCGACGTTTAAGACCCTTGACTCCCTGCTCACCGAACTTGTGTGGGGATGCGGCCGCAGACGCATAGGTCTGGCCAAACTGCAACTCCCCTCCGGCTCCGGAGGCATGGGCTTACCGGACTTCAGAGCTTATAATTACGCGTGTCAACTACAATGGCTAGCCTACTGGGTGGCGGGCCGCAATCTTCATGAGATTAATATGTCGGTGGACGACCATGCCAAGGGGAGAGTGCACATCTTGCTCCTACCTGGCTCGGATCTACCTAGAAACGCTCTGCCCCTTCTTAAACTGGCGATCACGTATTGGCGGAAGGCGTTGAAATACACGTCCCCTGGGACACCCTATGCCCCCACGGTCCCACTATTGGGCATACCATTAGGCTCGGGCACACTCACGGCGACCCTACTGGAGCCCTGGCATGACGCAGGTGTGACGCACATAGGTGACCTGTTTGCGGAGGGCCACCTGTTATCCTTCGAGGACTTCAGAACCACTCAGGGCGTCCCCAACGGCTCCTTCCTCCTGTACACCGGACTCCGACACTACATCGCACGCACATGGTCGCCCAACGGACGGGAACCTGACACGAACCCCCTCGTCTCCATACTCTACCTCATGGGAACGGGCGGCCACCTGACCAGATGGCTCACAGCTAGCATCAAATCAGGGAGGGCACTTCCACTGACATCACTGCGGGCGAAGTGGGAAATAGACATTGGGAGGCCACTGCGAGACAAGGAGTGGGAGCGCATACTTCAATTCCCTAGGAAAGTAGCTAGGAACCCCAAATACAAGTTCATCCAACTGATGTTGCTACATAGAGCTTACCTGACTCCACACCGTCTGCATGTGATGTTCCCTGCAACCAGGAGTAACTGCCCCCGATGCGACGCAGACGACGCATCGTTGGTACATATGCTGTGGCAATGCCCTAAATTGGGGTATTTCTGGACCACTGTCCATGCCTCGCTTGAGACGACTGGTACCCTTCCCCGACCACCTACACTGGAGTGTACACTCCTAGGACTGGGACCGCCGACACGCACCAGGACAGTGACGGCGCGCTTCTCAGACCTGGCCCTGTTACTAGCGAAGCGTGCCATCACGATGAGATGGAAATCATCTACACCACCTAACCCTGACTTATGGCGGGCGGAAGTAGTGCGCTGGGGTAAGGCTGAGGGCGAGGCACTACAGAGAGAGGAGAGTAGAGGCCTTCGGAAAATCCCGATATCACTGGAGTGGTTTGACATTTTGGGGGTCTTTGAGACTGGCAATGACAGTGGGGAAGAAGACGCTGGTGATTAGCAGCTTAGAATAGTACTATACCCCGAGCCACCTCCCCATGCACGGCCACTACCCACGGTGCACAAAGATGGGATTCGGGCGCCCCCCGTCCCTACGTTTACATTCTCACACCCTACCTGTGTGTTACATTAAAGCATACACTGTGCGTCAGACCGTTGCTGGTGACCCATATGTCGATATCTCAAATGTGTATCTGCCGAGAGAGTGAAGGGAGGGATTTTGTTGGGGTGGAGGGAGGGTTCGGGGTTAGAAGGGGTTTTGTTAGATGAATCTAGTTCACCGACATCATAAGGAAGAAAATCGAATGTACTATGTTTATATATGTGCTCCGAGCAGTCGCATGCATGTGACACCGTGATTAACATTGCACTTGTATGTATGAAACTGTATGCTGCTACTGCTCTCGAAACTATGCTAATAAACAGATTTTTTAAAAAATTGCATATAGCCAGGTTCTGCGCTGGGATGGTCCAGTGAGCTAAAAAACGGTGTTGGATTAAGCCCTGATCTCTTGACTGGGTGAGAGTATTCTGCTTAATTCAGAAACTCTGTCCATCACCACCCCCTGTTGTTTAATTATTTTGTCCACCATAAGCGTGGAAGTGTATACTCAGACGTGAGTCCCTAGCTCATTGCACCATCAGGATTCAAGCAAGCCGGGCCGAAGACGGCTGAAATGCCAGAAAACGGTCCCCGGTAGCTTGTTTCCTTCCCAGTGAAAGAATTGGCTTGGTAGTTTGGTTTGCCCTGTTCCCATGATACACTGGGCCAGGGACAGACTAATTTGCATATAGCCAGGTTCTGAGCTGGGATGGTGCAGTGAGCTAAAAAAAGGTGTTGGATTAAGCCCTGATCTCTTGACTGGGTGAGAGTATTCTGCTTAATTCAGAAACTCTGTCCATCACCACCCCCTGTTGTTTAATTATAGAGAGATGAGGGGCACTTTTGACAGATAGCAGTGAGGGAATCCGAGGAGGAGGTAATTGGAGGAGGACACCCACAAAATGCTGTAGAACCAGCCACCACCAGAGCTAAAGCTGGCCCTGGTGGTGAGTAACGAACTGAAAACATTGCAAGTGCCAAAAATGCCTAACCTGCCTTCTCAGCACCTCCTCTAAAGTGTCTTGATTATGAACTGCTCTGTCATTGAATGGCTGATGCTGAGCCACTCACTTATAAAGCATCACAACTCCTGACAAGCAGCCAACGCACCATCGTGATACAGCCTCTCAGAAATAATCTAAAAATTAAACCACTGCTCATCTCTGATGCCAATATGTGGCTGGTCTGCTTTTTTTCTACCTGCCCTTCAAGTTTCTTTCTGTCCAGAGAGTGGCAACAGAGAGGTTGGTGCAGGCCAGATATGAGGAAAAACACTGATCTGAGCAGCCAATGAGTAAAATAATGCAGTCTCCACCTGCAATCAAGGTGAGCACCACTGCACTGGCTGCACCACTGATAGCTCTGCCCCTGATTTTTTACCTACCAAGCATCTCAGCAGATCCTGTTTTTTTGTGTGGCGTTTTATATAGGGCGAACTAGACCTGAGGGTATCAGGGCGCTTTGCATGAGCACCAGGGAGATTAAGTGATTTGCTCAGAATCACAGAATGTTGAGCGTCCCTGCCGAGACTTGAACCAGGTTCCCCAGCTCCAAGGTCGACCGCTTTAGCCGATAGGCCACATTCTATCCCCTGTAGTTTTACACAAACTACTTTACTCTATGAGTGTTAATAACATGTTGATTAGTGATTCAATTAAGACTAAATCAACAAGTGTTGGTTAATACATTTTTCAACAGGAGCAAGTCAATGTGCATACATTATAAAGCTTTGCATTTTGCATACCAATGGGATTCCTGGCAAGAAAGCCTTGCCAAAGACTGTGCCCCATAATTCCACATAATTTGCCATTGCTTAGCGCACCAGCGGGACCCGCCACCTGCATAGGAAACTGCAAGGGGGTTGGGTAAGTTGGAAAGGGTGCATCTGCACCCCAATGTACCGACAGCAGTGGTCCCTGTTCAGCAGAAAAACATCTGCAACATCTGCACAACATTCAACAAAGCGGACCCTTGTCCACTAGAGTCACCCAGCAGCAGAGAGGTCACAGGGAGTCAGATGCGATTCAGTGGCTAAGTGCAGACAGTGGAAACAGGCGGCCTGGAATTCAATCCTATTACACGCTTTACCCAATGTGTGAACCTGAGCAAATGGATTTGTCACTTTATCTCCCAAATGGGACACATAGAAAAAGACGGTTATAATGGGACAAAATACGTTACCGTTTTTTACTTTACATATAATTGCAATGGGGATTCGATTTAGCTGACAAGGTAAGGCAATCCAATGTCTGTCCCATAAAAAGTCAGTTGTGCACTTGTTGGACGCTGACTGTTGAATTAATGGTAATATTTTTTTAATCACAACTCCACTACTTGGAAACACAGTGTGATCAGAGATTGGTATAGTCCCATCACCATCACTCTACAGGAGATGTAAATGCGTAAAATAATAACTGTACCATTCATGGATTCACAATGTTAAGAGCTGTTTCAAGTTACTGTATGTGCATTTGCAGTAGAGCAGCAAGGGTGCCATGTGCCTTAATGCAAGCAAGGAATTGCTACCGCCATCGGGCATGGGAAAAAAACACAGCTTTAACAGCGATAGAGTGGGCCCTCACACTGCTGGGCCTGGTGCCACTGTACCTGCTGCACTTCGGGAAACTGCAACCAGTGCATTTACAGTTCCGAACTGCGCAAGGACAGCCCCTAAAAGCACTGTGCAGATTCCTAAATTACACAGGAAGAACAGCTTTATAACTTGCCTTGTCAAATCTATAACATCTTCAAACGGAACCCCTTAAAATGAAAACAACAGTTAAGAGAAGCATTGCCCTGCACAGTGCAACTGCCTGGTGCTTCCCTTATGTACGGCTAGATGGTGATCCACATCTGGACCGCACACCATGATTAAAAACAAATAATTGTAAGCAAAGTTATAGAAACTTTGTTATTCCCCACATAAAATTGATGGGGTTGGCAGGCACCCATCTCATCTGCTCCTGTCCACTCTTACCTCTTTTCTGCTGGCACTGCACCCCTCCTGCCCAGAGCAGCAGCAAGAAAACGGTTCTTTGGTGAGACATCTTTGACAGGCAGGCAGGGTCCGACCCTGCAGCAGGCAAAGCATGATGAATGTGCAGCCTGCATGTCGCCAGCGACCCCCCAGGATTGACAACTCTCCTGTACTTCTGCCACCCCAGCCCTTCCCACAGCTCTCTCGTGTTAATTCATTGAGGTGCAAATATTCTCCTGCTCCAGTCGGCACTGTGCTGCCTCCTCCCTTCTAAGACCTTGAGCAGTAGAGAACTCTCTCTCTGAGGGCCCCCACCCTTTTCAGAGGCCTGGCTGCTCTGACTGAAGAGAAACAATGTAAATTGTTACTTTGTTACTCTTCAGTCCTGGGTCAGCCGAGGAGCTCAGAGCAGGCTGCAGACGCAGCTGCTGTTTTAGAGCCTTTCACAGCTCTCTGCAAATGAGCTGAGGGGGCCCCCTTTGTGTACTGGAGACTGGGGACCCCCCCCCCCACAGCGGGGGCTGCGGGGGTGTTTGTTATGCCCCTGAGTCAAAGTGATGAAGCACTCATGCAGCACATTTAACTGGCCAATCAAAAGCCCCTCCTAGGGCATACTGACAGACAAGCCAACGCAGCCTCTGGATCACCAGACCTTGCTGCTAAGTGAAACGTTGCTGCATCCCTTTCTCCGGAAGTGCAGCTGCATCACTGCCACCCATTACTGGAACCCATAGGCTCTCCCTTCCCTCCTACATGCACCTCGGACCTGTCACCTGACTAGGATGACCAACCGTCTTAAATTTCATGGACTGCCTGTTATTTGGGCCTCTTGTCCATTGTCCGTGAGGAATTCTTTCAAGGACGCCTTCTGTACGTAAATTCAGAAATCGGAGCGAGCTGTCTCCCGTCAAGCAGCTGAGAGTAGCGTAACTCTAACTGCATGGGCCAGCTCCTGCTGTTATCAGTGGCCTGCAGCAGCCCCAACCGGACCTGGCACAGTCTGCTATCTACCTATTATAATTCTGTATGTCGGCCTAGTTATCACATACAGAATTATAATGAGCCTCTTTGTGCAGTGACAGCATTTGCTGGGCCTCCTCCCTCCAGAGCCCAGGACATGGCAAACTGCTTTTGTTTATTGGCTCCTGTCATGTCACTAGGGGCCAAGCTCTGTGGAGATGGAGGTTTCATTTTGGCACGTGTTACCCAGGTGCATCCACTGTTAGCCTCTTAAACTGTCACACAAGCAGTGATAATGTTTACCCTGACCCTCGAGCCCCCTTAGCTTTTACACATCACATCCCCTTGGGATGATTGATCGGATCGGGTGTTCTTTTTCAATGGGGGAGAGGGGGTATGTAAGATCTGATAAGCCTTCTGCTTTGATCTTTTTCTTCATTTTTTTGTTGTTGTAAATATGCAAACTCAGGTGTTTAAGTTTCACTCGCACACACGACAGATGGAGAGCAAGGTTGTCTCAGTCTAATATAAACTTATTTTGACTTGTGTTGGTTGGCTATTTACTTATGTAATATAGCGCGGCCTCCTCTGATGTGTCTGTAAAACGTAACTTTTGTCCCGAATTTTTGTCCTGAATTCTGACATGTCCCAAATTTTTGGCCTGAATTTTGACCCTTTGTCCTGAATTTTTGCACTCACTGTCCTGAATTTGCGCCCATGCCAGTTGGTCACCCTATCACCTGACGCCGCACGCAGTCTCACGCAAACACAAACCTGCATTGCCATTTGCATCCAACATGCTGTTTGAAGAGGCCTTACGTTGGGCCATGCGTTGTCATTAATGTACATTATTTGAAACATCTGGGCAGGATAGCTTCAAGGGTCTTTCACAACAGAGTCCCTCAGTTTCCAGGGCAGTGATCCAGTCTTGGCAAAGGTGCATGGCTGGCAGAATAACTCTGGTGTCTGGACTCTGCAGCTTGAGAGACAGATTCGCTCTCTGGCGCTTTGGGATCATAAACATAGATTTTAATGAAGATATTAGTCTGCGGCATCAGCCATGACTTTACTTTGAGTCTGAAGGAAATCTCTGCTCCCTAGGGAGGGAACTTGTGGTTTCAGTCACCCGATCTACACCAACGGTGCCGTCTGATTATCATGAGCTCCAAACTTTAGTTGGGACAGGCGCCATTTTGAGGTTGAAAATATGCAGTGCGAATATGGAGAGTGGAAGGGTAATGCGGTCTAAAAACATGTAGTCACAAAGAAAGCCTTGTCTTAATTCTGGCATTTTCTCTTCCGTCAGGCGACGTATGCAGCTCAGAGGCGGCTATCACCTGTTCCCAAGGAACTGGAGTCTCAGGTAAGTCCGTAAACTTCACATGAAATCAGAAATCTGCCCCGTTTCCCTGAGGAAGGTTAAAGGCACAATGGAGAGCAGTCAGAGGGACCGACGGGGAGGGTTTCAGGGCCACACAGGCGGGCCATGGCCTTGAAAGGTAAAAAGGACCAGAGACCTCATCGGGAACCCTCATTCACAGAGATAGTTAATATGTGGGGTACGCTCTGAAGGAAGTGAATGGAGTTCTTTTTTAGCTAACACAGTTCCATATTTGACCTGTAAAAGGAACACGACCCTCCAGCCCATCAGAAGAGGCGGTCCAAGAATTGTTATACCAGGCTTAATTTGTAAAAGAATAAGTGCCTGGGCCAAAAGCTTTGCTCAAAATCCCGCTGCCACGTTATTGTACGTGGGCATGCCATAGGCTGCATAGTCTTAATTACACCTCTTTATTCCCCCACCAGACAACCCCTTTATCTCACAAAGGTACTTGCTTTCTACGTTTATCACGCTTTTTTGTATTTTTCTTTGTCCTCCTTGTGTGTTTTTCACTCTCTTGCTGTGGGTCAAAGTATGCTGAGAAAAAATGAGAGGCAGTCACCTAAATATTGATGCCACTGGGCCCCATCATGAACCACCGGCTCAAATTAAGCCCTGGTCATTACGAAGTAAGAACTGAGTCAAGACCACCACAGAGCCCCAAGAACTTGCAGTATAAGGGATGGTCTGTCCTACAGTGAAGCAGGGTTGGACCCCTTTTGAGCTTAGAGTGCATCTTGAGTAATCAGCACAGGAGAGATAACAGCGACAGACCCTTAGCTGCCGTGTTCTGCGTGACGAGTAAGCGCAACAGAGGGATAGCTCAGTACCACAGAGCACTTGGTTTTTGGCAGGTGGTTGGCCCACCAGTGGAAACCTGGCCCTGGAGCACTGGAATCGTGCCTCGGGTCAGAAGAAACAGCTGCCGGAACCTTAGGGCTCAAGATTAAAGTAGGAGGTTGGCCCAAGAGAGGATACGATCTAATGACCCATGACTTTAGGCTACTTTCTGCTACAAAACTATCACATGTTTTGCCCTGTCAGATCAATTCAGATTTGTCTTCTTCTTTTCATTTTCAACACTTTGTAGATAAGTTGTAGAGTTAGAGCCCTAAAGATATAGTCAGGAAACTGGGCTGCTTTGCCCTTCTCTTACTATTTTCCATATAGACAAGGTCACATTATTGGAACGTAATAGTCCCATTCCCCGCTCATCATTTTATTTGGTCCTGTTACTGTCCTTTGTAAAATGTGGTCTTTGATTTGTTAATAGGCTTCTTAGTCCCTCCTTAGTGCCTCCCTTTCTTCTGTTGTTACCTTCCATGAAAACACCCCCTGGTACATGTGTTGTTACTCGGTAGGTTTTAATTACAGCCTCCAAGCACTCTTTTGTTTAAGGGCTTCCTCGCTCTCCCGCAACCGTTTATTATTTTTTTAATGTAACTAGCACACCACGCCTCAGCACTAATAACAGCAACCACGCTTTCCTTTAGTTCCTTGCGATCGCTAAAGGTGCCCCGATGCCTTTCTTTAAATTAACTTTTTTTTTTACAATGGAAGCACCCGCTCTTTAGCTTTAAACACCTTAAGCTAAAACGCGGGTGCCTCAAATTCTTCCAAAGTAAAGAAATAGAGAAAAAAGTGACTTTTTTTCTATTTCTTTACTTTTGATGCAGTTGTGGCACCCACGCTTTAACTTGAGATGTTACAAAGCCTAAGCGCCGATGCCTTGATTGTAACAAAAGTAAACAAAGGGAAAACAGTGTGCCCCCCCCCCATTTGTTTTCTCTTTGCTTAAAGTAAAGAAATTGAAAACAAAGTTACTTTCTATTACTTTACTTTTCAAGCAATCACGGCACCAGGGCTTAAGCTTACGATGTTTACAGTTAAAGCGTGAGTGCCACAAAGGTCTCACATTTGCAAGAGCTTGAGGTACCACTTGCAGGTTTTCTAAAATCATAAATAAAAGGCAGTGTCATTTACAATGCCATTATCTCAAACTCTCACAAATGCGAGACCTATTGCATTGCAAATGCTTGTTTATTGTCTTGTGCTTTGATGGACACTGTTAGATATGTGGCGTTCCTCACTGCCAATACTGCACGTTGAATGGGGACGCTGCAAAACTATCTGGAGCCATTGCAAGAAATTCGTCATAATTGTTTTCAAATATGAATCCTACTTTGGGCCCACTACTGAGCTGGTCGAACTATCACTCATATATACGTGCACATTCAATGTACAGGAAACTTATGTCTGATCTACCACTAGACCCTTTCTGCTTCCTGGGTTCTCTATCTTTTAATTTACAAATATCTACAAGAGGACACTTGTCCCCTGCTCCCTGCTGCACTGCTCAAGGTGACGAGGATCTGATGCTTATTGTGTGTGTTGTGTGCCACACTTCTGGCGGCCCTTCACCCTTGTAGAGTAGTCATGAAGGCCTGTAGGCAGTGTAGACAGGAGCCTGATTTGTTGATGCTGTCTCCCTTAGAATCTCTGTTTCAGCCCATGTCTCCTTCTAGCGGCTCCTTGTTGCGTCTCAGCACTTTCATGAAATCTTGGTGGTGCCCTGCCCCGGTGTCCATATTGTCGGCTTGCTGTTCCATCCAGTGCCTCTCTGTCCCCGACTACCTGTCTCTCTGTCCCAGCGTCAGTGTCCTTCCTCAGTGCCAGTGAGTTCCTGTTCCATTATTGGTGTCTCCCAGTCCCAGAATGTCTGTGTGAATTTCTTCCTGTCCCAATGTCAGTGTCTCCGTGTCCCAGAGTCCACCTGAAGTCCTGTATAATGGTATATGTAGCTTGTCCATACCCTATATCCCTACACAACTACACAGCTTATTTACACCATGTGCGCCTCTCTGTATAGCTTCTTGTACCCCGAGAATCTCTATAAATGTAGTGCCTTGGTATCCCTTTGCCTGATGTTAATGCGCCTTGGTATCCCTTTTCCTGATGTTAATGCACCTTGGTATCCTTTTTCCCAGCTGCCTCACAATGTGTAGCTCCTTGAAATCACACATCTTAATTTATGTAGCTGCTTGATACACTGTGATCCTGTGTTTCTGGGATGATGTCATGACGACGACTGTCACAACAGATCATACCATAACAGAATCCTGCACCACGAACAGTAGAAACTTCAGCAAAGAGTGATTTATCACTGTATTTAATGGGACATGTTTACTTCAATAAGGTTTGGGTTAGGCAGTATGTTAAAGCCTAGGCTCAGGATTAGAACAGGTGTGTTTGTGTTTTTTAAGTCAATGATTACCACGAGGGCAAGGGTTAGAGAAAGGAAATTACATAGTTAGGATTAGGAATAGACTAACATTAGGAGTCAGGGGTAGGAAAGGGGTTAGGCTTGGGGGTGGGTTACAACTCGTTTTAGGGTTAGGGCGGGGTCCAGAGGTAAATAATGGTTAAAAAGAGGTTATTGGTCGGGGTGAAGCTCATTGAGGGTTAAAATAAGAGTTGTGGTAGAAGACATGTTCTTTCTTACCTGTGTAGGTCATTTTAGTGTGCACATCATTTTGACAAGCATTGCAGGTAAAACAATACACGATTTGGCCCAAGGGTGTGTAATCGCTGGGAATATAGTTCAGTGCCATGTAATTTTGTGTCATAACATTGATCCCCAGCTGTAGCGCCTTGAGGCTTTCTATCTCTCTGTATTTAGTTACCTGACACCTGAACCCCTTTTGGTGCAACTCCTTGACTGAGGCAAAAAGTAGGTGACGAATGAGACAGGGTCATACCACAGATAAGAGAGGAGAGCACAGCATCCAACAGAGGAGGGGCGTAACCTTGGCACATGGACAGAGGAGCCTCGTGTCTATGGCACGTGGCAGATGAGAGGACATCCAGGTACAAAGGTCTGAGAGGGAGACACACAACAAATGAGCCAATGGAGTAAAGGGCAAGATCAATGAGCGTGGGCCTCAGATCACCAGTCTAAAGTAAAAAGTGAACCCCAACACAAGATGGATGACAGAGGAGACCAAGGCAGATAGTGGGCTATAGATGTGACTGAGGTACAATTCCAGTGAACAAGTGGAAGGATGAGAATAATGTCCTAGCCAGGTGGGATAAGACAGAAGCTGGATAAGAGAGGAGGCAGGCTCAAGTAGGAGACGAGAGTAGTCCGAGACACAAAAAGGACGAAAGAGGAATGAGGCACAGGATGACTGTAAGGGAGGCGTCAAGCAGATGGGATTGGGATAAGAGTATGTAGGTCCTTGACACCCTGTAGCCGACTGTTTGCCTCTCTGATGCCCTGTGTCTGGTATGAACACAGCACCTTTGAGGCAAGTATCCATTAGAAGTGTAAATAATCTCCTCAAATTCGTTGGTTTCGTAATTTTCTCTGGCAGAAATATATCTTCTGGTGGTGGGGATTGAAGGAAGTAGGGGTAGGTGGTGTGTAGAACCCCTGTGTGAGATGGTAGTGTCTTTAATTGGTGGGAGTGACGATAATCTCTCATCATTTCTTGTTCTGTGCTTTTGGGCAGGTCCAGGTCTAGCAAATTGTAAGGAGCTGTTCTTGAGCGGGCACACACTCAGAGGATGGTACACAGTGTACCCGGTCGGTGGGCGAGGGATGACCGTCTTCTGTGACATGGAGACCGATGGAGGAGGCTGGCTGGTGAGACAACCGGGATGAGACTTGCTTGACATGTGCAAATGATCAATAGAAGGGCCAGTTGTCATTTCATGGAGGTCTCAGGTGGACGAGGACCAGACATGTGGGACCCTCCATCCTCCACACACAACCTAAACCACATCCCATACTTATAGAGGACTAATTGTCATGCACCCACATGCATTATTTAATGTAACTTCCTTGAAACCTACATATTCCTCAAATTATGTCAAATACTCAACATTTCTCCCTCAAGTTACAGATTTCGATAAATTCAGAATTTCTTAACCTACTGAACCCTGTATGATGATTTAACTTTTTTTGGAAATGTCCTATAAGATATACTAAAGTAGAAAGTAGAAGTTAATTAACAGAATACCTGAGAATTATGAGAAAGTGCCACAAAGAGAAGCTACAAAGCATGAATTCTGAAACATAGAATATTTTCCCTACTCAAACCACAACCAGAACATCTAGTTACATGATGTATATTTGTAAGACACATTTTACCCTGAAAGGGTGGCTCTGAAATAACAGATGGCTATTGCTACTTAACTCAATAGTAATAATTTGATCAACTTCAGAAAGATTCAAACCTGTAACCATGAGGTTAAACATAGACCAGTGCATTGCATCATTTTGTCTACCGTGCCACCAGACCCAGCTATAACCCCCAATATAACTCACCTTCCCCCTGAAATAAGAATTATGATATATATCTAGAACCAAGCTATCTTATGCTATTTGCAGTTGTAGCGTGCACATTCTGCCAGTGGTGGGGCCTTGTAGTGCTTATGGCAGCCCAGTGACTTTCCACTTGGTTCTGGGATTTCAATTGCAGAATGGAGCCTGATTTAGCTTGTGTTAAAGTGTTAGGGGCAATGCATTTCTAATTTTGGTTAGGTGGTTATGTCCTATTCAGTGAGATGTAGGTCTATGTTAATGTGTGGTATTTCATGGTAGTAAGTGTTGTTGTGGACACTGTGATAGCTAACTATAAAAGGTATCTGGACTGTGTTGGGTGTGTATGATTTCCCCCCCCCCTAATCTGTTGTGCAGGAAATGTGCATACTGTTTATTAGTGATCAGTGTTGTGAACTATATACTAGCAGACCAAGTGACATTTTGGCATGTGTTCAGTGTATACATGGAGGTCTGTCCAATGTGTCATGTTGGAATTTTGTGTACTGTTTTCTATTAGTTGGTGTTGTGTTGAGCCAAATAATAGCTGCCTTCATGGCATACCTGGTGTGAGTAATTGGGTTGCTGGTTGAGGGGGGTGTGAGCCCTTCTCAGGTAACAACCACAACCCATGTCAGGGTGAACCAGCAACATGTCACTAAATTAACTTGTGCTCAACCCTCTGATAGCTTGTAATAAAAGCAGGCAGGGTTAACTTACAGGCAAGGTGCAAATGATTTATGTAGTACACAAAGAGTTTTTTGTCAGCCAGACGAACTCCTCAGGATCAATGTGATTCTAGGTAATTCCACCTCTTGGTATCCCCAGTTTGTGAATGTTGTTATAGCACAGACAGCTGAGGTGGTCAAGTAAGGGAGGGGAGGCAGGCACCTAAAAGAGTTTCAAAACAATATTAAAACACATTCCTCTACAGCTTAACTTCCCTTCCGTGAATCGTTTTCTCACCATACCCTACCTTGCAAGGGAATAAAATGTAAGTGTTTCCTTATATCCTTTTCTTGGATTCAATCATGTATCATCTAAAACAGAAAACCTATATCACTATGCAACTAGTGCCCGTGACCTGCACTGTGAAACTCCATTGGGGTTTCTCAACCAACCTACCTATGCATTACTCGCTTGTACTTCACAGGGGGACTTTCTGTTCCAATTTCCCCTGTTAAGCGATATAAAATATAAGGAGGCCTAATCATGAAGAGTAATTCACTTTCACCAGTTAAAAAAAAAATGATTGAATTTTACACACAAAAGAAACAAAGAACAATACAAATCTGTGGAATTACATTCACACAAGGAACATGCTGATTACAGGTGTACAGATGAGTAAGTCAACAACTTAACACAGTGTTTGGAAACTATCAGACCCAGAAGACCCGTTACCAGCATGTTTGGAGGGGTCAGATGATGATGCAGGGTAACTCTGTGTGTAGACTAATTGAAAGGGTATGACCCAGTGATGACGTACCGCCGCCTTATATCTAGACAGAGCTAAGAAGCCTAGCTCTTAAGGAGCGATCATTGTTGCATCTTTTATGTCTCATAAGGTATCCTCATGGGAAGGGGAGGGAGCGTATTCCCACACCCCCGAATTACTCCTTACTCGTTAGATAATCCTGGTATCGGCTCCAGAGTAAGCATGAGCGGATTTTGCGGATTGGCAATCCGCGAATTTGCGGATTTGCGAACTCGCAATCCGCAAAATCCGCGAATTCCCGCGAATTTGCGGATTTTTTTTTTTTTTTGTGTTCGCCCGTGTTTCTGCCAGTTCGCGAGGGTTTTTACAATTTCGCAATTTGCGAACTTACCTGTCGGGTCGCAAGTTTTGCGAACTTGTTGTTTCTACGTGTCCAACCTGTTTGGGACACTCTTCTTCATCACTGCCACTCTCTGTCACCACTGCCACTCTCTGACTACTCATGCCACCCTCTGGCCCACCCATGCCACCCTCTGTTTCATCACCACACCCTCTGGTTGTCCAGTGTACATTATTTTCGGCAAAGCAAAGCACACCTTCCCTGCCTCAAGTGACCTGAATAAATTTGGGGCTGATTAATGTGTCACAGAATATTTTTTTAGCTGGCACCTGCTTCCTTAGTGCGCCCTGATTAGTGATCTTTTGCACTTGCTAAGTGCTTTCATTGTTGCAAAATTAGTTACAACACCTGCCCTGCCCCAACTGACAATAATGAATTAGGGGCTGATTAATGGATTTTAACTTCCAGCCTGGCTCCTGCTTGTCTCCCTTAGCTGTAATTCATGACCTTTGTGGCATATGTGTAACTATTCTGAGGTTCAGAGCAGGGTCACATAATAGTTTCAACTGGCAACTGAACTCTGGAGGGGCCCCTCAGGAAGCACTACAGGAAATGGCTACTAATGATGTGCCTGAACTTTTGAACCTGGTAAGTAGTTACTTTCAGTTTTGCTTAGATCGTATTTCTGCAATTTCGCACTTATTCGCGTGGCGCGAACTCACGCGAACAGTGCGAGCAGTGCGAGCAAAATCCGCTGCTCGCGGATTTGCGGATTTTGCAGGAAATTCGCAAATCTCGCGGATTGCGGATTTCCCGAAAATCCGCAAAATCCGCGAGCGGAACGGATTTTCCGCCCATGCCTACTCCAGAGGTTCTTGGGTCGGCTTTTAGGAGGGAGCAATTCACTAAATACCTCAGATTAAGTATTACAAAATAACATGTCACAGAACCATTGCGCTATGGTGGGGGAGGGACCTCTGGCCCAATGTCTTGCTACCACCTGCTTAGCAACCAATAATCCCATCTCTACAAGGCACCTAACGCTCTTGTGTAGATGTTTTGAAAAACCCAATAGAGCCAACAATAGGTCCAGACTCAGGGGCACCTCAGTGACTTCTTCAAGTTTCTGAAAGACAGCTATCCAAAAATTGACTACATCAAGACATAGCCATGCCATGTGGAGAAACTCTCCTGGCTCCACACCACATCTCTCACATTTCGCCGTGTCTCGAAGCCCAATCCTATGTAATCGAATCAGGGTATAGTAAACTCTATTTATTAATTTAAAATAAATAAGCTGATGCCGTCCATTCAAGGAAACTCGACGGGTAGATTTTGAAACAATAGCACCAGGTGTCATCGTCTATTACTGTATCTAACTCAATTTTCCAGTCAAGCCAGGCCTTAGTGAAGTGATTCCTCCTATAGTCCTGTACCAGATTGTGAATACTGGAGATTACCTTCAGGGGGGACTCTGCCCGCAGTAGATGGGAGAAGGGGAAAACCTCTGGCAGTTAAGTCAGTTCGTATCCGAGCATATCTCGAAGGGCATATCTAACTCTTTAATAATGGAACGTAACCAAAGGTGAGACCACCTGCCCGTCCAAGACCAGACCTTCCCATCCTCGTCTTGCACCATCCTCAAAAAGGTCACCTATGCTGCAAATATTAAGAGTTGAAAGTGCTCGCTGCACCAACGGTTCCGCTCACACAGGCAACCAGTGACACACGTCGACCGGCCTAAGTGGAGAATATAAGATAGAGGCCGCCTGTCGCTTCAATATATTATACAGTGCATGTGCAGTGGCATTTATAGAATCAAGTATACCAGCGCGTCTGTGCAGGGCTTGAAACAAAAAAGAAGCCAGCATGGACGGTCCCGCAGCTACCCTCTCTATATGCAAATGAGGAGGGGGTTTGTTGATGTAGCCAATCAAAAGCAGGCAAACACTGCGCCACATAATAATAGAGTTACAAGTCCACCCATAGAGTATGGGAGCGTAAGAACCTCCCAGCAGACACTAGATGCTTACTGGCCCAAGTTAAATGGCTTATCAATGATCTATGGTGCTTAAAGAGGGGAGCTGGGGAGACCATTGGTATATTACAAAATAAGAACAAAAATTGTGGGAAGACCACCATTTTCATCAAGGAAATGCGGACCATAAGGGATAGTGGCAATCGCACCCCTCTATCGATATCGCCTTCCAATTTCACCTGCGCTTTCCCATAGTTCTCAGTTAACACTACTTCGGAGTTAGTGTGTACCTGAATGCCCAAGTACCGCACAGAATCAGTCGTCCACTGAAGCGGGAAATCAAGTTCAATGGATCCCAACGTGAGTGGGAAAATTGCGGATTTGGTCCAATTAATGCGGAGGTCAGAAAACTCACCGTAGCGCACCACCTCCCTCAGAACAGGGGACAGATTGGTCTCGGGATCACTAATATAGAGGAGGGTATTATCGGCGTAAGTGGAGATAATCAAATTATATCAGGTGTACCGTAGCCCCCTATGACTGTGGTACTCCCTGAGTGTGCATGCCAGAGGCTCTGCCACCAGAGCATAAAGGAGTGGAGATAATGGACACTCCTGACTCGTGCGCCTGGAGATTCTGAAAGTTGAGGTCACCAAATTTCCTATTCTAACTCTAGCCGTCGGTGCGTTATATAGGACCGATACTAACCTAATGTGACGAGCCACATGAAATCCCACTCACCGAATCGAAAGTCTTTTCGGCATCTAGGAATATTGCAGCAGCCTTATCCTCGGGGCTAGTGTGTTGAACGGCTCAGAACAACGTCCGTAAATTATAAGCGAGGGTGCGTCCCGCCACAAACCCCGACTGCTCAGGCCCGACAAGCGTCGGCACCAAGGGGGCCACACATTCACCAGTTAGGTTACTAAACAGATTCACCTCTCTCTGGTGATGTATTGTCTGTACGAGTTTTTTCACTCTTCGCTGCTTCTGAGTTTTCACAGTTGTCTTTATAGTAAGAAGGAAAACTGAATATGTATCTTGTGCACTGAAAGTGGAAAGTGGAAGTGGAGACCAACTGCGTTACAGTGTAATCTCAAATGTCTTCACATTGTACTAGTGGAGCCCACCGGCGTCTTCACAAGAATAATGCCGTCACACAATGGTGGTTTCGAAAACGGAGCCCACCCCTATAACAGCAAAATGTCAATGTACTTACTATAGTTCAAAGATTTTTATTGGAGCAAATAAGACAAAAATGCAAAATAAACTAATAAAAAATACAACATAAGAACAAAACGATAATGCAAATAAGAAAAACAATAGTAACAATAGTAATGAATGCAATACAGGCAATGACTTTGTCAATATACTTACTGAAAGTGTATACTGTAAAGAGCCCACCCCATTATGATGTCGCAATGAGTTTAATCAAAAACAGAGCACGTTTCTGATACACACTCCAATGACATCAAAGGGACTTGAAGCGGTGCAAATGCATGGTTAGCACACAATCTGAACGAGCTGGAGCTGCTTGAATAGAAACCAGACCTGCAAGGTAACTCTTCTCCTCTGCTCGCAGCTACGAGTAATAACAAGCAGAGTTCACACGTGTGGGGCCAGTTTTAATACAGATCCCCCTCTCAAAATGGTTGTAAGATGCTTGCCTGGTGCTGTGTTGCCTACAAAAGTATAAGGCATCATAGAAAATGGAGTCCAGTTACATGTTCATGCAGATTGTCTGCTTCTGTACTGTATCCTGCGGGCATATTTAAACAAACACTCATTAGGTTTACTCAGAAGCACTTTCTGAGGGCATATTTGTCAAACATACTAGATTAAGGGTGCAAAATAATGTTCTAACCAGGATCATGCCCTTTCATAGAGGGCGGTATAAAAGGGGGTGGTGATGGACGGAGCATCTGAACCAATCAAACACTCACACCCAGTCAACAGATCTGGGTTTAATCCATCACCCTTCTATAGCCCACTCCGCCACCCCAGTTCAGACATGGCCATATGCAAATCAGTCTGACACTGTGCATCATGGGAACAGTCCAGCCCGAACTGCCAAGCCATGCCTTCCCTGGACCAGAAACAAACTTCCTAGGACCGGTTTCTGGCATTACAGCCGTCTTCAGCCAGGCTTGCTTGAATCCAGTGGCAAATTTACCATTAAACAGGATTTAAAACTACAATTCTTTAGAGGCCAAACATGATATTTCTTCCTGTTCCCAAACAAAGGTTTTCACTTATTAAATGTTATAAGGTAAAGCAACATTATCCTATGGGAAAGGTAGGCCTCCCAGAAGTGAAATACAAATGTGTGAATTTGTAACCACAAGGACATGAAAAATTGAAAGCTACATATCCAACCTTTTAAATACAATGCACCCTGCCCTACGGGCTTTTGAGGGCGTACCTCTGGGTGACTTCTATGTATTAGAAAGGGAGTTTTAGGCTTGCGTTTTTGTATGTATACTGCCAAGCCTAATTGGAAGTTTAAAAATGCACACAGGTTGCAATGGCAGGCCTGGGACATGTTTAAAAAGGCTACCTAATTTGGGGGGGGGCACAAGAAGTGCTGCAGACCCATTTAATGTGCAGGCTCTGTGGACATGTAGTACCACTTTACTAGGGACTAATGAGTATATTAAATGTGCCAATTCGGTGTAAGACAATTTTGCCATCTTTTAAGGAGTGAACACAAGCACAATAGTACCGTTTAGCAGCAGTAAAGGGCACAGAGTCCTATTGCCAACAAAAACTAATTCAGATAATAGGAGGGGTGAAGGAAATAAAAAAAGTTTGTTGGTGACCCTGCAGAGAGAGCCAAGTCCAACATCTGGCTGTGTTGCATGTATGTGTTTTCTGTAATGTGTTCTGTTCAAGGTTTCTGTGTGTTTGTTAGTGGTTAGTGCTGTTATTATGCTCCTATTGCACAACCAAAAATACCTAGTTGATGTTCAGCCCCATAAGAGGACATATGTATCAATGTTCATTCCAAACCAGGAACAGACAATATTCAAATTACAGGTTGTCACAGGGCTAGACATCCCCTATTTCTGATTCTTTCACTCAGGCACCTAGCATCATTTACCGCCCAGCTGCCTTCCTCCTCAAACCATCCATCAACTCCGTATGTACATGGAGATCTTTTCAGAGGCACAGCCAGAATCACAAACTGAAATCTGATCCCCAGTAGCTTCTTTAACTTCCGCTGCAATCTTCATGCCTTATAATGTACCTTATCCATCTGCAACAAATCAACAAATAGTTACATAAGTCACATTTTCCACTTCTCTATGAACAATCCCTGCATTGCTGATCTTACTCTTTTCCACCTTTGACCTCATCCACTCAAAAGGAGATTCATCAGTCACCATACGTGATGTGGTTCAAACAACCCAGAGCAAATCTCCTGCATCTTTCTTCCTTTAGACCACTCAATGAAAACAGAAGCACTCTGCCCTAATAGACCGTAGGTATGGTGTGAGAAGTTGGCCTGGTATATTATGTCCACTAATTAAAGTGATTCAAAAAAGGGGGTGGTGATGAACAGAGTGTCTGAATTAAGCAGACCACTCTTACCCAGTCCAAAGATCAGGGCTTAATCCATTACCGTTATTTATCTCACTGCACCATCCCAGCTCAGAACCTGGCTATATGCAAATCAGTCTGTCCCTGGCCCAGTGCATCATGGGAACAGGGCAGACTAAACTACCAAGCCAATTCTTCACCAGAAAGGAGACAAGCTACCGGGGACCGGTTTCTGGCATTTCAGCCGTCTTCGGCCCGGCTTGCTTGAATCCTGATGGTGCAGTGTGAAAGGGACTCATGTCTGAGTATACCCTGCAACACCTATAGTGGCCAAAAACGATTCAAAAAAGGGGGTGGTGATGAACAGAGTGTCTGAATTAAGCAGACCACTCTTACCCAGTCCAAAGATCAGGGCTTAATCCATTACCGTTATTTATCTCACTGCACCATCCCAGCTCAGAACCTGGCTATATGCAAATCAGTCTGTCCCTGGCCCAGTGCATCATGGGAACAGGGCAGACTAAACTACCAAGCCAATTCTTCACCAGAAAGGAGACAAGCTACCGGGGACCGGTTTCTGGCATTTCAGCCGTCTTCGGCCCGGCTTGCTTGAATCCTGATGGTGCAGTGAGAAAGGGACTCATGTCTGAGTATACCCTGCCACACCTATAGTGGCCAAAAACGATTCAAAAAAGGGGGTGGTGATGAACAGAGTGTCTGAATTAAGCAGACCACTCTTACCCAGTCCAAAGATCAGGGCTTAATCCATTACCGTTATTTATCTCACTGCACCATCCCAGCTCAGAACCTGGCTATATGCAAATCAGTCTGTCCCTGGCCCAGTGCATCATGGGAACAGGGCAGACTAAACTACCAAGCCAATTCTTCACCAGAAAGGAGACAAGCTACCGGGGACCGGTTTCTGGCATTTCAGCCGTCTTCGGCCCGGCTTGCTTGAATCCTGATGGTGCAGTGAGAAAGGGACTCATGTCTGAGTATACCCTGCCACACCTATAGTGGCCAAAAACGATTCAAAAAATGGGGTGGTGATGAACAGAGTGTCTGAATTTTCCCAGTATAAGAATTGGCTTGGTAGTTTGGTCTGCCCTGTTCCCATGATGCACTGGGCCAGGGTCAGACTAATTTGCATATAGCCAATTTCTGAGCTGGGATGGTGCAGTGAGCTAAAAAACGGTGATGGATCACGCCCTGATCTTTGGACTGGGTAAGAGTGGTCTGCTTAATTCAGACACTCTGTTCATCACCACCCCCTTTTCTGAATCACTAATTAAAGTGGGCACCTTGCACCAGTCCAAATGACCCTGATGATGTATGAGGTCAAAGATAGCAAAACCAAGGGTAGCCTGGCTAATGACGGCTGATTAGCCAAAAACCTGTCCCAGGATGCTTGTTTCCGGTCCATGGAAGACATGGCTTGGCAGTTCGGCTGGACTGTTCCCATGAGGCACAGGGTCAGACTGATTTGCATATGGCCATGTCTGAATTGGGGTGGCAGAGTGAGCTCAAGACTGATGATGGATTAAACCCAGATCAGTTGACTCGGGGTGAGTGCTTGCAATGTTCAACACTCCGTCCATCATCCCCTTTAGTTTTGCTGAGGTCAAAGATAACCTTTAGAAAGCTATCCTAGTGGTAGCTGTGGAGAGCAGCCTTCAGGCTTAATCTTGAAGGAATGTAAAGCAGCTTGTTTTACCAGAATACCACCTCCTGAATTATTCAAATCAAAGGAGACCCACACAGTAGTGACATAAAAATATGTATTTATTAATATAACACTCTCTAGTATCATCTAACGAGGATATAACACACAATACAAGATCCATAGAACTGTAAGTAGCACAATACACAGTGGGCTCCAGGGGGAGACCAAACCATATACTAAAATGGCATAATAACCACAACTCGGGTCAAGACAAGGTCTGGTGCACATAGAATCATTGGGACCCCAAGGAACCACCCAAGGTGAGTAGATAGGGACCCCACGGAGGACGGGTGCAGTGTGCTAACATGACCCCGGGCTCCGTACAATTCTATGGGGAAGTCGCGGTTGCAATTTTACAGTTTAAGGAACCTTCTAGGAGGACTTCAATCAATTCCTTTGAAACTTATGAGGTTGGAGAGCTACCCGAGTTACCTATCCCAGAGTAGCAAGGTGCATAGATCTGGAGTGGTGTCGGAAACCACTGTCGTTCTAAACGGAGGGCTGTGAAGAAGTACTGCTGCCGTGAATGTGAAAAGGTATTTAACAACAAGGGGTGGTGATGGACAGAGTTTCTGAATTAAGCAGAATACTCTCACCCAGTCAAGAGATCAGGGCTAGATCCAACACCGTTTTTTAGCTCACTGCACCATCCCAGCTCAGAACCTGGCTATATGCAAATTAGTCTGTTCTTGTCCCAGTGCATGATGGGAACAGGGCAAACCAAACTACCAAGCCAATTCTTACACTGGGAAGGAAACAAGCTTCCGGGGACCGGTTTCTGGCATTTCAGCCGTCGTCGGCCCGACTTGCTTGAATCCTGATGGTGCAATGAGCAAGGGACTCACATCTGAGTATACCCTTCCACGCTTAGGGTGGACAACATATTTAACAACAAGGGGTGGTGATGGACAGAGTTTCTGAATTAAGCAGAATACTCTCTCTTGTACAAATTTGAACTCTGTTGCCTCTTAGAAGATACTTACGTAAACATGCATTCATTCTACAAGAAGCCTGAGGGCCCGATTCACAGAACTAACTTAGGATAAAATACTAAACTTACTACTTTTGGTATTCACAGAAGTTAGGATTTTGTCTTAAGTTTGTCTTAAGACAGACTTAAGATAAAATCCTAACTTAAGTCTGTCTTAAGTCTGTCTCGAGTCATGCTTTGAATTAGTCCTAACTGTAAGATTTGGCTTGCTTAGAATCAAACTGGTGACAGAATCACAGAAAGTGTTTGCCTGTGAGGTACTCTGAGGTGATGGGCAGTAGATAAGCAAGAACAGTGAGAAATTGGGCAATGGGCAGGATTTGAAAAACGACTAAAAATATAAAGATTCGCCTCACAACTTATCCTTCCACAACCAGGCTGAATGAAAAACTACTTCGAGTTCCTTTGACTGCATCCTGCTTAAGACAGTCAGGCAACATTTTCGAACATTCGTTTAAAAATAGGCATATGCTCAGAAAATCAAGAGCAGAAACTTAACACAACTAATGCACAAAGAAAAGAAACAAAATACTAGCTATTAGACTCTAACCTTGAGTTCCAGAGTAGCGTGCTACTCATTGCAAAGTGTTTCAATGCCTCGTCAGGGGTAGTAAGAGCTACATACATACAATTTACAATTGCAATTTGAATAAGAAAGGTCCGCATTCTGGTGCCAAGCTGTCTCATCGGTGCAAAGTGTTTATGGATTCCCTACGCTTGGTAGCACCTCCTACCACCTTTTTGTTGGGGTGATTTTCCATGACAACCTTGTATCCAGGTGATATTGCTTCATGTAGAATAGGGGTGAGTCATCTACCAGCAAGTTTCAGTTACTAATAGCGAGCCTAGTTGCATGTCATGTATGTGAAATGTATTCTTTTATATAGCTCTTGCATTGAGGAGCGTGTATTTGTTGTTCTTTTGTTCCCAATGGGAAGTCTCTTTTGTTTGCTTAAATGGCAGTTGTCTAGCTCATAAGGTCTGCTCGTGCATTTAGAGATTTAAATATTCAGGGTACATTGCCCATCAATCTGGTGTTTGTTAAGCGCGACTACTCACCCGTGAGCGCGTCAAGGCGCTGGGGGGTGGGGGGTCACAGGTTCCAGTCCATCAAGGAGGGGGTCTGTTGAAGAGCCAGCTTTTGAGGTTTCTTGCAAAGACTGGGAGCGATGTAATCTGTCTGAGGTGGAGTAGAAGGTCGTTCCAGGTTCTGGCCACACAGAAGGAGAAGGAGTGGCCTCCCGAACTGATCTTTCTGGTGCGGGGCACCCCGGCGTAGGAGAGCTGGGCTGATTGTAGGGTCCTTTTGGGTACGTGGAATTTGAGTTGGCTGTTCAGGTATGCTGGTCCGGAGTCGTGGAGAGCCTTGTGAGCATGGGTTAGCATCTTGAAGGTGACTCTAGCTTCAATGGGGAGTCAGTGAAGTGTGCGCAGGTGCTGAGAGATGTGGCAGTGTCATGGCAGGTTGAGGACTAATCTTGCGGCGGCGGCATTTTGGATGTTCAGTAGCTAGCGAGTGAGGTTTTTGTTTATTCCGGCATAGAGAGCGTTGCCATAGTCGAGCCTGCTGGTGACCAGGGCGTGAGTGACGGTCTTTCTGTATTTGAGGGGGATCCATTTGAGGCGAAGGGTGTGGAAGCAGGAGGACGAGACGGAGTTGATCTGGCGGTCCATTTTGAGCTCTGAGTCCGGGATGATGCCCATCAACAGAATGCACTACTCTTGATAACATTGTAAGCTGGCCTTGATGCACACACCACTGTATAGGTATACTAATAAATGTTTTATTGAACAACAGGTAAATAGAAAGTTAAATATATAGTGGCAGATATTTTCAATATATAACAATGCAATCATCATGCATAAAAAAACTATAATTTGTTATCTATTTTCTTCCACATAATTTAGATGGTCTAAAAACAGAGTACAATAGGTTCAAGGAAAGCTCAAAAAAGAGAGAAATAAAGCATTAGGTGCAGGCTGCATTCACTCCCACTTGTATCCATCCAAACTTTACAGATTAGGTGCAGGCTGCATTTACTCCTACTTGTATCCATCCATACTTTACAATTGGTTTACTGCTCTGTGAACTCCAAAGTTACCTTTTAATAGCCCATCCATCATAATGTTTTTCCCCATTTCGTTTGGGGCTAATTTTTACAAACAACTGAGTACACTATATACAATCCTTACAGCAAGACGGTTGAAGGCTAACCACTCACTTTTCCTACACAGCATATGTTTCCCGATCATTCCCTATGTCTGCAGAACATCCTCTTCCCAGTCTTCAGCTTCATCAGATCCTACTTACCTGACAGCAAACTGGCCCTTTCTGTTGCATTCTCTGCACATAGATCTTGCAGTCAGCTCTTCCTAGGCACTGGTCAAGTGCCCCACATAGCTACAAGGGAAACCAACACTCTTGCAGGCGGCACCATCATTTCACATAAATAGCATCCCCACCTCCTTTTCCCTTTTCCATGTTTGCCAGCTGTTACCATTGGGGATTCCATTTTTTCTGCCCTATCATAGACATCTGTATTTCATCCTCAGGGTAAAATGGTTCCTTTCCATCGACCATCTTAACCACTAGTTACGATGCTCCACCATCCCATAAATACACTGTCTCTCCCACCCATTTAACACTCACAACCAAACTCATCGTCCTTCCATAACTACTTGATCAAGACCACCTGCATCCAGACAAAGACCTCACAATCCCATAATATCCCACTGAAACATGCATTCATTCCAAACACTATATTTAGAAGACACCAGCACCATCATCAAATTCTTAAATTATAACGTCATCCCCTTCTCCTTTATTATTGTTCCAATCTAAACTCACGCATTTTTATCAGCAACGTTAAAGTCTTACTCGCTACAGCATCATTCCAGCCAATGCTTAAAACTTGCTGACTTCATGAAGGTTGCTATCCAACTACAACCCAATAACTCACCCTAATGCTGGGAAAAATACTTGCAGGAGAGCAATAGCAACCCACCTTCAACCCCATCTACTCATGCTGCAATATGGGTTGGCCATTATTTCCTTTGCCCATTAATGATTACAAATCACTGACATGTCGACCACTCTTCGTTGAGATGCCAGCAAAATCTACCACCATTGACCACTGGAGCCATCCCTATCACCTGACTTTGCAAATTCACTTTGATCCCTCAATTGGTTAACTTCCTTTCTGGCAGACAGAGAGCAGTTTGTTCAGACCAATATAAATTCCTTCTTTGCCACTGGTGGCATCCACCAGGCTACCATCTAATCGCCAATATTCCTTAACCTGTTTATGAACTCCTGGGGCACACTTCACAAATGAGGATATATGCATACACTAATTGGCTGATGACATGTAACACTAGCTCAAGGTTTTATTAGCTAAGACATCAAGTGAGTAGACGCGGGGGCAAGATGGCCGCCATAGCTCTGTAGAGGTGTGCACCTGTTTCAACGCATTTTTTACAACGCACTACTTTTACAACGCATCCATTACAACGCGGATACTGTTACAACTCATGTTTTTAAAACGCATTTTTTTACAACGCAGGTACCCTTACAACGCATACCATTACAACGTAAGTATTGGTAAGTATATGGTTATATTTTAAATGTTATATGTTTGGGGTTAAGGGGTATTTTTAGGGGTTAGGGTCAGTTTTGGGTTTTAGGGTTAAGGGGTATTTTTAGGGTTCAGGGTCAGTTTTGGGTTTTAGGGTAAAGGGGTATTTTTAGGGTTCAGGGTCAGTTTTGGGTTTTAGGGTAAAGGGGTATTTTTAGGGTTCAGGGTCAGTTTTGGGTTTTAGGGTAAAGGGGTATTTTTAGGGTTCAGGGTCAGTTTTGGGTTTTAGGGTAAAGGGGTATTTTTAGGGTTCAGGGTCAGTTTTGGGTTTTGGGGTAAAGGGGTAAAGGGGTATTTTTAGGGTTCAGGGTCAGTTTTGGGTTTTAGGGTAAAGGGGTATTTTTAGGGTTCAGGGTCAGTTTTGGGTTTTAGGGTAAAGGGGTATTTTTAGGGTTCAGGGTCAGTTTTGGGTTTTGGGGTAAAGGGGTATTTTTAGGGTTCAGGGTCAGTTTTGGGTTTTGGGGTAAAGGGGTATTTTTAGGGTTCAGGGTCAGTTTTGGGTTTTAGGGTAAAGGGGTATTTTTAGGGTTCAGGGTCAGTTTTGGGTTTTAGGGTAAAGGGGTATTTTTAGGGTTCAGGGTCAGTTTTGGGTTTTGGGGTAAAGGGGTATTTTTAGGGTTCAGGGTCAGTTTTGGGTTTTGGGGTAAAGGGGTATTTTTAGGGTTCAGGGTCAGTTTTGGGTTTTAGGGTAAAGGGGTATTTTTAGGGTTCAGGGTCAGTTTTGGGTTTTAGGGTAAAGGGGTATTTTTAGGGTTCAGGGTCAGTTTTGGGTTTTAGGGTAAAGGGTAAAAATAAATTAAATTCAATTATAATTTAAATTATTTATTAGCAAATAAATTAAATTAAATTACTTTGCATTATTTTTGGGGTTGTGGGTCAGTTTTGAGTTTTTGGGGTACAGGGGTACAGGGTAAAAATAAAGTAACATTTATTTACATTAAAATTAATTTACGGAAATTAAATTATTTAAAATTACATTAAATTATACTTTTAAAATTAAGTTACTATTATATTATTCTAATTAATATATACTTACCAATACTTACGTTGTAATGGTCCGCGTTGTAAAGGTACCTGCGTTGTAAAAAAATGCGTTGTAAATACCTGCGTTGTTACATGACCCGCGTTGTAAAAACTGCGTTGTAACAGTATGCGGAGTAAAAGTCCGCGTTGTTACATCATACATCCCTCTGTAGAGAGTAGTCGCATTTTTACTCTCTCCTATCCTAGGATGATGGAGTATTGTTGAATCCAGGGATGTGGGGTCTGGTTAACCTGGTTCATCGTGGTTCGGCAGATACACTTAACCCAGGCTGGCTGGGGGGTCTCACGACAAAGAAGGTGACAAAGAAGGTGATAAACTGGCTGAACTGTTGGAAAAGTGTGATAAGCAGCGTGAAAGTGTCCTTTAAGATGTCCCAAAGAACGAAGGCGGACAGAGACAAACTAGCAACCACAGGACCGATTAAAGCTTCAGCCGCTGCGGTGAGAGAGGGGGCAGTTCCAAAAACTATGCCTCTGAAAAAAGCAACGGAACTTACTAATCGGTCCTCGAAGAATGCAACAGCAAAGAAACCCGAAAAACAAGAGAAGAAATCTGAAGCGGGTCCGGAGACCCGATCGGCAATGACTAAGTCGTCGAGGGAAGTAACATTGGACGGAAAAGCTCAGCGCGCACAAACGGTGTTGACGTCTGCAAAAGATCAGAAGCGACAAGCGACCTTACCAGAGTCTTTCACCCCAAGAGCACCTCCAGCAGTCCCGCGGATAGAGATTCAGGTAATCGATCCACACCAGAAGGAAATTCTGGCCGGGAAGGTAGCGTTACCGCTGTCGGCTGCAGGCGTCCAGGGAGACAGATCGGAGGCGAATGCGGAAGCAGAGTCAGCGGACCGCGAGGACGCAAGCGTCGAAGGCTTGGTTGCCGGGCAACCACCGAGCACTACAGGAGACGGCTCGATGCAAGCAGAGCTGAATGCAGAAGCCGCAGAAGCCGCGGAAGCCGGGAAGGCGAACAAGGAGGCTGGTAAGAATACCAGCTATGATGACATTGCTTCAAATCAGCTAGAAATGCATAATAACACGCAGATGATGGACGCTCTATTGTCTGTGGAGGTAGGGACACATACCAAACCTATGCAGGGCGCTGAGTCAAGTTGGGGCAGTACCCAGAGTCTAACGGAGCAGCAAGGGCTACATTTGAATCAAGACATTGGCAGAAATAATAAAAGCACAGATAGAAGCATGAGGGGAGGCTCTCCTGAGTTCTTTTCAGTCTATGAGGGCTCGGACTCATCAAATGCTAGTGAGCAGGAGTCAGAGGAAGAGGAGAGCTGTACTGAACGCACCTCTGATTCAGATACTAGTAAGGGCTCTAGTGAATTTGTGACGAAAAAGAAAAAAGGAGCTGGCGGTGGTAAAAAAAGAAATGGAAGAGGATCAAGGAGTAGCATGACTAAGAAATTATCGTGGGACTACTCCGCTACTTCAGAGACCTACAAGGAAAACGAGCAGGAAGGAGGGGAAAAGGAGGGGAGGCAGAATACCCAAAGTGTAACCCTCGAAATGTTGTTTGGGACTTTGAAACAGATGCAGAAGGAGGCAAGAATGGAGAGTAGAAGAGCAAAAAGAGACACAAAAAAACTTCAAGCATCGCTAAGAAAAGTAAGTAGAAAACAGGAAGAGGTTGAGGGGAGAGTCTCGCAAGTTGAGGAAAGGACAAGCAGGGTGGAAGACGAAGTGACAGAATGGCAGACTTTTAAAGCGGATCAGGAGAAGGTGGTTGAAGATCTCCAATGGAAGTTAGAAAGCTTTGAAAATCGCCAAAGGAGAAACAATGTGAGACTTTTGGGACTGGAGGAAGGAAAGGAGGGGCAGGACCCCAGAGGTTACGTGGTTAAGATTTTGGAAGAGGCCTTTCCAGAGTCAAAATGGCACTGGGATGTTGAAGTGCAGAGAGCGCATAGGTATCCATTGTTCAAAAAGAAAAATCGGGGAGGGCATGAGAAGGAGCTCCCAAGAGCAATGCTGGTTTTTCTAGGTAATTTCTTAGCAAGACAGGAAATAATTGACAAAGCTTGGCCTGACTCAAGAAAGACAGCCGATGGGAACACTTTTTTCTCCAGGCCAGATTTTTGCCACGTTACTGTGGAAAGAAGGTGGAAACTAAGACAGATGATAGGGCCATTCCAAAAACAAGGGGCAGAAGCGTATCTGTTGTTCCCGTCAAGGTTGAAAGTAATCAGGAAAGGTTACACCAGAATGTTTACTTCTGAGATAAAAGCAGCAGAATATTTAGCAGAAATTTCGGAAGATGGTAAAGGCAAGGAGAGTAGAACTAGAACCAGAACCCCACCAAGGTCTCCTATGAGAACTCCACCAAAGACCCCGTAAGATGGTAATGCTAAATAAAGGTATTTCGCAATGCTGGACAGAGAGGAAAACAGGATAGGAGAGAGTAGCGATTCTGCAGACTACAGGGGGCTACACATAGGCCAGGATTGGCCTATTTGCCTGTAGCAAGGGGGAGGGGGCTCCTAAGGGGTGGGGGGTTAGGGGGGTGAGGGGAGGGTGGCGGGGGGGGAGACAAACACGTTGGTATTGGGCACAAACATGGTGTAGGAAAAAGAGGTAAAAAAGATACAAAAAAAGTTGCATGGGGTAAGATACACAAGCGAATTCAAGGAAAAAATGTGGGGGAGAATTCAAAGATAATTACTAAATCCTGCTGGTATAGATGGAAATACGAAATAGGAATAACTATGAATTATAATGACCTGTAGAATAGTCTCAATAAACATTTGTGGACTCAATGAGGTAAATAAGAGGTTAAAATCTGCTTCTTTGTTAAAATCGCTAAAACCTGATCTAGTGTGCCTTCAGGAAACACACATTGAGGGTACTAAGGCTTACTTACTTGATCAACTTGGCTTCAATGTTTTAGCAAAAACCAATCAGAATACCAAGACAAGAGGGGTGGTGATTCTGGGCAAGAGACAGGACGCACTTGTTAAGAGGAAGTTGGAGGATCAATGGGGCAGATGGGTTATAGCAGAACTAACGTTTAGGGGAGAAACCTTTACGCTTGTTTCAGTTTATGGGTCTACTGGAGATGATCCAGACATTTTTCAATTTCTAGATGCGGAACTTGCACAGTGGCCGGAGCCTATTATCTTATGTGGCGACCTGAATATTCATGATGCAGAAAGTAGCTTTTTAGATTCTAATAGGAAGTATACGGGGAGAAAAAAAAGAACTTACAGGGCCTTAGCGGATATGGCAAGGAATAACTCTCTAGAGGATCCATGGTTAAATTGCCATCCGAATCTTGACGGGAGTACCTTCTTTTCAGCTCCCCATCAGATTTTAGTCAGGCTGGATTATTTTTTAATCACAAGAGGTTTGATAGATGGTGCAAGGATAGTAAGAGAACCAAGGATCATATCAGATCATAGCCCGTTAGTGTTAACTGTAAATCTCGGGCAAAGGAGAAACAAGGAGTCGTCACAATGGACGTTTGACAGAATGCTTCTCCAGGATCAAACTTATAGGGAGAGAATGTCTGAATGGATCAAGGAATTTTGGGAAATCAATAGAGGTACTTCAACACCAGGGATTGTGTGGGATGCTTTTAAAGCCGGAATAAGAGGAGAGACCCTGAGTTATGTTATTAGTGCACAAAGAAGGCAGAGGGAAAAAACAGAGAGAGATAACGAATTAATTAGAGAGGCAGAGGAGGAACTTATGTTGGCTATACATGCGCATTCACCAATTGAGCAGATATTGTTGAAGTTAGTCGCTCTCAAAGCAGAGGTTATGGATGGGATGGCAAAAAAGACAGTGGAGAAGTATGTAGCCAATAAAGAAAAGGCGTATGAACTTAGCGAGAGAGTTGGTCATATATTAGCGGTACGAGTTAGACAAAGAGATGGGATGGCTGACATTAAGGAGATCAAAAATGGTCAAGGAGCCAAAGTTAAGGGCGCAGAACAGATCAGAGAGGTTTTTAGGCAGTTTTATATGGAGCTTTATCAATCAGATGGGTATGTAAGAGAGGAGGACATAAGGGCTTATCTGAGGGAGATAGAGCCCTCAATGTTGGAGGAGGTAGACAGAAAAGAGCTGGAAGAGAAATTCAAGGTGGATGAACTGACTGAGGCTTTGAGGGAGCTGCCATCTGGGAAGGCTGCTGGCCCGGACCAGATCCCAGTAGAATTTTATAAAATCTTCCAATCCTCTTTGTTTGCAGATATGTTTAATCTGATGTTGTTAGCACAATTGGGTGAGTCTGCTCCACACTCTTGGGGAAGCGCAGACATCATTGTTATTCCAAAAAAAGGCAAACCGGTAGACGTCCCGGGCTCCTACCGACCCATTACTTTAATGAACGCCGATGTCAAGGTGTTCTCCAAAATGTTGTCAAAAAGACTATCCAGGATAATTGAAACTTTGGTTATTCCCTCTCAGCATGGATTTATTCCAGGTAAGGGAACAACCCAACATACTAGGCAAGTAATTACGGCATTTGATGTAGCAGACACCCTGGAAGACCCAATGGCAGCGGTGTTTCTCGACGCTGAAAAAGCATTCGATAGGGTTTCATGGAGATATTTATGGGATGTTTTGAGGTGGCACGGTATAGGACCAGGATTTATAAAGGCTCTGCAGACACTATATATAAATCCGACGACCAAGATAAGAATCATTAGAGGTTACTCGGCTGCAGTTAATATCCAGAGAGGCACAAGGCAGGGTTGCCCCTCTTCTCCCCTGCTTTTTGCTTTATACCTTGACCCCTATATACGAATATTGGAAAATAATCAACAGATATCACCTTTAGTGCTAAATGGTTGTAGACTTAAATCATTAGCCTATGCGGATGACGTTGCTATCTTGACTCCAGAACCCTCAGTTGCCATCAGGGCAATTGAAGCAGAAGCTGAGAGGTTTGGTCAGTTTTCTGGATACAGCTTGAACACCACTAAAACACAGATAGTTAAAAATCAATGGGTAATTTGTAATGATGATAGAGTGACGAATATGGCAACCTATCTAGGGGTACAAATGACAGCAGAAGTAAGTAAAATTGTGGAAAAGAATATGGATCCCTTGATAGCTCAAATGAAAAAAGATCTGGAAAGAATGAACAATTTACACCTGTCGCTAGTTGGATGTACAAACATCATCAAAATGATGATTTTACCCAAATTTTTGTATGTGTTCAGGGCTGTACCTTTGTTGATTGAAGCCAGCTGGTTTAACGGTATAGAGGCTATATGTAACAGGTTTATATGGGCCCAAGGTAAAACCCGGAGAGCTTATAGGTATATGACACTCCCCAGAGAAAAAGGGGGATAGGGGCACCAGACTTTCGTTTATATTACATGGCTACTGTGCTACAATACATTCAAGGTCTTATTGGTGGAAACTCTGATGATGTAAGACTGCAGAAGATGTCTACAGAGGTTTATGCTGTCGCACTTGGGGTAAATGCGGAGAACTGTTTTCTAAAATGTATTGACTATAGTTATTTTAAGAGGACTAAGTTTAAAACTGTCAAAGCGGCAGTTACGATCTGGAATGCATTTTTAAAGAAAGTAAAGATGGGGAGGTATAACAGGTATGTCTCATTAATTAATAACAGGTCACTCCCTAAGGAAATTTTTGCAGATCACACTATGGCAGAGTGGGCTCTAAGGGGGGTAACGCAAATTGGAGATTTATTCTCACAGGATGGTTTTAAGCAATTTTCAGAGCTAAGAGACACGTATGGCTTAGATAATAGGGGATTTTTCAAATATCTACAGGTTAGAAGTTTCCTTAATAACAAAGTCGGAGGTCCAGCAGGTTTTAATAAAATAGAAATAATGGAGAAAATAAAACTGATGGGGGATTGTTCTATCAAATCCTTTTATGCAGCATTGGTGAATGATAAGCAGGATGATTTAGTTAAATTTAGTAAGAAATGGGAGGATAAATTGGGAGTTGATAGTAGCTTGTTTTATGATTATTTGAATTTAGGATGTACGATATTATGTGCTGCCCCGCTGCAATCTCAGCATTATAAAACACTTTATTTTTTGTACTTTACACCTGCAAAGATTGCAAAATGGGGGGGGAATCAAGGAATCAACTGTCCCAGATGTAATGAGCTGGAAGCAGATAGCGTACATATCTTCGCAACATGCCCCCAATTACGAACATTGATTAGTGAGATTGAGGGGTTCTTGGCAAGATCACTAGGCATTGAGATAGCCCTTACACCAGCTTGGATTATGCTAGGTGTGAATGATGAAGAGCAGGTTCAATATGCTGAATTTCTGTTTGTAATAATGGCTGTCTATAGACTAACAATAGCTAGGGCTTGGCTAGATAAAAGCCCTCCGAAATTGCAGTGCTGGCTGGCAAATACCCTGTATGCATATAATATAGAGGAAAAAATATATGCTCGAAAGGGGAAGAGTGGAAGACGATTGGGGAGAAGAATTTGGGAGCCACTATGTAAATGGAAAGAGAGGCAAAGAAGGAATAACTAGGTGAGGGGATGGGAAGATGTTGTCTCTACTGTTTTTGGTTTTTTGTAGATTTCGGATTTTGCTTTCTTAATATAGCTGAATTGCATAATGTGTATGCTTTCTCTGTGTAGCTGTATTGTATAATCTGTATGTTAGTACTTAAGGTTGGAGTTTAAATAATGCAAAAAAATATTGTAATGGATAAAATTGTGATATATGCAAAGCTCATAATGATATGTTGTAATGAAGAAAAATAAAAAACTTTAAAAAAAATTTAAAAAAAGACATCAAGTGAGTAGATAACCTACCTCTCGCTCATTCAAACATGGATGTGAGCTGTCTACTTCAAATGTGACTGCTACAAGAAGCATTTGTAATCGAGAACTGCTGAAGTTCCAGGTCCAACTGTGATTCCATTAGTTAGCCATGATGGCTTTCTAAGCTCCTCTCATGCACTGCACAAAGTTAGTTGCCTGTAATTTGAGTGCAGGACTTCAAATATTGTCAACAAGATGGCCCAGGCCTCCTTGAACCAACTGGCCTTATTTAGAGGTTTGGGGAGTGGGTCTTTGCTGATTGCTGAAAACGAGGCAGAGGTCCTGTTCGCCAAATTACAAGTGTATTACAGCCATTGGTACTCTAAAAACATGTGACGGAACATCTGCCACGTTTTGATGAAGTACCCTGTCTACTAAACTCTAATAAGGCCCTTATTTTCCTCCAGAACATCAATCCTTGCCTCACCATAGAAAGTGTGACCAATCATCTGTTATCCTCTCCCACAAAGATCTGATCAATGGAAAAAGAAATGCATCCTCATCACCACACTCCCCCACCCTACTTCAAGTGGATATATGTTACATTATTGAGGTCAAGAATATCAATCTGCACATGCATGGACTCCAAAGAAACATTTTGTAATGGTAGTCACGGAAGTATAAGATGTACTTATCTGGACTCCACGTTTACTTAGAATGGCAATTTTTTCATAGTCTATATTGTGGAGTTGACATAAGTGCAGGTCAATATTTAAACTTTGAAACTCTAATAAAGCAACCTTCAAGCGAGCATTGGATTCAAATCCCATTCTACAGATCAACCATCACCAATAAACAAATGTAGCTTGTAGAGAACCGTGCCATCCAAGACCACCCAACACTACACGAGCCAAACCACTGCAAGAGTCAAAACCCGACATTGTCACAAATCAAGAAAACGTCCTTACTGTGTGCTTGCAAATATTGAAATAAGGTGTCACAGACAATGGCACTTCTCCCCATATCTGCAAGAGTTCAAAAAGAAGCCCAAAGTTATCTGTTGACACTATACCTGCTCCAATTCAGCTGAGTCCCTGGAGATTCTCAACCCATCGCTATGGTGCCAACTCCTCTACACCACCTTTTTCTACGCCACTAGCCCACTGAGCAGAAAGCTGCTCATTGCTCACTGGCTATGGGCAATGTCCCTCCCTGTCAGGTACAATATTTAATGCTGTGTTGGGCTATACAGATTTTGGTGTCTTGTGCTTTACTTTACATTGTGCTCTTTGGGGCTTTGACCTAGGCTTACAATGTAAAGATCTCTTCAATGAAATAAATAATTAAATGAATCCAGGATGCCCGGGCATGCACACTATGCCCCACAACCACATATCCTCCATTGCGCAAAGTAAAAATGTTAATGAAGACATGAGGCACATCTAATTATAATGCCCTCCATAATGAGAAAAATGCTGAAGCACTTTTGCACGCTAGGCTCCATAAAAACCTTCCACCAATCAGATTCACAGTTGACTTGCGATCGGAATCATTGTAGACCCCAATGTTGTGTATGCCTAACCTTACAGTGTTTCACCCCCTCCAGGGAGCAAGGAGATACAGGACTAGCTGGGTGGTAAGAATTGCCATCATGTCCAATGCTCCTCTCGATGGCAATAGAGGGCCATAATGCCTGTGAGACTTATGTGCTTCCAAGATGGCAATGTTTGCATTAAAGAACACTAGGTGAAGTTTCTAAATGGTCTTTTCCTGTTCTGATCTCATCTATAGCACTCAACCTAGCAGAATTACATACGTTTGTAGTCAAATGTCTCCAGTAATTTCTACATACTACACTTCCCACTTTATATTTGAAATTGGACATATTTGACACATTTGGTAACATCTCCTGATGGACAATTTATTTCACATTCCCAATACTCCCTGTAGTGTATTATTCCTTTTTGCAGGTCATTACAACTTTCTCATCTCACCATAAGCTATGCTCTGGCAATCATTCTCTCTAACCTCATGATAGGTTAAATAACCTATATCTGTACGATGAACTGTTTAAAAAATCGGAGGCTCTGCAATGCACAGTTCCTGTGAAAGAAACCATGTTCGCTGTCGACTCATCTTCTGTTCCTGTGTCTCCCGCGTCTCTGCAGGTGTTCCAGAGGAGACAAGATGGATCCGTTGAGTTCTTCCGTGACTGGGAGACCTGCAAGAGAGGTTTTGGCAAACAGGAGTCTGAGTTCTGGCTTGGCAACGACAACATTCACCTCCTCACCAAGACAGGTGAGGCCTCCCACTGCCAGGGCCCGTCCCTTCACACGCACGCACCCTGCTCACAAGTTACCTCGTCAGAGACGCAGGATTCATCTACCAAACCCTGTCCCCTCACGCCTAGGTAGTAATGTGCATGCGTACAGTCAGTGCTTAATTTGAGCCGGTGGGTTCCGGTGCTGGGCACCAGCGCTTAATTGGTTTACGGTGCTGGCACCGGCACTTAATTGTCAATAGCACAGGAATGACAGTCTGCCATGTGGTGGTGCTGCTCATCTAATTTAGAGAGGAGCAGAACAAGGGTTGTTTATGAATACAATATGTATTAAAAATGACTAATACCTGCCTCCCCAGCCATTACTTTAGTTATGGGGACCTCACATAATCTGAACTATCTCACTTGAGGGCAAGACAGAGAGATGTTTTAGTAAAGTCATTGGTAGCGATGACACAGGCAATGGGAGGTGCAATGCAGTGGCCTCCAGCCCAGGGCCCTGGCACTTTTTATCTTACAAATTCCCCCCATTAGCAGGGGTGAAGTGTTCTACAGCCGTGCCCTTTACCCTGATCCGTGTGCAGTGTGTGTCTGCTCACAGTCCTTCGGTGTAGTGCTCTACTGCCTAGGACTGTGCCCTGACGCTCGGACAGAATATTCCATCTCACAGTCCCTTTCCTCTTACCCACAGGAGACGTGTTCCACTACCAAGCCCTGTGACCTGATGCACCTATTCACAATACACCTTCTCCAAGACTCAGCGGTGGTGTTCCACTGCCAGGTCTAGACGAGGTGGTCCTGCTTGTTCACATTGATAGGCACTGGTTTTGGATCCAACTGTAATGACACCCGTCTTCAAGTTAAGGCTGTGGTGAGTTGTCCCTTCAGCCTCTGTATACTGATGCACAGCTTCTTTCTTAACGGCAAGGGTTGTCCACTTTTCTGGCCCAGCACAGAAGGACTGTATGATGTTACAACGGATACATTTACAATGCATGCCTAAACAACGCAGTTTTTACATCGCAGCATCCTTTACAATGCATTCTTATACATAGTGTACCATTACATCACATTTTCAGAAATTACCTTCACATCACATTATACCTTTACAGCGCATTATACCTTTACAACGCATACCATTACATTGTATTTAAGGTAAGTGTTGGATGGTATAGGGCTAATAATTACTATCTAAATCCAGTGAGTGCAACAGTAGGGTGAGTGTTGGATAGTGTAAGGGTAAAAATGACTATTCTAACTCCAGTGATTGCAACAGAAGGGTAATTGTTGGATAGTGTAAGGGTACTAAGCGTTGTAATAGTATGTGTTGTAATGACTTGCGATGTAATGCCTGCGTTGTAGTGACATGCATTGTAATGGCATCCGTGTAGTGACATGCAATGTAATGGCTGACTTGTAATGACATGCGATGTAAAGGATGTTGCGATGTAATGACTGCTATGTAAAGGTAGTGCGATGTAATGACTGCGTTGTAAAGATTGTTTCCCGCACAGAGGCATCCTCTATTCACAAACATAAACACTGCACTCACCCCCTACTTGCCATGCTCTGTTCCCTGGTTCTAACATGTGTAGTCTGGACAGATGGCATGGCTACTTACCTTGCGTGTGAAAGTGCTAGTAACCAGGTGGCTCCAGATGAGTTCCAGTGGCTCCAGGTGAGACCACCAATCTTCTGACTGTTCTGATGGCAGCTGCCCTGATCTGGGTTGACATCATTTGGCAGAGTATTCTGAATTCTTCCCGAATTGAAAATACCTTTTCAAGTGCTAGGTAGTAGCACCCCCTGCCATCCTCAACATATATTATTTGTTTGATTGAGTCATTGATTGATTGATTGATTGTGGTGTTTTATAGAGCGAACGGTTACCCCGTAAGGGTGCTCTGGCTCTATAAAACTCTTTAACATTGTCAGAAGACAAGCCTCATCTGCCCCGCATGACTTAATTGCCTCCAAAGAACGATGTGAGGAAATTGCCAGCTTCCTCACAGGCAAAATCGCTAAAATTGATCAAACATTCCCTCAAATTACTGCCTTTCCTCCTCGACCAATCTCTCTTAACATCACCCCTCTCTCCACAACAACCTGGCCTCCTGAGCCTTTCACTAATCAATCAACACCAATTGGAGCAGAAGACAACCTTTTTAACACCCAATTGAAAAACGACGCTAATTGGACAAATTTGACACCCATGACTGAACTAGAAGTCTTTAATATCATTGCGAAAATAAAGCAGACCTCACACACCAAAGATCCTCTTCCGGAAAAATTAGTACATAACCTACCCACATCATTTCCCTGTGTTGGAAAAAACTCCTTAATACCTCCCTTGCCTCTGGGTGCATACCAGACTCCCTTCAACTAGGGCAAATCACACCCATACTTAAAAACCCGAGGGCAGACCCTAATGATGTCACCATCCTTCGTCCTATCTCCAACCTCCCATTCATGGCTAAAACCGTGGAGAAATTCATCTTACAACAGCTCGACAGACACATAGTCAGTCAGTCAAAAATACTTTATTCGGTTAATATTAAAACCATAAAAGCATACTAAACATTACATACAATTGAGTTGTAAAAACCATAAATTAACTTAGAAATTTACAAACATTGGGTACATTCAATACAAATAATCAATTCATTTGGAGAAATTTCTTAAAAACCACATTTCTGGGCAAGATGGCCGCTGACAGGCCGTAGGGAGAGGTCGTGTTTCTCCTCTCTCCCCTGCTAGGAAGAAACTGAACAGATAAAGCGTACCATTCAGCTGGAATGAGAGTTGCTAAATCCTGATAATACAAAGCATGCTGTGCAGATTTGGAGAGAGCAATTTAAAAGTGAACTTACCTTTCATCTTTGCTGCAGGCTCTGAAGTGGTGTCTTCTCCCATAATAACGCGGTTGTCCTGGAACATCAAAGAGAGCGTTGGATTTAGGCTGACTCGCTCTCTACAGCTTCTGACGGGAATTGCTGGCTGGGGTCGGTATTACTGGTGCAGGGCGAGGAGGTCGTGGAGCGTAATGGCTCCGAAACTGCAGAAGAACGCAAAGTAAGATAAGGACAAAGCTGGTTGGAGCGATCCTGATGCTCCAGCGGCAAATCTACGGACGAAGAAGGCTCTACACAAACATGAGGAGCGAGTAACTCAGCGAGATATCGAACTCGGGAGACTTGTTGATGGTACTAGCAGAGTGAGTCTGAAGGAGAAAAAAGAAAAAACCAAGGAAAAGCTGACCTCTAACCGGAGGCATAATACTGGAGCCAAGACCTCTGAGCAGGCGGGATTGAGGCAGCCTACAGTATTCGAGACATTTTCACCTGCAATGGCGGCGAACGCAAACGCCAAAGTGATGGCGAGTGTTAAGGGACCTGCTGAAGCGACAGTACGGCCCCCGCGCCTCGCAGCTTCTGAGACTGATTCCCCAGCAGAACTGCAAAGGATAAACAGCGGCAGTAATCCTGGAGCCACGATGGCTGTGTGTTCAGGTATGGGAGCTGACGACTTGCAGGGGGCAGAACAGCAGAAAGGGAATGATTTGACTCTCCTTGAGCAGGACGGCATAGAGCCCTTAGCGGCAGGTAGAGTGTATACGCCGCTAGGGGGGAAAGTCAGGGCGTAAATGTGGATTCTTTGACCCCAGTGACTCCGGTGATAACACAGATGGATCAGGCAGCGCGGGAGCAGAGCCAGGAGCAGGAGCACGAGCGGCCCAGAACCGTGAATATGAATACAGAACAAACAGACACTGTAATAAAAGTGATCACGCAGGGAGAGCTAATTAAGGAATGTCCTCAGAAGACAGGAGATAAGCCAGGACCAAGCTCACAGGCTACGGGGGGCGATTCGGGGGATGACTTAGTGCATAATCTGGATGTTGGTGGTATAGAGAAGCAGAATAGAGGTGGGACTATATCGCCCTTATTAAATCTTCCTCAGACTCAGATAGGTGAGACAGCTTTAGAGTCTGTATTGCAAAATGGAGACTCCACTTTATTCTCTGGCATAAACCTTGGCTCACCCAGTGATGACTGTTTTTTCTCTGTGAATGAGGGTGAGGAGGAGGACGAAGTGGGAACGGGGGGATGAAACTGCCTCTAAACTGCTTCAAGCCCTTCAGATACGGAAAGCGATCTATTAGCATCTGGACTAATCTCAGATACATCAGGAACCTCAGAGCTGGGAGAGGATACAGTGCAGAAATCACCTTCTCAATGTAAATCAAAAAACTTAACAAGAAAGCAACGGAGTAGGTCAAAGATTGGCGTAAATCCCCTACAAACAGAGGTGGTAAAAAGACTGGATTGGGATTATTCTGCGACATCGCAGTTGTATCAAGAGGGTGCAGGGGCTGCTCCTTTGCAAGATCATTTACAGAGACAGAGTCAAGGTCAACCGCCCCCGGGCTTTGATATGATATATTCAATGCTGAAGCAGATTCAGGTGGAGGCAAGAGTGGAGAGTACCAGAGCGAGGCAAGAGAGCAAGAAGATACAGGGGTCTCTCCGGAAGATGAATACATTGTTTACAGACTTAGTGGGAAGAGTTACAGAGGTAGAAGAGAGAACTGGTAACTTGGAGGACGAAGTCAGGAAATGGCAGGATTTTAAGCAAGAGCAAGAGAGGACTACATCAGATGTCTTATAGAAGTTTGAAGACTTCGAAAATAGACAACGAAGAAATAATATAAGACTTTTGGGTGTGGCAGAGGGGAAGGAGGGACAGGATGTGCGGACATATGTAATTGAGTTGCTTAAAGGTGCACTGCCAGAGATAACGGGCTGGGACTGGGAAGCAGAAATGCAATGTGCGCACAGATTTCCATTTACACAGAGTAAGGGAAACCCGTCAACCAAACCTAGAGCAATACTTATATATGTAGGAAACTACCTTTTGAGGGAAGCAATTATGGCAAAGGCAAAACCTCAGGCTAAGTGTAGGTACAAGGATGTGGAATTCTTTGCAAGGCCTGACTTTTGTCATACGACAGTGGAAAGGAGATGGAGAATGCGGGAGCTGATCACGCCGTTTCAGAAAATAGGATGTGAGGCATACTTAATGTTCCCTAGCCGATTGAAAGTGATAAGAGATGGCCAGTTTAAGATTTTCTATTCTGAGATTAAGGCTCAAGAATTCCTGATATGGCTGAAAGAAAATAGACCCCAGGCTGCTAAGGAAGGGACAGGGGCTCTGGTCTCACATGGAAGTCGAAAGACATAGACACAGATTATTTGAAAATAAATAATATATATATATATATATATATATATATATATATATATATATATATATATATATATATATGTCATACAAAAGAGGCGGCACAACCAGGATACTTTTTTAAGTCTGTTTATTAGACTTCACCCCACCAACGCGTTTCAGCCACAACTGGCCTTGCTCACGGTCGGTTAGTCCCTCCACAGTGTTGCTTTTTATACTCCCACAAATTGCCAATTATGAGGCATTGTGGGATATGTAGTTTTAAACGTGAAAATTAAACATTAAAAACAAAAGAAAGACTTAGTGTGCTTTTACAATTGTTACACTAAAGTGACAAATCGTCCACTGTGGCTATATTTAACTTATTATTGGGTTTAGTACCCACGATCTTTTTCTCAGTCTTGAGTATTGGGTGTAGTACCCATGTGAATAAGAACATTAGTCCAGATGAACATGCAGGTCCTCTCCGAAATTCATCCCTCTCGGATGCTTTGTTCTGAGTCTGACAATCATTTTTGATTCCATTTGGCGGAGTTTCCGAACTGTGTCCCCGCCTCTTTCCGGTTTCTCCAGCATTTTTATTCCGTAGAACTGCATCTGTCTCCAGTCACCATTTTGACATAGACTTAGGTGTTTAGCCGTGGCATATTGCATGTTAGAGTTTTTCACCGCTCGGATGTGCTCCAATATCCGTTTTTTTAACATGCAGGTTGTACATCCAACATATTTCATGCCGCATTTGCATTCCACAATATATATCACATTTTTTGATGAACATGTGATTTGTTGGTCAATTCTCAGGGTTCTTCCATCAGGTTCCTGTATTTCTTTCATGCTCTTTCCGATTTTGCAGGCTTTGCATGAGTTACACGGTTTGAAACCTTTTCTTTGGTTTTGCAGCCAGTTTGATTTTTGTTTTTCTTGGAAATAACTTTTGACCAACAGGTCTTTCAAGGATGGAAGAACCCTGAGAATTGACCAACAAATCACATGTTCATCAAAAAATGTGATATATATTGTGGAATGCAAATGCGGCATGAAATATGTTGGATGTACAACCTGCATGTTAAAAAAACGGATATTGGAGCACATCCGAGCGGTGAAAAACTCTAACATGCAATATGCCACGGCTAAACACCTAAGTCTATGTCAAAATGGTGACTGGAGACAGATGCAGTTCTACGGAATAAAAATGCTGGAGAAACCGGAAAGAGGCGGGGACACAGTTCGGAAACTCCGCCAAATGGAATAAAAAATGATTGTCAGACTCAGAACAAAGCATCCGAGAGGGATGAATTTCGGAGAGGACCTGCATGTTCATCTGGACTAATGTTCTTATTCACATGGGTACTACACCCAATACTCAAGACTGAGAAAAAGATCGTGGGTACTAAACCCAATAATAAGTTAAATATAGCCACAGTGGACGATTTGTCACTTTAGTGTAACAATTGTAAAAGCACACTAAGTCTTTCTTTTGTTTTTAATGTTTAATTTTCACGTTTAAAACTACATATCCCACAATGCCTCATAATTGGCAATTTGTGGGAGTATAAAAAGCAACACTGTGGAGGGACTAACCGACCGTGAGCAAGGCCAGTTGTGGCTGAAACGCGTTGGTGGGGTGAAGTCTAATAAACAGACTTAAAAAAGTATCCTGGTTGTGCCGCCTCTTTTGTATGACAAGAATCTTCAGGGTCAGGATCCGACCCCTGGGCAGAGCACACACTGCAGAGCGCTCTCGACTGGCTTTGGGATCCCTTTGGATGTCGATATATATATATATATATACTGTAGCAGGGATTTGAGAGTGGAAAGGAAATAGGAGTGGGAGGGGGAATACAGAATATAACGGAGAGGGATGTGTCTGGACTTAGGGAGTTTGGTATGTATAGGTAGGCACAGTGGCAGGGGAGGGAGAGGGCACGGCAATCCCACGAGGTCACAGCTGCCACATATAGGTCTCATGGACCTATTTGCCAGTAGGGGGGTGGGATCATCAGGGTGGGATCCCAGGGGAGGGGGAGGGGATGTGGGGAGGTGAGGGGCACAACACAAGGATTCACTACAGAGAAACAAAAAGAAATCAGAAGATGACAAATAACAAACAGGTGTGGAATGTACGTTTGTTTAATACAGTGTATGAATTGAAGGGTGTAAAGTGGCTTGATCAATCACCTGACGTTTTTTGATGGCTATACGGATAATGACATGGAATGTATGCGGCCTAAATGACAGGCAGAAGAGGCAGAAGGTGTCTACTTTAATAAGAAGTATGAGAGTAGATTTCTTACTCTTGCAAGAAACGCATATTAAGGCATCTGAAGTACATTTGTTGGAGCAGATGGGGTTCTCAGTTTTAGCCTTCTCAAGATAGGGTTCTAGGAATAGGGGGGTGGCAATACTATCAAGACAGAGGGATATTACCATTAGGAAGAAACTGGAAGACGCTTGAGGGAGGTGGGCTTTGGTAGAGTGTCTAGTTGGGGAGGAATGGATAACTTTCGGCTCTATCAATGGCTCTACAGGGGATGACCCGGAAATCTTTGAATTTCTAGATGGAGAGCTGGCTACTTGGGCACCCTTTATTGTGCTCGGAGGAGATTTTAACATTAATGGAGCAGGAGGGCTGGGATTAGGGTTAGGACCCCGTGTAAAGTACCAAGGGAGAAAGAGAAGAGTTTTTCGAGCACTCTGCTCTTTGGCTAGGATTAACGGTTTATTAGATATCTGGGATGCCCTAAAGCCAGAAGAGAATGGATATACGTACTACTCTGCGCCTCACAGGGTGAGTGTAAGGCTAGACTATTTTTTGGCCAGTAGTATTTGCACTTCAAATCTACAGCTTGAAAGACTGCCACGTTTATTGGCTGATCATAATCCCCTGATTTTAAGTTTAACCGTGCCATCAATTCCAAGGGCGGGTACAGTCTGGACTTTTGAGAGAGCGCTCCTGGAAGATGAGATGTATATCCAATATATGACGCAATGGATTGAGAGATATTTGGCAATAAATAGGGGCAGTACAACAGAGGGTATGGTTTGGGATAGCTTCAAGGCAGGGGTTTGGGGGAGACCCTGAGCTACAGTGTAAATAAAAGGAAACAGGAGCAACAGAGAAATCAAACACTGAAAAGAGAGATACTTTTGGCTGAGGAAGAGCTGAGTGAATGCGCAGCAACTGCAGCAGCTGGTAATTTATTGGAGCTTGCGCTGATTAAATTAGCAAAGATAAGAATGGAGGCAGAGGAAGATATAGCAGTCAAGGCAGCAAAAATGTATGTGGCAAACAGGGAGAAATGCCATGAGGTTAGTGAAAGGGTAGGGCGTACGATAGCAGTGCGAGCAAGGCAAAAAATAGCGATAGGAGAAGTAAGGGCGATTAACAACAGCTCCGGGAAGGTGGTGACAGACACGCAGGAGGTTAGAGAAGTCTTTAGACAGTTTTACATGAAGTTATATGAAGAGCAGCAAGGGAAAGATCTAGGGGAAATAGAAGCATACCTGAATGACACTCCAAGGGTGGAGCTAGAAGAACAAGAAAGACGGAGATTAGATACTCCATTAGAGTTGCAGGAGATTGGAATGGCTCTCATGAGTCTCCCTTCTGGAAAAGCATCTGGACCAGATCAGATACCGCTTGAGTTTTTTAAGATATTCTGGAAAGTATTGGGGAAGGATATGGTGGATACTATGCAACAGGCGCAGACGGGCACATCGGTACCGGGCTCATGGTCTGGTGCAGAAATTGTAGTTATTTTAAAGAAAGGAAAATCACCTATGGACCCTGGGTCTTACAGACCGATAACACTTATGAATGCTGATACAAAGGTTTACTCAAAGGCATTAGCAATAAGATTTACGAGTGTTATAACACCACTAGTCACTACTAATCGACATGGGTTCATACCAGGGCGTGGAACCACCCATCACACACGGAAACTTATTACTCTATTTGATACCATGGAAGTCACAGGGGACCCGATGGCGGCATTGCTTTTAGACGCCGAGAAGGCATTTGATCGGGTCTCCTGGGATTATCTATGGTGTGTTTTAATCAGGGCAGGATTTGGGGAGAGCTTTGTCAGCCCAATAAAAGCACTATACAGGGACCCGTGGCTTCTGTAAGGGTAAATTCACGACTAACTAAACCAGTACAAATTAAGAGGGGAACTAGGCAGGGGTGCCTGTGCTCCCCCCTTTTGTTTGCCATGTATTTGGATTCACTGATTCGAAGGATGGAAATGAATGAGAATATAGTCCCAATGACTACGCATAGGGGGGATTGCAAGATACTTGCATATGCTGATGATGTGGCAGTTTTAACACCAGCACCCACTGAGGCTATTAGACATGTAGAACTGGAGGCAAAGAAATTTGGAAGAGTATCAGGGTATTCCTTAAATACTAATAAGACCCAAATAGTTAAAAATGATAAGGTAGTATGTCAGGACCAACGGGTGGTCCAGACAGGAGTGTACCTTGGAATTACAATTACGTCTGAACTGGATAAGGTAGTAGAATTAAATATAGCTCCTATTGTAACAAATGTTGGAAGAGATTTAGATAGGCTTCATAATCTCCATCTCTCGATAGTTGGCAGGATAAATATCATAAAGATGCTTGTCCAACCAAAATTCTTGTATATATTTAGGGCAATTCCGTTGATGTTTGATAACTCTTGGTTTAAGAAGTTAGAAGTTATGATCAATAGGTTTATCTGGTCTAAAGGAAAAACTAGGAGAGCATTAAGATTTATGGCACTCCCAAGAGAACGAGGAGGCTGGGCATTACCAGATTTGAAGCTCTATTATTGGGCTGCTGCCTTACAATATATGACTGGTTTAATAGGTGGAGAGGAGGGGGAGGATGAATAAGGGACACTAGCAATATATGGTATTTTGATGGGGGAGGAGGTAAATAATATTCTTCTTAGACATTTTGATTCAGCTTACTTCAAGAGGACTCGATTTAAGACCATCATGGCAGCATATAATATTTGGAAGGCCTTTAGTAAGAGATATGGTTTGGGCAAAATGAACAGATATACAAGAATGAGGAATAATCCAGCTTTTCCCTGTGATATTTTCTCTGATGCAGTTTTTTTCGGTATGGGTGAGAAAGGGAATCATGAGGGTTGGAGATTTAATGGATTCCCAGGGTATGATGCAGTTTTCTGCGATTCAGGCAAAATATGGTAGAGAAACAAGACATTTTTTTAAGTACCTTCAAGTAAGGAGTTTCCTGGCAAACAAAAGGGGGGGCCCTAGTGAATTTGAGAAAAATGCCATACTGGAGGCGGTACAGGAGGGAGTTAATTGTACTATTAAGAGGTTCTATTATGAATTAATAGAAACAAAACAGGATGATATGGACAAGTGGGGGGAAAGTTGGGTAAGAAAGCTGGAGGTAGAACTGGAATGCTTTAAATTATCACTAGAGCTGTGTCAGAATGTTCTGTGCCCTGCAGCTTTACAGGCTCTATTAAACAACAAGGGGTGGTGATGGACAGAGTTTCTGAATTAAGCAGAATACTCTCACCCAGTCAAGAGATAAGGGTTAGATCCAACACCGTTTTGTAGCTCACTGCACCATCCCAGCTCAGAACCTGGCTATATGCAAATTAGTCTGTTCCTGTCCCAGTGCATGATGGGAACAGGGCAAACCAAACTACCAAGCCAATTCTTACAATGGGAAGGAAACAAGCTTCCGGGGACCGGTTTCTGGCATTTCAGCCGTCGTCGGCCCGGCTTGCTTGAATCCTGATGGTGCAATGAGCAAGGGACTCACATCTGAGTATACCCTTCCACGCTTATGGTGGACAAAATATTAAACAATAAGGGGTGGTGATGGACAGAGTTTCTGAATTAAGCAGAATACTCTCACCCAGTCAAGAGATCAGGGCTAGATCCAACACCGTTTTTTTAGCTCACTGCACCATCCCAACTCAGAACCTGGCTATATGCAAATTAGTCTGTTCCTGTCCCAGTGCATGATGGGAACAGGGCAAACTAAACTACCAAGCCAATTCTTACAATGGGAAGGAAACAAGCTTCCGGGGACCGGTTTCTGCCATTTCAGCCGTCGTCCGCCCGGCTTGCTTGAATCCTGCTGGTGCAATGAGCAAGGGACTCACATCTGAGTATACCCTTCCACGCTTATGGTGGACAAAATATTAAACAATAAGGGGTGGTGATGGACAGAGTTTCTGAATTAAGCAGAATACTCTCACCCAGTCAAGAGATCAGGGCTAGATCCAACACCGTTTTTTAGCTCACTGCACCATCCCAGCTCAGAACCTGGCAATATGCAAATTAGTCTGTTCCTGTCCCAGTGCATGATGGGAACAGGGCAAACCAAACTACCAAGCCAATACTTACAATGGGAAGGAAACAAGCTTCCGGGGACCGGTTTCTGGCATTTCAGCCGTCGTCGGCCCGGCTTGCTTGAATCCTGATGGTGCAATGAGCAAGGGACTCACATCTGAGTATACCCTTCCACGCTTATGGTGGACAAAATATTAAACAATAAGGGGTGGTGATGGACAGAGTTTCTGAATTAAGCAGAATACTCGCACCCAGTCAAGAGATCAGGGCTAGATCCAACACCGTTTTTTAGCTCACTGCACCATCCCAGCTCAGAACCTGGCTATATGCAAATTAGTCTGTTCCTGTCCCAGTGCATGATGGGAACAGGGCAAACTAAACTACCAAGCCAATTCTTACAATGGGAAGGAAACAAGCTTCCGGGGACCGGTTTCTGGCATTTCAGCCGTCGTCGGCCCGGCTTGCTTGAATCCTGATGGTGCAATGAGCAAGGGACTCACATCTGAGTATACCCTTCCACGCTTATGGTGGACAAAATATTAAACAACAAGGGGTGGTGATGGACAGAGTTTCTGAATTAAGCAGAATACTCTCACCTAGTCAAGAGATCAGGGCTAGATCCAACACCGTTTTTTAGCTCACTGCACCATCCCAGCTCAGAACCTGGCTATATGCAAATTAGTCTGTTCCTGTCCCAGTGCATGATGGGAACAGGTCAAACCAAACTACCAAGCCAATTCTTACAATGGGAAGGAAACAAGCTTCCGGGGACCGGTTTCTGGCATTTCAGCCGTCGTCGGCCTGGCTTGCTTGAATCCTGATGGTGAAATGAGCAAGGGACTCACATCTGAGTATGCCCTTCCACGCTTATGGTGGACAAAATATTAAACAACAAGGGGTGGTGATGGACAGAGTTTCTGAATTAAGCAGAATACTCTCACCCAGTCAAGAGATCAGGGCTAGATCCAACACCGTTTTTTAGCTCACTGCACCATCCCAGCTCAGAACCTGGCTATATGCAAATTAGTCTGTTCCTGTCCCAGTGCATGATGGGAACAGGGCAAACCAAACTACCAAGCCAATTCTTACAATGGGAAGGAAACAAGGTTCCGGGGACCAGTTTCTGGCATTTCAGCCGTCGTCGGCCCGGCTTGCTTGAATCCTGATGGTGCAATGAGCAAGGGACTCACATCTGAGTATACCCTTCCACGCTTATGGTGGACAAAATATTAAACAACAAGGGGTGGTGATGGACAGAGTTTCTGAATTAAGCAGAATACTCTCACCCAGTCAAGAGATCAGGGCTAGATCCAACACCGTTTTTAGCTCACTGCACCATCCCAGCTCAGAACCTGGCTATATCATCACCACCCCTTTTCTGAATCACTTTACAGGCTCAGCACTACAAGACAATTCATCGGCTTTACTATACTCCCGCAAAAATTGCGCAATGGGGGGCGGTCACTGGAATTAATTGCCCAAGATGTGGAAGTCTTCAGGCTGACATAGTACATGTATTTGCAACTTGTCCACAATTATCCATACTATTGAAAGGAATACAGAATTTTTTGCATGGAGCATTAAAAATAACAGTTAACTTAACCCCCTCGATAATAGTGCTGGGGGTGAACCCGGACGGTATTCAGGGGGAAGGATCCTATTTTATTTTTGTAGCAATGGCTGTATTTAGACTATGTATCGCGTCGGTGTGGCTGGATCAAGTGCCACCGACATTTCAACAGTGGTTAGCCAGGATTCCCAATATATATAATTTGGAGAAAACAATCTATGCCAGAAAAGGGAAAAAGGGGAGGAAGCTGGGATTGGAAATATGGGCGCCAATAAATAATTGGAAGGAGGAAGAATAACCGACAAAAAGGAGAAATTCCCTTGAACAGAACTAAATTAACTGAGCTAAACAATTAAAATCATAACAAGATAAACGTATATAAAAAGAATTCTACAGTTTATTGGTAATACAAACGTTAAAAGAGTGGACAATGAAGGAACCACTCAACAACAAATTAAAACAAGAGAAAACAATTAAAATGAATTGACATTCAATATTGACCAGCAAAATTGAAACACTAAGACAGAAAAACAGTAAGACATTGAACTTGTGCAATACTGGGTGTATATTCGAACTCTATTTCTGACACCTAAGTTGTGTACACCACAATACAGTATATCAACATAAATGTCCGAGTCATGAATTATACTAAGTGGTGCGTCGACGCGTTTCGGTGGTTTTCCACTATTATGTCCACCTTTATCAAGACTATTCTTGGTATCTGTCGTAGTATAGGGGTCAATGTAATCACCCTAAAAAAATGAATATACAATAGGTTACAGTAAATACATGAAGATTTGCGGTTGTCACAAGCATTTTTTTTATCTTAATATCATGTGATGAAGAGGTAACAGTAGTATACAGAAATACATTTATAAAGACCTCCCTAGTACAATGGCAGTAAAATAGTGCATCTGTAATATTTTCAAAAATGACCGGTCTAAATGCATTTAGATGTATACAAGCATATCAAACAATCCCTGGTTTCCCTTTTCTTTTTCAGGATTACTTTGTCACATTCATAAGAAAACACAGTTTTGTATCTGCCTCTCATTTGTGGAGGAGCTATTCGTGTTTGGGATTATGACCAATTGCAGAAAAAATAATTAGACAATTGCTGTAAAAAACACAACTTCATAATCAGAGGTGTGTTGATAACACATACCAGATTAAGGAACCAAGGATTATAATATGGATTTCGAATGTTTGGGTTTTGTATTATTTCCAGAAAGCTAGGGGTGTTATATAGGTTATTCTGTTTTTAAATTTGCCAGGGGAATCTTTATATTAGTTGATGTTTAATTACCTTAAGAATCCGTTTTTGGGCGTGGTGAGGTTTCAATTATTATCATGTCAGAATGCGGTGTAGGGAGAGATGCTGGCTTTGAATATCCACTTTAAAATTGCATGATTGAATCATTGAATCAGGCTAGAGGTGAAATACTCCTACAAGTCAAAAAAGTGGAAATTAAGGTACAAAAAAAAGGGGGACATTCCATTATGAGAGCAACATACTTGTGTTGGTTTGTCTAACTCGGTTTAGTAAAAATTAGCAAAAATTAGCATACCTGGTACTTCAACAATTATGCGTTAAATGTGGGCAGTCCAAAATATTTGAGCCCCATAAAGCGATATTTCTCGTATTCTTATCTTGTTAAAAGACCAGAGGCGCCTGTGTCATGTCCTTGCGGTGTGAACTTATGTTGCACTAGAATTCAGAACACAAGTATATATATAGCCATTAGAAGTAGTACGATTTGAAGGCCAGCTATCTATATTGCCGAACTTTCTGTGCACGCTTACCTATTCAAGCGCATAGGACTGCTTGCTTCTCTGGTTGCGTGAAACCCTTTTGATTAAAAGGCCAGGGGCACTTGCATTGTATCTTTGCGATGTGGAGGGATTGTTGCCCTAAAGACCAGGACAGGAAAATAAAGTGCAGCTGTTAAATGTGACTCGGGCCTCGCCTACTTAAGCTGTTGTATTTATGTGGCCGCTTACCTGGTGTTACGCAAATGGTCTGCCTGTTCCTCTAGTTGCATGGAGTGTGTCAGAGAGGAAAAGGCGCCGTATTTAAATACCTGAGCTGGCGCATGATAGGTCTAAATCAGAGCCAATCAGGAGGGTCTATTTGGAACCACAAAATTAGCATACACAGGCTCGTGGTACTGCGTTCTGATTGGCCGGGGTAAAGGACCTATAATCTGAGTATTGCTAGAAGTGTTCAGGCCATGCGATTACGCTGGCGGTGGTAATCTAAATTACAAAACGGCAGTTGTGCAAATAAAACAAAATATATTATCCCGAATGGATATGCCAGAGGTCCTGGTTGTATACAGGACAGCGCGGGAATTTGGTTAACGCTCTTTTTGATATTAGAGAGGTGGATGCAGGATCGAGCGACCTGTCTATGGGAAAAGTTCTTGTTTTTGCAAAGCGTTTAAAAAATTTTTTTTAGAATTGTAAACTACTGTTAGAATATAGACATGCATACCGGAGAGGGAATGAATGTCAACACTATAGGTAACTTATCTCGCATTGACAGAAATGTGCAGGGGATCCATAGATATTAGTTCTAATAATACAGGCTGATGGAAAAAGGTCTAGATACATATTGTCCAGTCTTCCCTGGTATTATGCGGGACAGCGGGGAAATTTTGTTAACGCTCTTTTTGGTATTAGAGAGGTGGGCGCAGGATCAAACGACCTGTCTATGGGGAAAGACAGGGAAGACTGGACAATATGTATCTAGACCTTTTTCCATGCCGCTCACTTGCTCTGTTTCACTGGATACTTGCACAAGGAGGCTGCTCATCGCCCACGGAGGGCTCCAGAGATCAAAGGGGCTCTACTGCCAGGTCGCGCTGCTGGTGGGAGCAGTTCTGCATTCAGCGGTATCTCTGCATGCTCCCAGCGTGCGCTGGACCATGGATTAAAATAAACTACTGCTGACCACACCGGGGGACTGCGAGGACCAGCAGCCTCTAGCTTACACAGCTGGTGCCTCTTCCCCCGGCGGTCACGCCCCCTCATCATCGTCCATTTACCTTTCGCGACACCCGCTCCGCGGGTGCCGCTCACTTGCTCTGTTTCACTGGATACTTGCACAAGGAGGCTGCTCATCGCCCACGGAGGGCTCCAGAGATCAAAGGGGCTCTACTGCCAGGTCGCGCTGCTGGTGGGAGCAGTTCCGCATTCGGCGGTATCTCTGCATGCTCCCAGCGTGCGCTGGACCATAGATTAAAATAAACTACTGCTGACCACACCGGGGGACTGCGAGGACCAGCAGCCTCTAGCTTACACAGCTGGTGCCTCTTCCCCCGGTGGTCACGCCCCCTCATCATCGTCCATTTACCTTTCGCGACACCCGCTCCGCGGGTGCCGCTCACTTGCTCTGTTTCACTGGATACTTGCACAAGGAGGCTGCTCATCGCCCACGGAGGGCTCCAGAGATCAAAGGGGCTCTACTGCCAGGTCGCGCTGCTGGTGGGAGCAGTTCCGCATTCGGCGGTATCTCTGCATGCTCCCAGCGTGCGCTGGACCATAGATTAAAATAAACTACTGCTGACCACACCGGGGGACTGCGAGGACCAGCAGCCTCTAGCTTACACAGCTGGTGCCTCTTCCCCCGGCGGTCACGCCCCCTCATCATCGTCCATTTACCTTTCGCGACACCCGCTCCGCGGGTGCCGCTCACTTGCTCTGTTTCACTGGATACTTGCACAAGGAGGCTGCTCATCGCCCACTGAGGACTCCAGAGATCAAAGGGGCTCTACTGCCAGGTCGCGCTGCTGGTGGGAGCAGTTCCGCATTCGGCGGTATCTCTGCATGCTCCCAGCGTGCGCTGGACCATAGATTAAAATAAACTACTGCTGACCACACCGGGGGACTGCGAGGACCAGCAGCCTCTAGCTTACACAGCTGGTGCCTCTTCCCCCGGCGGTCACGCCCCTTCATCACAGCGTAACATAAAAACTAGTTCAGTCCCTCCCGCAGCGCGGGACGCAGCGCGGGGCGAAGCCCAGGCCAAGGGCGGGCCCGTTTAAGCCCGTTCAAGACCGGGCAGGACTGGACTGGGCCACCCTATTTGCAGCTTGTGCTTTAATATTCTGCCACTGTTATACCACACTAACCTTTTGGTTCTGGCTTAAGAAAACTCATTGTTCCTTACTATTGTAAATAACCCTCACAATACAATGTCCACGAGAACCACTAGGAACACAGTTAAAAAGCAGGCTCAATCCGCTGGTGAGGTCATTGGCCCAATTGACCAATTTATAACTAAAGCCAACGATGCCATTGAGCAGGGCATCATTCTTCTGGATCGGAGGATCTCACAGGACTTGATGATTGCCAGACGCTCTTCGATGGGCCTACTGGCTAATGCAAAAACCCCCTTACGTCCTGTTGATCTACCTCCACCAGTGACAGTGCATGCAGAGACGCACACTGTTCCCCGCACAGTGGACCTTTCTGCATCTTTAGACTTGTCTGAATCCCATCTGTCCCTGGAAAAATCTCCTGCTATCTTTGCTACTCAACAAGATAACTCCCCCTCTTCCACTATGGCTAGGGGTATACGAGAAGGAGCAATCCCTAAAAAACTAAAGAAGAAGACAACCACTAAGTCCCCCCATACCACCATTCCTCCTGTTACAACTATCCCTACAACTCCTCTTTCCTCTAATTTTCCTCCGCAAAACCCTAACCCTTCACCCCACCACCATTCTCCTTCACTGTCAAATGTTCATATAGTGGATTCCATTTCTGCTAATTTGAACATCAGCTGTACCAGCTCAAGTAGCCATTACAGCGGAGGAGATATGGTAACTGGTAATCTTACAACCAACACGTGTAGCAACGACAGCCTATTGCTCACCAGAATTGGTGATTTATTTAAATCTCACTTGGAACCCATAGAAAAGGCCCTACATATGGTTCAGTCTCAACTTACCCAACTGTCCCTTGCACTATCCCAAAGTACAGGAAACAAGAAGGATTCCAATCTGGCGAAAGGCAGGTCTACTACTTCAGACACTCCAAACGCCAAAGCGCTAAAACCTGGAACCTCTGCGCAGAACCCCAATTCCAACAAACAAAAAGTCCCTGAGAAGCCTATTAAAAACCATTCCCTAGCATCTACAACCAAGCTGCAACCGCCTCCTAAATCCTCCAACCCTTTACCACCCCGCACTGTAACCAAACCTAAACCAACAGCACCCTCCCTACCAAACCCTCCTTCTTCCTTACCCACCTCTGCAGCCCCCACTCCGGCTCCTGCCCAATCCAATAATGCTACTGGATTCAATACCATTCCCAACAATCGTAAGAGAAGGATCCCTCCTATCCATCTCCCACCTGAGGCCTCTCCATATGTAGTAATAATGACTGGGGTTCCGAAACTCCCCCCAAACCAAGATGAACCGGTTTGGTCCTTAAAAAATAAAGTAATATTCTGGTTGTCCAATAATAGACCGCTTCCAATCTTTATGGACAACAGAGTTACTACAGTGCGTAGAGTGCCTTGGTTAGGCAATCTACCAAAAAACACACAGGGCGACTGTATTATAGTAAATTTTGAAGACCCAAATACAGTCGAGCATATTTGCTCCTGGGGTGATCAAATCTCTACTGAAGGGATAGCTACCCATAATCTGTCGCATTTCTATCCCCCTAGTACACGACGTAACGCAGGTCCTCCGTGGTCCTGGACCAGGGTAGGAAACTGGGGCGGAGTCAGAGGCCGAGATCAGTGGTCGGGGTATGGCTTTAATAATCCATCATCAGGCCATTTTAGCAATTGGAGAGGTCCACCACTATCCAATCGATATGATTGCTTGGATATGGTGGACTGACTACCTTCTCTACCCATAACAGACAGCAGCTACAACAGCGTCTTTCCCAACCCAAAAGACCCCTGTAACAGCATCCGGACGGCTGATTCCTTCTTGCCACCCTTGAGTGGTACCGAGCTTGAGTCTTCCCCTCCCCAGCACACCCTGACCCAACAGCAGTTATCTTCTCCCCAACAGGCCGTATGTCACACCACGTTAGTTACCCCCGTAGACCTGCTTCCAAATATACAAACCACTATTTCTCAACTTAGTGAGCCCAAACCCAATTCTTCTTTTCCTGCTATAACTACTCAGTCCCCGTCCCAATTCCCACACTTTTCCGCTGAACCTCAGCCTCCAAACCCTACTTTTTCATCAACCCAGGACCTTCCAATTCTATTCTGGAACATAGCTGGCTTAAGATCGAAAATCCATCTTCAGTCCTGGGCGGAAGTAACCAACAAATTCAAGTTAATCTGCCTAGAAGAAACTTGGGCAATTGACCCTATTCATATCCAGGGTTTTAAAACATTTCACCTTCCTTCCTTACCGTCCACACATGGTAGACCTAAGGGCGGCTTAGCCATCTATGCTTCCAATTTAATTCCTTTTACGTTCATGGAAGTTCCGCTAGCCTCGCCAATTTTTCAAATCCTTAAAATAGTTCCAGATAACCACTCATGTTATTATCTCATCAATATGTATAATAACTCTTCATCTAGCGACTGTGTAAAATCTCTATTGGAAATTACTTTGTATTTACAAGACCAAAAAGCTATGAACCAAGAGTTAAACTGTCATATTGTGTGGGGTGGGGACTTCAATGTGTATTTGTGTAATAACTATAGCAAAGGTATTTGCGGGCTCTTAGATGAGCACGACGTCCCCCTGGCCCACTTCACCCACAGTACAGTGGGTCATGCACTAAATACTTGTATTTCGGTACTAGAACTTGAATTCGCGAACATCTTAGTGTGTCCTGCTGTAGAGTTTAAGACGACTTTTCATGGTAGAGGAGCTACCACAATCATCGATTTTATTTTATGCTCCCAATCCCTAAACAACGGACTGAAGCAATTTACAACTGGCACCGATCCCTCAAGCGACCACTACCCAAATAGCATAATCATAGTATTAAATACTCCATCCTCAGCCTGCCCAAAAACAAGTCTCTTAGTGCAGCACTCTCTGGAGATGAGTAAAATTAATGGTTATGCTGTCAAGTGGGCGATGATCAACTCGACAGAGACCACTAGTAAGATCATTCAAAAAACCCTTCCTTTAATCCACCACTGCTTGGAGACGTCATCTTCCCCCCAGTTGATTCTCTCCAGCTTTGCTAAGATACTAGAAGTCATCAGACAAGAGCTTACCCGCCCACATAGGTCTCACGACAACGATAAGGACTCCAGAGGGTGGTTTGACTCCCGTTGCCGTATAGCGCAGCGTGCACTGAAAAGTGCTCTACACAATCAGACTAGGGACCAGCCCCTAATCGCCTCCCTAAGGAAAAACTATAAGATGGCACAGCAATCCCGTAAACGGGAATTAAAAAATAATCTCTGGGCCCAACTACACCAGAGCACTCTGACCAAAGACTCCACCATGTTTTGGAAAACAGTTAAGGCCCCTTTCCTAGCTGACGAAACTGCGACACAGCATTTAGATGTTACAGTACCCGCCGATAAATGGGTAGCACATTACTCGCAGATTTTCGGGGACAACCCCCTGACAACCGAGGCTCCCAGTTCAGATGCGGAAGCTCCCACTAGCAATAACATCTTCCCTATCGACCTCCACTTCGATCTAGAGGAGGTAATCACAGCACTGACTGCCTCTAAGACCGGTAAGGCGCCCGGCCCAGACGGGGTGCCCTTAGATATATTTGTGAGCAACATAGATCTTTGGTCTCCAATTGTCACACAGGTCATGTCCGCAGTTACCCAGATTGGCCTTATTGACTCTTGGTCTACCTCTGTGCTCCTGCCCATTTTCAAAAAGGGAGATTGGGATAACCCAGCCTGCTACAGGCCCATCTCCCTTTTGGATTCCCTAGGCAAGGTTGCCGGTAGACTTATCCTGGAGCGATTAAGGGACTGGGCCACAGAGAATAAGATCCTAACTGATTTACAGTTTGGGTTTCAAGAGGGCCTGGGCACAGTGGAACAGGCCCTAAACCTGACTTTACTTATAGGCAAATACGCTGGGGCCAAAGGCGGTAAACTTCATCTAGTTTATGTGGACTTGAGTTCCGCATTTGATTGCGTAATTCATCTCAAGTTATGGGCGATCCTGAAAAACCTGGGTATAGATCCTGCACTGCTGAATTTTCTCCGAGAGCTATACTTGGACGCAAAAGCTTGTGTGAGATACGGTACCAAAGGGGAGCTTACTGAATCCTTTAACATCAAAAAAGGCGTAAGGCAGGGATGCGTCCTTGCTCCATTCCTATTTAACATCTATACTAATGGACTGGAGCAAGCGATGCTAGTTGACAGTAAAGATCTCCCCTGCATAAGCACCCGCCCTATCCCTGCATTACTGTATGCAGACGATTCAGTCATCCTAGCTAGGACACCCAATCAACTTCAGACCCAACTAGAAAAATACTGTGACTTTATGTCTTCTCTTGGTCTCAAAGTCAATAAGTCCAAGACTTTCGTTATGAATATTGGGAAGAGAGCCCAAAAATGTAAATCTCTCTTTATTCAGAAGACCAGATTAGAAACTGCTAATACCTACCCCTATTTAGGTATTCTTATTGATAACCATCTGTCCTGGAAACCTGCCATATCCAGTAAAAAACTGCAGTTTCAACGCACAACATCAGCACTGACTTCGTTCTCTAGGAAACTGGGTAAGCCCGCTCCTACTGTGCTTCTGAAGATCTACCAAGCTAAATGCATGAGCGTGGCTACATACGGGGCTGGAGTCTGGGGCTATGTGTCTGCAGACGAGCTACAAACCATAGAAAACTACTTTTTGAAATACATATTAGCCCTCCCCCGTAGTGCTCCTACTTACGGTGCCCATGTGGAACTCGGTTGGGAGTACCTGACTGACATCATCAGATACCAGCCGATTCTACTATGGCACCGCATATGGACCCAGGAGCAATGTCATCTAACTAGGTCACTAATATCTGACTGTCTAACTTTGTCCCACTGGAAAAAGATTCCTTGGCTGTTATATGTATCAAAATTTTTGACAGATTTGAACCACCCTGCATATTTCACCGACCCTGAATCTCTATTGGGCATATCTAGAAAATCATTGAAAAAGCTATGTGCTGACCACTTAAGCGATCTTCGTCTGTGTTCTGAACTAGTCAAAAAGTCAAATGTTCATCTAACGATGGTCCAAAGTTCTTATGGCATTCAACCTTATTTGTCTTTTTTTCTGTCAAACCATGAGAGATATGTTTTAACCAGATTTCGGTTTGACGCATTCTATCGCCTTGTCTCACTGCCTGTGCCCTTAGACTGGTCACGAGAATTAGCAAACTGCCCCTGTGACGGTCTTACTCGCCAGTCAACTCTGCATGTAACCTTTTTCTGCGCTTTTTATAAATCCCAGCGGAAAAGATGGCGGGTTCCATTGCTCCGGCACTTAGGTCTGAGAAGATGTAGACCGGCTCTTTTGGCACTTCAATACTTAGACACCCCGTACGTTGCCAAAACTGTTGCCTGCTTCCTCAAAGCCTGTTTGAAAACTCATTCCCAGCTATTGGCAACTGTCTCCTAAGATTTTACTGACTACTGTGCTAGTATTCTTGTATAAAGAGTGTTAGTGATTATTTGTAAAATACATGCCTTCCTTAGCAGCAAATGAGCAAACTGAATTTTTACTGATTATCGTGCTATTATACTTGTATATAGAGTGTTAGTGTCTACCTGTAAAATGCCTTCCTTAGAAGCCAATGTGCACATTGAATTTTTATAATGTTGTAATGTTTTTAAAATGTACTTTTTATGATTGTAAATTCAATTGAAATAAAGTTATCTTTTGACTTTGACTTTGACTTGTAGGAGTATTTCACCTGAAGCCTGATTCAATCATGCAATTTTAAAGTGGATATTCAAAGCCAGCATCTCTCCCTACACCGCATTCTGACATGATAATAATTGAAACCTCACCACGCCCAAAAACGGATTCTTAAGGTAATTAAACATCAACTAATATAAAGATTCCCCTGGCAAATTTAAAAACAGAATAACCTATATAACACCCCTAGCTTTCTGGAAATAATACCAAACCCAAACATTCGAAATCCATATTATAATCCTTGGTTCCTTAATCTGGTATGTGTTATCAACACACCTTTGATTATGAAGTTGTGTTTTTTACAGCAATTGTCTAATTATTTTTTCTGCAATTGGTCATAATCCCAAACACGAATAGCTCCTCCCCAAATGAGAGGTAGATACAAAACTGTGTTTTCTTATGAATGTGACAAAGTAATCCTGAAAAAGAAAAGGGAAACCAGGGATTGTTTGATATGCTTGTATACATCTAAATGCATTTAGACCGGTCATTTTTGAAAATATTACAGATGCACTATTTTACTGCCATTGTATCAGGGAGGTCTTTATAAATGTATTTCTGTATACTACTGTTACCTCTTCATCACATGATATTAAGATAAAAAAAATGCTTGTGACAACCGCAAATCTTCATGTATTTACTGTAACCTATTGTATATTCATTTTTTTAGGGTGATTACATTGACCCCTATACTACGACAGATATCAAGAATGGTCTTGAAAAAGGTGGACAATATAGTGGAAAACCACCGAAACGCGTCGACGCACCACTTACTATAATTCATGACTCGGACATTTATGTTGATATACTGTATTGTGGTGTACACAACTTAGGTGTCAGAAATAGAGTTCGAATATACACCCAGTATTGCACAAGTTCAATGTCTTACTGTTTTTCTGTCTTAGTGTTTCAATTTTGCTGGTCAATATTGAATGTCAATTCCTTTTAATTGTTTTCTCTTGTTTGAATTTGTTGTTGAGTGGTTCCTTCATTGTCCACTCTTTTAACGTTTGTATTACCAATAAATTGTAGAATTCTTTTTATATACGTGTATCTTGTTATGATTTTAATTGTTTAGCTCAGTTAATTTAGTTCTGTTCAAGGGAATTTCTCCTTTTTGTCGGTTGGTTAACCCCATTTCCCTTGACTGCTGTTAAGGGGTACCTCTCACTTTTACCTCTAGGAGGAAGAATAAGACAATATGCTGGTCTTGGGAGATGGACTTTCTATCGATATGATAGTTCTTTTTCAGTTTTTTCGTGGATATCATTTATTCTGTGTATGTATTGTTTATGATTTCCCTGCAGAAATTTGGAATGATGGTTCTTTATGTGGAAATTCTGATTGATTGTATATAATGATCTGCTCCTCACCCTTGGTTTAAGGGGGAAAATAGGTGTAAAAAAACCTAATAAAAAATATTTTTAAAAAAAAACACATTCCCAAGTTAAAACATCATTACATTTAGTTAATTAAAATTAGAGCATATTTTGTTTTTCACACATAGGCAAATACAACCTACTTTACCACTTCCAATTGGGTTTCAGGAAAGGCTGCAACACAGAAACTGCCATGCTTAACATTGCAACTCGGCAATAAGTCCAATCCTATTCAACCTATATCTTCGTCCTTTGATTTGTTTAATTAAGTCATTTGGCATATCAGTCATCAATTATGCCGATGACACACAACTTATTTTTTCTTTCGAAGGCGAGGATGCGGTTTCTAAGGATACTTTCAACCGGTGTATGACCTCTACTGCGGACTGGTTGCAACAGAACTCGCTCCAGTTCAATGGTGCAAAAACTGAGGTTCTTCACTGTTCTTTGGATCGGCTGCCTCGTCCTCTACCAGAAGAGTTCTGGCCCACTTCTATTCCTGGTACTGTGGCGGCCGCCGACTCTGCACGCAATCTTGGGGTCTTGTTTGGCCTTAGTCTTCAGTTAGATGCATTTGTCAACAAAACCACTGCGACATGCATGCTACTGCTCTGGACTCAATGAAAAATTATTCTGTTTCTCCCCCCGGCAGCTAGGATTGAAGCAGTGCGTAGTATCAGCCTCAGTAGGTTAGACTACTGTAACACACTGCTTCTAGGGTCTCCTAACATCTTGATCCTGAAGCTGCAGCTGGTTCAGAACATGGCGGCTAAGCTGGCCCTCTCCCGCCCACGCTCTGCCTCTTCATCTCTTGCACTTTTTGATCTTCATTGGTTGCCGGTGCAGCAACGGATCTGTTTTAAAGGGTCCTGCCTTGTTTTTAGAGCTCTGCATGGTCAAGGGCCAGTGATGTTGCAGGATCTATTTTCTTGGTACTCCACTGCCAGAGCTCTTAGGTCTTCGTCGGCCTTCCTGGCGACTGTTCCAAGGTTTAAAAGGGTGAGGATGGGTGGCCGCTCGTTCAGCTTTGTGGCTGCCAAACTTTGGAATTCCTTACCGCTACCGTTAAGGAGTAGGCACATTTCTGTTGTCCTTTAAAAAGGACCTTAAAAGTCATCTTTTCCCAAGGGGGGGCGTAGGGTGGATACATACTGGTTGTGTTGTTTTGGGTCACAGCGCCAGGATACCCTTTGGGTGACAGCCGCGCTTAATAAGTATGCCAATACATATTTGACGACATACATCGTTCTTTAGAGAATGGAGATGCCTACCTTCTCATCCTGCTGGACCTCTCAGCGGCTTTCGATTGAGTCAGCTAATCATCCTTACTGGAATCTCTGAAGACACATTCTGGTCTCAATGGCACAATCCTAAAATGGTTCACTTCTTACCTCCAACACCAAACACAGCAAGTCAAAATCCACTCTTGCCTCTCGAATCCTCCTTCTGTCTCTCTTAGTGTCCCCTAGGGCTCAATACTCTCCCCCTCTCTTCAACCTCTTCATGGAACCCCTTACTATCATCTTGAAACAAGCAGGGATCAAGTATCACCTTTACACTGATGACACGCAGCTCTAATACAAAATCAAATCACAAAGTGACATCCTTCATCTTAACATCACATTGAGTAAGATTCAATCCTGGTTTTATTCAAACCACCTAAAATTGAACCCCAACAACCCCAACAAAACGAAAATCATTCTATTCTCCCCCAAAAGTTACCACCTCCCAATCCAAAGGCTGGTTCACTGACCTCGAAGCCGTAAAGTGTCCGCTCACTCTATCCAACTCGGCTAAACCCCTAGGATTCACCTGGGCAAAGATGTGTCTCTAAAGGATCACATCAATAACTCAGTCAAAGGAGCATTTTACACACTTAAGCACCTCAAAAAAATTAAACCTCCCATCTGACGATTTCAAATGGGTCATTCAATCCCTAGTCCTTGCTAAAATCGCCTACTGGAATGCTTGACTCACTGGGACCCCAAAATATCACCTCGCCCCCCTCAGATCAGTACTCACCATGGCAGCCCGGCTTATAACAGACTGCAAACGATATGAACACAACACGCCTGCCCTCAAGTCCCTTAGCTGGCTTCCCATCGAAGGAGGATGCACCTACAAAACCGCCTGCATCACCCACAAAGCACTTCACTCTCAATCCCCTGACTATTTAGACAATGAACTCACAAGAGCAGGAAGTGTCAGACCTATGAAAAGCTCAACCGCTCTTCTCCTCGTACCTCCGTTACTAAAAAAGAAATCTGCCCAGTCACGCTTTTTTCAGATAATACACCCAGCATCTAGAGCGCCCTCCTGAGGGACCTTTGTTGCAACCCCTCCTACACAGGCTTCAAAAGAGACCCAAAACTCTATCTCCTTAATAAGTACTGTAGCCCATGAATCAAACCAAACTTAATTTCTATAAGGCTCCTGTGATCAGGTCATTCCTCTGCTTATCTGCTGGCCTTTCTTTTCTGTGTCTACACCATTATTATTCCTGTTGTCCTGCTCATTTATTTTTGTTTTGACCTAATTTCACCAATTTTTTTATATTCTCCATGACCTTAAAATTGTTTCTATGTAAACAGTAACGTGTGCTCCTCTGTAGACTTGTACTTCCCCTATCTTATATTTTATTTATCTTTAACCTATGATTATTACATTGCTCTTGCTTCTGTACAGCGCTCTGTTACCGATGGGTATAGCCTAGCCAGCGATTTATGGCCCCTAAATTGTAATTGTTATGACCTCATTTCAGTAATTCCATCCTTCATGTTCCTACAAGTGTTTTTTTGTGTATATATTAATGTGTGTTCCTCTGTTAGACTGTCACTTCCCTTATTTTTAACTGTATGTAACCATTGATCCAATGATTATTGTCCTGCTCTTGATTCTGTAAAGCGCTCTGATACCCCTGGGTCTAGCTTGCGCTATATAAAACCTTTCACATAAATAAATTAAAATAAAATAAAATAAAAGCAGACAACAGACTCAAAAGGAAGAGTCTAAGAGAAATAGGGAACTGGTGAGTGTGTAACGTCTTGAGGATACAGAAAAATCACTGTTCCATTTAAAGAGGGCCAGATTTCTGATTCCAAAGTCTAGACCCAAGACAGGAGCAGAACTGGCCTCTTGCTCTGGATTTGTACATTTTTGGGACTTTAATAAAAATGGACACCGAGTGCAAATGGCGGGGTAGTTCATACATTTTCAACGTACATATACTAGGGAAGGACCAAACCCATAGGTGGCTCTTTGTCATAAATAAACAGATTTAAGCACGATTTACTTCCCTACAGGAAGTCCGTAAAGTTTAGGCAAAAATTTTGTAAAACAAGCTTGTTGGGGACCCTCATAAGGAGACAGGTAGCTGAGTTTTGAAACATGTGGAGTTGTTTACTCAAGAACTGAGGTTGAAACGATATGTGGATTCCCTGTAGCACTGCTGGGATAGATTCTCATTGCAGTTGTTATTTGTGAAGCACGCAAACATAAGCTTTTTGGCAGCATGTTCCAGAGTTTGGTTGCTGCTGTGTTGAACAATCTCCCCCAGTAGTACTTTGTGTGTAACATTAACATGGAGAAGGAATGGCCTGCTGGTCTTGAAGAATGAGGAGGGTGAAACCAGCTGAATTTAGAAGCTAGGAAAAATGGAGAAGAAGAATATAGAGCTTTATATGTGATCGGTACAGATTTAAAATATATATGTTTCCTGGTGGGGAGCCAGTAAAAGCTGACTTAAGATAAAGGAGTTTTGTTTCCACTTCTTGCAGTCATGATAAGTCTGGCTTTTGCATTTTGAATGAGGTTAAGATGTTTTGAGGATTTCTCTGGCAAATAGATACTAGTGCCATGGATTGCAGAAGGGCATTGATGATTTTGATATGGTAGTTGGAATCGACAGCAGAGATCTAGGGTTATAAGGTTCACTTCTCATCCAAGATTATCGAAAGATTGAACGGTACAAGGGTGGAGGTCCAGCGAAGCAGGCCAGTTTGGTACACAGTCAAAATATTGAGTTATTAATGTCGGATAGCGTTAATATCGATTTAGAAAAATCGAAGGTAAGTAATATCAATGTCATTAATATCAATGTAATAAATATCGTTTTTTGTGTGTATAAATATTATCGAGTTCAGTAAAGTTGAGATTTTAAATATTGATGTTAAAAATATCGATAAGACAAAATATCGACATGTTAAATAGTGTTTTTTTAAATGTCTGTAAAATACTAATTGTGTTAAATGTTAGCTATAATAGTTTATAGTACTAATAAATAGTGTTATAAAGTATAATTAATTTTTAGGAGCGGGGTGTAGGGTTTATAGGGGATAATGGTGGGAAGTGTTTTAAAATTATATATTGAATATTTGTTAATTTTTCTAAAAAAATGAAGTTGAAAATAGATTTAAAATTTTGAAATTTGAAAATAATTAGAAAATGTAATTAAAAATTTTAATTGTAATTTAATGTTTAGTAGCAGGTTCTGGGGTTTATAGGGGATAAGGGTGGGTAGTGTTTTAAAAAGTATATGACAAAAATTTATAATTTTACAAATACAATTTGAAATTAAAAAAAATGTAAATATCGAAAATAATATGAAAATGTATTTAAAATTATAAATTTAAATTTAAATTGTAATTTAATGTTTAGTAGCGGGTTCCAGGGTTTATAGGGGATAAGGGTGGGTAGTGTTTTAAAAAGTATATACCAAAAATGTATAATTTTAAAAATAAAATTTGAAATTTAAAAAAAATATATATATTGGAAATAATTTGAAATTTGAAATTAAATTTAAAATTTTAATTTCAAATTTGTATTTAATGTTTAGTAGGGGGATGTTGGGTTTATAGGGGATAAGGGTGGGGAGTGTTTTAAAATATATATTGAATTAAAAAAATTGCTGTCACATAATGAAGTCGAAATTAGAAATAAAAATTCAAAATTTGAAATTATTTAGAAATTAGAAATTAAATTTCAAATGTAAATTTAATTTTTAAATTAATGTTTAGTAGTGGGATCTAAGGTTTATAAGGGATAAGGATGAGGATTGTTTCAAAAATATAATCACAATTTTTATAAATTAAAAAAAATTACAACATGTATTGAAATATTTAATTTTTTTAGAAATTGGATTATAAATTTAAATTATAAAATGTATTTAATGTTTAGGAGCGGTATGTAGGGTTTATAGGGGATAAGGGTGGGGAGTGTTTTTAAAATATATACAGAATTTTTAACATTGTTAAAAATGTAATTAATAGAAATTAGATTTTATAATCAAAATGTATTACATATTTATAAATTAGATTTTAAATTTAAAATTTACATTTACAAAAATATTTTATGTTTAGTAGTGGGATGTAGAGTTTATAGGTGATAAGGGTTGTGAGTTTCAAAAAAATATATACATATTTTATAAAATTATTAAAAATTCATTACATTAAATTTAGACATTACATATAGAAATTAAAAAACAATTAAAATTTCTAGATTAGATGTAACTTTTACCTTAAAAGTTTTTTGTTTAGTACTGGTATGTAGTGTTTATAGGGGTTAAGTGTGTGGAGTGTTTTAAACAAATATATAGAGGATATAATATTTCTTTTTACAAAAATTGGAAAGGAGAGAAGAACATTTAAAATCAAATATTTAGTAATTATTTCTAATTGAATTAATTAGCATTATAATTTATAGATGATTTGATTTTATAATTATCATTTTTACAAGTGGGATGTAGGGTTTATAGGTTGTAAGTATGGGGAGTGTATTATAGTTTTATAAAATAGGGTTTGAATAGAATTTTAAATAGGTTTATTGTCCAACATCTATTGTAATTAAATGTAGATTGGAGTTGGAGTAGTTAATTATTTAGGTTCTGTGTCCAGCACCTACCCTAATTAAATATAGATTGGAGTTGGAATAGTTAATTATTTAGGTTCTGTGTCCAGCACCGACCCTAATTTAATATAGATTGGAGTTGGAATAGTTAATTATTTAGGTTCAGTGTCCAGCACCTACCCTAATAATAGTAGATAGGAGTTGGAATAGTAAGTTAAATAGGTTCAGTGTCCCCCACCTACCCTAATTCAATGTAGATTGGAGTTGGAATATTAAATTTAATAGGTTCAGTGTCCTGCACCTTCCCTAATTAAGAGTAGATTGGAGTTGGAATAGTAAATTAAAAAGGTTTGGTGTCCAGCACCTACCCTAATTAAATGTAGATTGGATTTGGAATAGCTAATTATTTAGGTTCAGTGTCCAGCACCTACCCTAATTAATAGTATATTGGAGTTGGAATAGTAAATTATTTAGGTTCAGTGTCCAGCACCTACTCTAATTAATAGTAGATAGGAGTTGGAATAGTAAATTAAATAGGTTTAGTGTCCTGCACCTACTCTAATTAATATTAGATTGGAGTTGGAATAGTAAATTAAATAGGTGCAGTGTCCAGCACCTACCTTAATTAAATGTAGATTGGAGTTGGAATAGTAAATTTAATAGGTTCAGTGTCCTGCACCTTCCCTAATTAAGGGTAGATTGGAGTTGGAATAGTAAATTAAATTGGTTCAATGTCCAACACCTACCCTAATTAAAAGTAGATTGGGCGCTGTATGTGACTTTGGCCGCTATCTTAGGTGGGGGTGTTTTCGTTGGGCCGACTTTAGGTGCCATCTTGCAGTGGGTCCAGTGGTTTTACTCCCTGGACTCCCGCACGGGACACCATAAGTAGAGATGTCTAGGCAAGCACGCAGCGTGGGCGCGCAGCGGGCTCGCCGCCGGGGCGCCTGAGGTGCGCCAGAGGTAAGCCCGTTTGCGCCCGTTCGCGCTCCGGCCGCTCTTAGCACTAGAGGCGCTGCTCCAGCACGCCTGACATACTCCAAGGAAGAACTTTGTTGAACCAATTCCCTAGGGCGGGTGACTGCTCAGCCCCTCTACCAGCCCCCCTGGTGAGCTTTAACTGCGGTCTATTGAATGTCCGCTCATTCTGCAAACATCATGCAGAGACGGCTCTTCTTATCGACTCATTGCAGCTCGATATCATGTTTCTCACTGAAACCTGGACCAGGGCGGAGAGTAATGTAGAGTTGGGATGGGCTTGCCCGCCAGGGTATTCTATCAGGCATATCCCACGACCCAATGGGAGAGGCGGTGGAGTGGGCTTTATTTTTAAGGAATCTCTCTCGCTCTCTCATCTCGAAGTCAAACCAGTCAAGGGCTTCGAGCTCATGGGCTTCTCTCTAAAAGATCTGAGTGGAACACTGGTTGCGGGGCTACTGTGTTATCGCCCTCCCACAAGTGCGACATCATCTGTACAAGATCTGATAGATCTAGTTTATGATCTATCTAACACCCATGCTAGACTCTTAATCCTGGGTGATTTTAATCTCTGGCCCAGCGGCCCTCATGACCTTGCATATCGTGATCTGTATCAAGCCTGCAATAATTTGCATCTTACGCAGCTTGTGTCCGCCCCGACTCATGTTACGGGCCATGTCCTGGACATGATCTTTGCAGCGGAGCCGCTGGTCTCGATTAAGGAGGTCGCGGGCCAATGCTGGACAGATCATGCTTTGATCCACTTCTCCATTCTGCTACCTGCTGGATCGCTGAGTAAGAGCGTCCCGGTCATGCCTAAACTTAGGAGACAATGGGCTCGGCTACGTACGAGCTCCACTATACCCACATTACTGCCCAGGGCCTTTTCATTGGGCCAGAATGTGGAGGAGAGTTATTCAACTCTCTGTCATCAGCTCCTTCAATCACTTGATAGGAGGATTCCAATGCGTAAGGTGAAAGATAAACCGCAGAAAGTCACTCCCTGGTTTTCTAGTGACCTTCTCCAGCAGAGACTTCGTTGCAAACAGGCGGAACGGGTCTGGAGAAGACACTATTCAGAAACAGATAGACTGGTTTATAAAAAAAAACTCCAGGAGTATAAATCTCAGATTAGGTTGGCTAAAGCTAAGCTTCTCGAGGCCACATTGGCCAAAGCTGGTAACAAGTCACAAACCTTGTTTAAATTGGTTAAAAACCTCTCCAACCCAGCCTGAGCTACATCTGCCATTCTGGCCTCGCAGGAACTATGCGACTCATTAGCCCTGGCTTTTGAGGAAAAAATTAATACCATCTTGGGGAGACTCTCTGCCCCCGACCTATTTAGCCACCCTGATTTGTGCTCCTTGGAATTAGTCAGCGGAGTAGCTCGGGAGGTGACTATGGAGGAAGCAGTACAGCCTCGGCTGACCTGCTTTCCTACTCCTTCCCTGGAGGATTTCTGTCTGTTGGCGAATGGTGTGTCATCCGGCTCCCCGTTAGACCCCTTGCCACACAAGTTTTGGAAGGCGTTCCAGGCAGAGCTCTTCCCTCCGCTCCATTCCATCTGTGGCCAGTCGTTGACCACGGCCACGGTCCCGGATAGCTGGAAACTGGCAGTAATTACCCCACTGCTAAAAAAAGTCACCTTGGACCCTTTATGTCCGACCAACTATAGGCCTATTTCACTCTTGCCTTTCTCAATAAAAATCTTAGAGACATTGGTCACTAGGGTCCTGTCCAGCTTCCTTGAATCCAACGACCTTTTGGACGTGGCCCAATTTGGCTTTAGGCCGGTCCACGGTACGGAGTCTGCCTTGGTGGCCGTTTTGGATGACCTACGCTCGCGTGTCGACATGGGAGGAGCAGCGTTTCTGGTGTTGCTTGACATGTCGGTCGCGTTCGACATGGTTGACCATGCGGTTCTATTAGGCAGGCTCCGGGAGTCCGGGGTAACTGGCTTAGCCTTGGACTGGCTGGCATCATACCTCTGTAACAGGCGACAATCTGTGGCTATGCCACCGTTTCGTTCGGTGGTGAGAGAGGTAAAACAGGGAGTGCCACAGGGCTCTGCAATTAGCCCGATTCTTTTCAACTTAAACCTTCGCCCTCTAATAAGTCTGATTAAGTCATTCGGCATGTCTGTCATCAATTATGCCGATGACACTCAGCTTATCTTTTCCATCGAGGGCAGGGGTGCGGTCTCCTTGGAATCCATTCACCAATGCATGTCGGCAGCTGCGGATTGGTTGCGTCAGAACTCGTTACAGTTTAATGGGGCAAAAACTGAAGTTCTCTACTGTTCGGTAGATCGTACGCCTCGCCCTCTGCCAGAGGGACTTTGGCCTTCTTCTACCTTAGGCACAGTCGCAGCGGCAGACTCAGTCCGTAACCTAGGTGTCCTGCTCGGGCCTAGTCTCCAGCTGGACGCCTTCGTCAACAAAACCACAGCGACCTGCATGCTGCTGTTACGCATGTTGCGGAAGATTCTGCCACTACTTCCCCATTCAGCGAGGACAGAAGCAGTGCGGAGTATCATCCTCAGTAGGTTAGACTACGGCAACGCACTGCTTCTGGGAGCTCCAAGTACTCTAATTATGAAGCTACAGCGGGTACAGAATATGGCAGCTAAACTGGCGCTCTCACGGCCATGGTCTTCTTCGTCCTCTCTTGCCCTTTCAGACCTACACTGGTTACCGGTGCAAAAACGGATCTGCTTTAAATCAGCTTGCTTGGTCTTTAGAGCCTTGCATGGGCTGGGTCCAGTGGTACTGCAAGGTCTTTTTTCCTGGTACTCTGCCGCCAGACTTTTGAGATCCTCCTCGGCCTTCTTGGTGACTGTTCCTAAAATAAAAAGGGTGAGGATGGGCGGCCGCTCATTCAGCTTCACGGCCGCCAAGCTTTGGAACTCCCTACCTCTGGCCCTAAGGTGCAAGCAGGATCTCCTGTCTTTTAGAAAGGACCTTAAAACCTACCTTTTCCCGAAGGCAGTGTAATTGACATCGGTAGGAATGCTCTGTGGTCAAAGCGCCAGGATGCCCTTTGGGTGACAGTCGCGCTATATAAGTATGCCTACATACATACATACATTTGGAATAGTTAATTATTTAGGTTCAGTGTCCAGCACCTACCCTAATTAAATGTAGATTGGAGTTGGAATAGTAAATTTAATAGGTTCATTGTCCTGCACCTTCCTTACTTAGGAGTAGAATGGAGTTGGAATAGTAAATTAAATAGGTTTGGTGTCCAGCACCTACCCTAATTAAATGTAGATTGGATTTGGAATAGTTAATTATTTAGGTTCAGTGTCCAGCACCTACCCTAATTAATAGTAGATTGGAGTTGGAATAGTAAATTTTTTAGGTTCAGTGTCCAGCACCTACTCTAATTAATAGTAGATAGGAGTTGGAATAGTAAATTAAATAGGTTTAGTGTCCTGCACCTACTCTAATTAATATTAGATTGGAGTTGGAATAGTAAATTAAATAGGTGCAGTGTCCAGCACCTACCTTAATTAAATGTAGATTAGAGTTGGAATAGTAAATTTAATAGGTTCAGTGTCCTGCACCTTCCCTAATTAAGAGTAGATTGGAGTTGGAATAGTAAATTAAATTGGTTCAGTGTCCAGCACCTACCCTAATTAAATGTAGATTGGATTTGGAATAGTTAATTATTTAGGTTCAGTGTCCAGCACCTACCCTAATTAAATGTAGATTGGATTTGGAATAGTTAATTATTTAGGTTCAGTGTCCAGCACCTACCCTAATTAAAAGTAGATTGGCGTTGGAATAGTAAATTAAATAGGTTCAGTTTCCAGCACCTACCCTAATTAAAAGTAGATTGGAGTTGGAATAGTAAATTATTTAGGTTCAGTGTCCAGCAACTACCCTAATTAATAGTAGATTGGAGTTGGAATAGTAAATTAAATAGGTTCAGTGTCCAGCACCTACTCTAATTAATAATAGATTGGAGTTGGAATAGTAAATTAAATAGGTTCAGTGTCCTGCACCTACCCTAATTAAATGTTGATTAGAGTTGGAATATTAAATTATTTTCGTTCTGTGTCCTGCATCTACCCTAATGAAATGTAGTTTTGAGTAGGAGTACTAAATTACATAGGTTAAGTGTGTAGTATGTATGACATTTAAAAATAGTTATATGTGTGAATCTTAAAAGGGTTATAACATTGTAAAAATAAAATTTCTAATGATTATATATATTTTTTAAATGTTTGTAAAAAAACATTTGTAATATTATTATTCATGATTTTCTAATAGCTAGTAGATAAAAATAACACAGTGGTTTTTCAAAAAAATCTTTATTCATTTGTTTACATAGTACATAAAGTAAATTATACATGTATTACAAATCAATGTATAATATATTATAAAAAAGTATTAGTACAATGTAATTAGAAATTAAACATTTTTGGATAGTTGTTTAGTAAAGTACATTTTAGGTAGATACAAAAAATTTAGTACATGATTATACAACGAGGAATACTATACATAGAGTACATACATTTTGATACAAATTAAAATAATTATACATTGATATTTAATTACATTTTTTTAATTTTTTAACATAATACTGTGCTGTACAAATGATGTTATAAATGAATTCAAATATTTATAATGAAATATTGATATTAATAATATTGTACATCATACAATTAACATCATTTTCAGAACATTTTTAAATTATAATATAATTTAAATATTTAAAAATTATAATTAATAAAATCATATTTTTAAGAATAATAATTTATAAATGTTAGTGACATTGCAAAAAATACATACAGAAAAAATAGACAGTAATTTTGACACTTTTTTCTGAATATTTTTTAATACATATTTCATTAAATATTAAACATTATTAATATTTAATGTAATAAATATTAAACATATGATTATAATACAATTGTAAGTTAAAAAATACAAAATAAATTTTAACATGTTGGTAAGTACATTGTAACATTTTTCCATTATTTTTCTAAATTAAATACATTTTTGGGCATTTATTTCACTATTTCTTTCATTATTCTATTATTTGGGTCTTTTATTTTGTAACCGCTCATAGTCATTTTGGGTCATTTTGGAAGATTGAAGCTCGCGGTTGGAAGGTACTTCAGGTCTGAGCAGGTAAGAGTTTATTTAGGTATATTTTAACTATTTTTACTAACTTTTGAAGGTAGTAGTTTGTTATTTAGTGGTTGTGGATTAGTATATGACTATTTAGATATTATGGAGTTGAGTAGGTACGTATTTCCGTTATTGAGGCTTTTTGTGGTTTTCAGAAGTTGGAGTTAGTGCGTTTGTGGCAGGTTATGTCTATTTTGTTAAAAAGCAAGTTTTTAATGTTTATTTTTAATGTCTCGTTCTAAGTGTTTGGATACAGCCATTTCCGTTTCCGAGCTGTGACTTTTTTTTTATTAAAGGAAGTGTGTTTCAGTTGTTTGAACTGAGATGTATAGAATACTTTCATTATTTTTCGGGTTTCCAGGAGCGTTTATTACAATTTTATATTATTTTCGGGTTTTTCATGGATTTTGACCTGTCGATTTTTTTGGATGCTGGATGGATTTTGCACAGTTGTATTTTTACATTTTATTGGGCTTTTTTATTTCAAATTTTGTGGATTTATCACTACATGGATTGTTATGGATTATTGGATTTGCATATCACGTTGCTGTGAAAGGTAGGTGATTTAATATTAATATATGTTGGGTGGGAAATGTGCTCTTATGAAATGTTTTTACTATACTTAGATAATTATTTTGTCTATATATTATAAATTAAATAACTATATTTGACAAAATAAGGAAATTATGGTTTTTTATCGATATGTGTGGTGTAATATTTCAGGATTTATTAGGATTTTGATCCTTTAATTTAGTTAGTCTTTTTAGTTCAATGTTTTAGCTATAATTTTTAAGTATTCCAGTCCTCTTGTTGTAGGGCAAAGTTGACAATGTCAAAAAAGAGATTCCCTCTGGCCACAATAATCAGAATAGCATAACATCAAACATATAACACACAAAACCAGCAAACTTAAAAACAATGCAGTAGTGATCAAAATTCTGAAACAGCAAATCAATTGTCAAGTGCACAAGTTTATTTAAAAATTAAGTTAAAAAACCGAATTAAAAATATACTAATCACAATCACAAACCGTTGGTGTGTACCGATTAAAACTCCACGGAGAAGTCACGCGGGAAGTCTACTTGTTCCGTTGTTAAGGAGCATCGGCCACCATTGAATGGGAAGACTTAGACAGCCCCATTTCACTTTGGAATTGGCATAAAGATTACATTATTGCTTCCATATTGGGATGTTTTTATCGATTTATCATAGCACCGCGTGAATAAATGATTTCCAGACGTTATTAGACATTGTGAACAACCGGTCGTTGATTCAAGCTGTAAGGAATGTTTGCGCCATCTGAGCGGAATATATTACATAAATTTTAATCGGTACACACCAACGGCACAGAAAAGACGTTTCTTTGCCGCCACTCAGCAGGCGATATTTGCACTTTTCAAAACCAGAAAATTCCCTATAAAGTATTTCTGGGGAAGACAGCTAATAATTTCCTGAAGAAGACGGCTATATCTATCTGGCTCGTCGAAACGCGTTGAGAATTGGGGGAGAGATTTCTAATCACTAACGAAGGACTGTTCTGATTGATGCGGAATATAACCTTTTTTGTGTTCCTCCTTCCCATTTACTTTAGGAACTTGTGTGATGAACTGTAAAGATTAATTGTTCCTTATATTGACTGTTTTCCCTTGATTGTGATTAGTATATTTTTAATTCGGTTTTTTAACTTAATTTTTAAATAAACTTGTGCACTTGACAATTGATTTGCTGTTTCAGAATTTTGATCACTACTGCATTGTTTTTAAGTTTGCTGGTTTTGTGTGTTATATGTTTGATGTTATGCTATTCTGATTATTGTGGCCAGAGGGAATCTCTTTTTTGACATTGTCAACAGTTGGTACCCCATCCCTTTGGTAGAGGGTCCCTCTCTCTTTTATTAGAGATGTAGGGCAAAGTTGTACTTGTTGTTGTAAATATTGGTACATTTGTGCAGTTTGTCTTGATAGTTTGGGTTTTAGTTGTAAGACAGATTGCTCCATTCGTAATTCTTGAAAACTTTGCTCTTTTTGGATTGCTGTGAGTAGTTTGTGTAGTGTGGGAGTTATTCGTCCAGTTGAAGATAGGAAGGCATTATGCCAACCCTCAACTGAGTTGTTTGTCTTGGCTTCTTGGTTTAGGGTTGGTAGATATACATTCCACCAAGGTATTAGGAATTTAGGTTGGCGTCTGTGACCTGACCTGTGTAGTCTCCCCACCCAGGTGTCCTCAAAGTAATCCAAAAGTGGAGCAAGTTTTTGTTCCTTTTGTGTGTAGAAAGGACTTTCGTTTAAAAGATTATAGTGTTCAGCCACATCAGTTATTGGCATGTATGCTAGGGCTATTAGGTGTTTGATTTGGTATGCAAAGGTAATATTGGTTGCATACCCAACACTAATAGCCCCATTAGGATGGCGGGACCGCCCGCCCTAAGGGCGGGGGTCCCGCACACACAATTAGGATGTGCCCGCCACAGTGGCGGGCACATCCTGTATTTATAGTATTGTGGCGGGCGGAGCTCTCTGCTCTGCCCGCCACAATACTAAAAATGCTTAGCAGCATTTACGTAATCAAAGCGGCAGGCACCGCACGGTGCCTGCCGCTTTGATTATGCAAATGCATGGGGTACCACAGGAACCCACGTGTGCCACCCGTCTTTGGCCTTCACTCCGGGGGCCCACAGGGGGCCCCCAGAGTGAACACCGCCTGCCTTTCCGTGGCAGCATTGCCGCCGCGGAAAGGCATTGCACACTTGCCATTGTAATATGGCTGGCGGTGTCTCATAGACACCGCCACCATATTAATCTTTTTCCAACCGCAATGCGACCGGGCGGAAAAGTGGCGGGCGGTGTTTTGCTCCGCCGTGGTCCCCCTCGCCATTCTAATATGGCAGGGGGGAATACAGGGAAGGATGGCGGGCGGATTTCCGCCAGCCTGGCGGGGGCAATCCGCCCGCCATCCTAATGGAGCCTATAGTGTTGATTTTTGCAAATGTCTCCATAGACATTGGTTAAAATGGAAGTAACATCCTTGTATGGATGTGTGTGGATATGTTTTAAGAATGGAATTGATCATAGCTTGTTCGAAGTCTATTATTATTTTTAGTGGAAAGAAGTCTGATGTTTGATCTTTGATTTTGTTCAATATTTCTGTGTAAGTTGCTGTTTGTTTGTTTGGTAACAAACAGTAGATGAATGGGATACAGGTATTATGGTATTGCCCATGTATAGTATATAATTGATAGAATGGTTTAGAGCATATGGTAAAAGTGCCATCCATCATCCACGTTTGACTTTCTTTTAATTTTTTCAGGTTGTTATTTGTAGCAAACATTATTATCCTTTTATCTTTGTTGTTATTATCGTAGAAGGTAAAAGGTTCATCATTATGTGTGATGGTAAGTTCAGGTGGAATAATGATCTCCTCAAAAGTTTTAGGTATTGGTATTGTGGGTCTACTGGATTTTTTGGTCCTAGCTATGGTTATTTTTATAGAAGCAATTGATGGTAACTGACCTCTTGCTTCTCTAGGTACTCTAGGTAGTAATTCTTTTAGAATTGCGCTTGTTGGTAGGTCAGATGTGCTACTTAATTCTTTTATATTTTCTAGAGTAGATATAACCTCTATTTCTGAGATGTTAGGTGGATGGTTATGTTCAGTAGTATTAATGACACTTGTTTCTCTGGTTGTTGCACGCCCATAGCATTTGTTAGAGTAATACTTAGTACATTTCCAGTTAACTTTAAGGTCTTTTTTTTCCCTGAGTATAAGTATACCCCATATAGCATAATAAAAATGTTCCTTTCTGAGATGTAATAAATCTTGCATCTTCTGTCATTGTTGTTTTCTTAAATCTAGAAAAGTTGTATTCAAAATATTAGGAAACTTTTTAACTTTACAATCATATTAAATTAAATATGTACCATTTGTAGCTTCTTACTTACCAACAGTAAAGTTGTAGATTTAGAAAGTAGATGTATTTTCAGTTTGATGCTGTTATAGTTTTTATAGGTCTGTAGAAAGAAAGCAAACAATATTATAGGAAATGTATATTTGTGTATTTTGGTTAGATATTTGCTAGGGTATAACCTTTCATATTGAGAAAGGTAAGTTTGTTTAGATTAAAAAAGATAACAGTTTAAGAAAATACAAACAAAAATTATTATAAAGGCAAGTATTAACATTGTCCATGTTTGAGAGCTAAGAATTAGTATATGTGTTGGCATTCTGTACTTACCAAGTTTTTATGCTTAGTTGTTGAATGTCAGTTATTGGATGATAAATTGCTGCTTTTCGTTTTTCTGTTATCTGTTGTGAGAAAACATGTTGTATGTGTAAAAAGTTAGTTATGTAATTATAATAGATGTGACATTTTTACAAAAGCAATTTCAATTATTTCGTCTTTTAAACCTGTGTTTACTAATTTTTAACAATTTTAAAGAGAAGACACAATTATAAAATGTTTTTTCCTTTTAACTATTTGTCTAATTTTTAGAAGTTTAAAACAATAATTAGGTATATATCTACTTTATAATTAGTTTGTAGTATTCTTGATGAAAATGTTCATCTGTTTTTAATAGCAGAGTCTGTTGTGGAAAAAATGAGATAGAGAAAGAAATAATTAATTATACAATAGTGAATATGAGTAGTAGGTTACATTAGATCAAAGTTATCATTCAGAGCTATTAGATTACTTACTTGTTGTACTTAGTGGTATTTTCATTCACAGAAGAATCTTGAAGGTAGTCGAAAATTTGGCAGTCTGTCTTGAAGCTGAATATTTTCTGCAGGTTTTAGGGTATAATTGTGACTTCTTTATATAGGGTATGCTTAATTAGTGTTTATTTCTGATTGGTCACATACGTTGAGAAGTGTTTGTATTGGTTAGTTTGAATTTTTTTAAGTTAAAGAATTAAGTTACTTGTTTGTTAAAGGTTTATACAGAGGAGTAGTGTATTTGTAAGTATTTTAATAATAATGTATATAATTTGTATTGGTAGTAAAAATAGTATAATATTAGTTAAACAAATTGCCTATATTAAATGTGTGTGTTTATATTTAATTTATTAATATAGTAATTAATAATAAAAGTTCATGTGATATATAAGTATGTAGAAGTCTATTTTCATTTTAAATATATTTTTATGGGTGTATTTGTAATAGTGTTGATGTGTAGTGTTTAGAAAATAATTATTTATTTATTTAGTGTTGTCGATATTTGGAGATAGTCGAAATAAGTGCTGTCGATATTAGTGTAATCGATATAATAGTTGTGTCCTATATTTAATTATAAATGTCGATATTTTGTATTTCAATAAAATGCTATCGAAATTAGTGTAGTTAATATTTTTGTACATCGATATTGTGTGGGCGATATTTTAGTATTTATTTCAATAAGTATAGGTAGTCGATGTAATTGTTATTGATGTTTGACACTCGATATTAGAGTTGGTCGATTTTAGTGAAATCGATAATTTGTCAGTGATTCGGCCAGTTTATGTTCACCTAGAGAGGATAGACGAAGCTGGTTAAAAACCCCTGGGTTATATATGGATCAGTATTAAAAAAAAATTGGACATTCACCAGTGAACTGCGTTGAGACAGATGAGAACATTAGGAGGCCTTTCTAGAAAGGTTGAAAAAGAGCTGAGTAACATCAGCTTAAATGTCGATCTCAACGCTAAGTAGTGCTGGAGATGAGCAAGGGCTGCAAGTATGTGTTGAAAAGCAAATGGGAGAGAGTAGCTACTTGTGGAATGCTCCTCTCAACATTTTGATCAGGGAAAGAGATTTTAGATAGTACAACACTCAGCGAACGATCCTGCACAAAGGAGGCTGACAAATCCAGAAATGTGACTAGAGTCAGAATTCCCAGCAAGGTAATTCGGGAGGGAGCTGGAGTTGAAGTCTTTTGTCCCTGAGACTTCAGCAGGAGGCAAGCACAGTTCAAGCCCTTGGAGAATATTCTGTAGATTTTAGATAGTACAACACTCAGCGAACGATCCTGCACAAAGGAGGCTGACAAATCCAGAAATGTGCCATGGCAGCCACTGTTGTGGAGTCTCAGCAAAAAAAGAGCTGATTGTCGATGGTATCATAGGCAGCGGACAGATCAAGGAGCATCAGTACTTCTGCATCCTAATCATCTTCTTCTCTGCAGAGATCGTCCAAGGTGGAGAGAACTGGGCGCTCCATGCTTCGGCCGTGTCTGAATTCACTTTTGGCAGAGACAAAGATGTTATTGCTTTTCACAAATTTTTGAAGCTGAAGAGACTGAAGGCTTGAACTGCTTTCTTTCAACAGCCATGAGAGAGGAGGCATAACATTTCACAAAGCACTGATTGTAGAAGAAGCAGTTGGCAGCAACTTTATTGTGGGCTTCCACGTCAAACCAGAAGGCCACCTGGCCTAGGTCCAAAAGTAAGTAACACTGCATATGATCAGTGCCTCTGTTTTATCTGAGTTGTAGTAACCATTTTTTCGTCACAAGGCTACTTACGGTAGGCAATTGTGAAATGTGGCTTGAGAAGAAATTACGATACCATCAAGTCTAAAGACGAGTAGGGTGTCATCCGCCAATGACATCAGCGTGAGGTATGGGAACTAAACAATTTGAGTTAGAGCAGTTACACACATTTGGAAGAGGTTGGGGCTAAGAGAAGAGCACTGAGGAACCCCACAAGATAGAGAGCAAGAATCTGAGCACAAAGGGGGTATATAGAGGCCTGGATATCACAAGTGAAAAGAGATGAGATCTAGGCATTTGGCTGGATGCCACAGGCAGCAATTTGGTCAGCAAAATAAGATAAGATACTATATTGAATGCTGCGGGCAGGTTGAGGAAGATCCGGATGGTACTTCTACCCTGATCCACCGCATCCCTAGGTTATCTGGAAGCAGAGATCTTCCTGTACTATGCAGAGCTCAGGAGCCAGATCTGGAAGGGTCAAGCAGTTGTTGACAGATCCGATCAGCAAACTGTTTGTTAATATGCTTCTCTGGTAATTTGGAGGTAAGAGGAACAGGAAATATTGGATGAAAATTGCTGAGAACAAATAGATCAGCAACTGTTTTTTTTAAAAGAAAGACATCCTGATTTTTTTTTAAACCTTTATTGACAGTTATAATTATACAGCATCAAGCATACAACCGCCAGGGCAGGCTGTCACCAATATAGACAAGTGCATTGGATAATTCAGTTACACAGCGCTTCAGCCGGCAACCCGGGGGTCCGGCGGCGTTTAAGCTTACATGTCATATCTATGCATATTGAGACACAGGAGAAATAAGGTTTTTTTCTTTTTTTGTTTTATAAAAAGGAAACCAACAAAATAAATAAGAAAGAAAAATATAAATAACTGACGAGGCAAGACAGGAATTATATACATGAGTGATCCCTCCGAGAGGGGGAGAACTGCACCTAAAAGATTCTTATGTATCAGCAGATGAAGCTTATAAGCTATAAAAAAGGGGGGGGGGGAAGGGGGAAGAGAGCAAGCAATCAGTGTATCAACTAAAATCAAGACCACAGAAAGAACATCAGGCTAAGTGGATTGCAGCACCTCTGGTGGATTTACAAAAAGGGGGAGTACAGATCTCTCCGCGATACTGATTCCACTGGTTCCATATCCTCCCCCACTTCTTGGGTCTACCCTGTGCGACATACACCGTTTTTTCTCGAAACATGCACCAGTCCATGTTCTTTGACCAGGCGGACAGACTGGGTGCCCTCGAGGACCCCCACAGCTGTGCAATGTCTCGTTTGGCGACCATATTCCCTAAAGTGGCCCATTGTGTCTGAGCCACGTTATAATCGTTGGGTTCCCACACATTCAGCAGACACCTACAGGCCTCAGGCAAAATCGAAACTCCCGTTACCTCTTCCATGATGTCATGCACACGGCTCCAAAAGGATACTACCTCGGGGCATTCCCACAGAATATGGAGGAAGGTACCCATCATTCCACACCCACGCTTACACAGTCCATCCACAGAGTATCCCGTATCCCACACGTAACAATCGGGTGCCTGTCACATACACGCGGTGAAAAATTTTAAGTTGCACCAGTCGAAGACGGGCCGGGATAGCCACCTCCTTAGGAGAGGATATCGCTGCCTGCCAATCCTCATCATCTAGCTCCAGTCCATCGCTGGTCCAGGCCTCCCGCAGCTGTAGAAGAAGGTCTGTCCGGTCGTTTATCAGTTTTTTATATATGAGAGAGATGGTACTGTCCGGGACTCTGTCTTCCAGGGGTGAGGATTCCGGAAAGAGGGTACCGGTCGGGAAGACCGAGCCAATCGCGTGCCGGTCCTGCAGGTACCGGAAGTATTCCCTATCGCTAAGCGCATATTCAGTTTTTAACTCATCGAAGGTCTTTACCCTATCCTTAATCCAAAGGTCCCCCACCTTGCTAATACCGATGAGGTCCCATTTCTCAAAGCCCTTGGTGGTCCATAAATTGCCTAGCTTCTCAGTAACATATAGTGGAGCCGCTCGAGTGACAATATCCGACCAGCCCATAGCCGCGTTTGCACTGTACCAAATCCGCACCGCCACCTTGGTGGGTCCCGTTAACGTCCTATCTGACTGCTTGGAATATAGTGCCCTGTGATTGTTCCAGCCCGGGAGCAACCATTTGTCCATGGCAAAGGCCGGGTTGGACACCGAGCCATACATAGCGTGATTGACCGCGCTTAAGTGGGAGGCCCAGTAGTAACGCCTGATGTCAGGCAGCTCAATGCCTCCATCATACCAAGGCAGTGTTAGCTTAGCCAGGGCAATACTGGTTCGTCCGATCCACAGTAACTTTCTCTGAAGGCTTTCGATCTCATGGAAATAGCTGTTGGGCACAAGGTCAAGAGTGTTTTGGAGTGCATACAAAAATCTAGGCAGGGACATCATTTTGAATAGAGCTGCCCTGCCCACAACCAGACAGCGGCAGCCTACACCAAGCTTTCACATCGGATTTCAACCGAAGAAGCGGAGGGAGCAAATTACGCTGGTACCTAATTACGGGGTCAAGCGAGATATATATTCCCAAATACTTGAACCCGGAGTGTGAAATTTGTATCGGGCAATTACGCGGCACGAGTGGTGTATCATCAGTGAGCGAGTAGACACAGGACTTCCTCCAGTTGCTCACCAGACCAGAGTTCTTACCAAAGGAGCTGAAGACATCAAACAGTACCCCCAGCGATTTCCGAGGGGAAATGAGGTAAAGGAGAATGTCGTCCGCATATAATGATATGCGATCTTCAAAGTCGGGGGTCTACCTGATACCTTTGAGCGATGGTTCCCACCGCAACCATGCGGCCAGGGGTTCAAAAGCCAAAGCAAAAAGCAGCGGAGACAGGGGGCAACCGAGACCCTACCATTAACAACAAGCTGAGCCAGAGGCTCCTCATAGAGAAGATTGACCCAGCTAATGAACACCGGCCGGAAGCCAAACTTCGTAAGCGTCGCCCACAGGTATGGCCATTCCACTGTATCAAAGGCCATAGTGGCGTCTAGAGAAACCAAAATGGCCGGCTCACGCAACGTCCCCGCCCACGCAAGAACGCCGTGAAGACGGCGTAGATTCAACTCAGTGTTGCGGGTTGGAATAAAGCCAGAATGGTCTGGATGTATCAGGTCCCCAATCACTTTAATTAATCGATTCGCTAACAATTTCGCCAGGATCTTAGGTTCGGCATTCAGAAGTGAAATGGGTCTGTAAGAGGTACACAGCTCACGGGGTTTCCCCTCTTTATGAATTACGGCGATAGACGCCAATCTCTGGTCTCGGGGAAGCGAGCCCGTCTCCTTGGACTCCAAAAACATCGAACGAAGATACGGCGCCATTTTGTTCGGACACAACTTGTACAACTCGATGGGTATACCATTTGGGCCTGTAGCTTTTCCCGAGCGAATGGAGTGAATAGCGAGCGCTATTTCATCGGTGGAGAATTCCGCCTCCATAAGCTCTCTATCAGAATCAGATAAGCTAGGCAGTGCAATATCTCTGAGTAAAAGATGCGAGTCCTCCTCCGGCCTATCGGAGACTGGCGCATACACCGTTCGAAAATGACATGCGAACTCTTCCACGATCTCCAGTGGATCCACCACACGCACACCATCGGCACGTTCAACAACCGGCACCACTCGACTCAGTCTTTCCCTATTGTCCAACCATGCAATCAAAATGCAGGGCGCCGGTTAGGAGCAGTTGAGCAAGTTATCTCATGGACCGGCAAGAACAAAGGACAGCTGTCTTTCAGCGGACGAGAGCAGGAAAATCGAAACTGAAAGTAGACCAGGGGTAGAAGTCTCCTTCCATCCGCCGTTGTTGTTCAACTACCCCCGGGTATTTTGGATGCTCGAGTCCCAGGTTGTCCCAAGGTGTAGGCCTTCAGGCGTCAGGATGGAGTATTTCAGGTGTCCGGCGTCCGATTCAATTTTTGAAAAGGCCAAGTATATTAGGAGAGTTATAGCTACAATAACCCGTCGTTAAAAACAGGATCCGTGACAGGATAGATGTAGGAGGCAGCGAGGGTCTCGGGAGCTCTCAGCTCACGCGACCATCTTGGATGCGCGCTAAGCTCCTCCCTCCATCCTGATCTTTTTAATCTTGGAGGGGATAGTAGCCTTTCTGATGGAAGAATAGAATAGGTTGGCTAGAACAGGACATACAAATGAAGAACCTCTGACAAATATATCGCAGGAACAAGGGTTGAGTGGAGTCGCTAGTTTCATAGTATACAGAGTAAGCTCAACTTAAGGAGGGGCAATGGGATAAAACTCCATAAAGGTTAGTGAGGGGGGCTCCATACCAGGTCACAGAGAGTGGGAGAGAACACAGGCTGCTCAAAGAAGCAACAATCTCAACCTACAAGCATTGTAATATGTCAGCTGAAGGCTGAAACAAGGTGCACAAGGGTGACATAAGCTTTCAACTATGATAAATACTTCACAGGAAGAATTAGCACTTCGATAATGTTTGAGGCATGGTACACTCTGCAGGCTTTCTGAAGCATTTTCTTATAGTCCTTGAGGACTGCAATACAGAACAGTTTACCCTACAGGAGTCCGAGAACTGCCGGCACGTCTGAGGGATTTGCACCTGCATTTGACAGCATTGAGGTCTCGAGGGACGAGAAGGTCTAGACCTGGAAATTCGTTTAGTTTTAATGAGGATTAACACCTCAACCCCAGTATTCATCCCTCAGTTGTAATATTCGTGATACCAACTCACCAAGCTACCTAAGCCGCAGGAAGAGGTGATTAGGCATTCTGATGAAGCGAGGTGAATGTAGAGCAGCCCAAGGGGGGATGTCTTCTAATGAAGAGGACATTGGAGGCTCACAGGGAGACTTCAACGTTGAAAGAAAAGGGACAGTCAAAATGTCTCTCAAAGACAGAGTAAAGGGTGGGCCTTAACTATATTTCCAATGGATCAAAAAAAGTGAATCAACTAGGTGTCATAACGTAGGGAGGGTAACACATTGTGTCAAATGAAGGCCATAAGAGTGAAAAAAAGTTTGCAACAATTCAGCCATATGAGGAAGAGATGGGTTGTCTACCATAAATTGAAATCCCATAGTATCAACAAATTGAAAGCTAGCAAGGTAACTGGCAATAGAAAGTTGCCAAAAATTGACTCAAAATTGGAGGTGAGTCCCAGTGTTCGATAGCTGGGACAAATACTCAGTGTTAAGGATGGAGAGAGAGTAATATGACAATTAATGTATTCTGGAGGTAGACTGTTGTCAATTATTGATCACCTTGAAAAACAATGAAGTCAAATACGAGTGCCGAAGCTTTGCGACCAACCTACATGGAAGATTTTATAATCCCTGGAAATGGGTATTCTCAAATTAGGGCTAGAGGTGTTGTGCAACCATGTCTGTGTAAGAAAAGGTAGATCCAGTTTAGGGCCACGTAACAGTCGCGCATTTCAATTTTGTGATGTGATAATGGACCTGAGAAAGGCGACAGGAGAGCTCAGAAGATAGGAAGTTTGATGTAGGGACCTTTAGGAAGAAACATAAAGTGCAACAGTTGTCTACTGGCTCTTGAGAGGTCTCACAAGGGGAAGACACAGCATGGAAATATAAGCCCTACCTTGGAATTGAGGTTGAACAGTGTTTGCTTAATGTAAGAGATAACTGGAGATTTTGGGGCAGTATTTCGGACCCTGTGCTCAGACTGTGTATGAAAGGACGTAGACAAGCTTGCTTTTTGTTTACAGTGGCATCAGGAACAAATACACCAATTGACGCAGAGATGGAGGATGGAGGCAGAATGGGCACTTAGACAATAGAATGTTCCAGCAACATCAGGTACATAAGGAAAGGAAGATAGGGCAACCAAAGAAAGGCAGAGCCCAGGGTCCTCCATGCTGCTAAGGGCGGTTGTCTGACCTTACAACGCATTCCCTTGCAACGCATGCCTTTTCCACGCATGAGTTACAATGGGAATGCCATTGCCACGCATACTGTTTACCACGAAAATGCCTTTACCAAGCATACCTTTACAATGATTTTCGTTGTATAACTATGCATGATAATGGCATTTTCATTGTAAACCGACTGCAAGGCTTATTATTTAGTTAAAATCTATAAATATGTTTTAAATAAATCCTAACCTAATAAATTAGTATAATAAAAAAATATATACTCAGTTTCTTTAGATGGAATTCTCCTTCTTCTAACACTGTTTTAATTGGTCCTTTTTAGGTCGAGGACCGTAGGCTGCGCTTGCGCAGTCTCAGTGAGAGATTTAATGTTTTGTAGTATGAGGCTTGAATCCGCCTCTCTCCTCCATTGGCTGGCTTCCTAAACGGAGGCCAGTCATTGGAGGAGAGGGGCGTCACTCCGTTCAAGCCCCGTCTCTTCCGGACTCGTGGCGTGTTTTTTGCGTTCTTTCGCCCTGTGACATCATCCCTCACTCAGAACGCAAAAAACACGCCCCCGATTCCGACATTTTAGGAGCTTTGCAGCCACCATTTTGCCGCTCGGTAAAACCAGGAGAGCAGCGTCTACCGAGCATATGAGGTAACTATCCCTTGTCTTGCCTCTGCCACCCTTTTTGTGCCATTTTTCGTACCCCTGCCCCCTGTTTGTGCCGTTCTTCTTGCCTCTGCCACCCTGTTTGTGCCGTTTTTCTTGTTGAATTTGCATCGCTGTGAGCAGAAGCCATTGGATGCCCCACCTTACAGCTGTGACATCGACTAGAGAGCGAGCCGCAGGCTAGTACCCAGATCTGACTGCACGCTGCGATAGCTCAGAAGGGAACATGTGCCTCGAGGGCGCCACTGACGTACAGTAACAACATTGTAACACCTGTAAGAAGTCCGGACAGTGAGGGCGTACCGAAGTAGTAAGTGATAATAAACCAAATGAGATCAGTCTAGAAGATGCGATGGCAGGCCCATCAATGGTCTCCTAACAGTAACTTACATAATATCGACTCCACAATAGCGAATGGACAAAATATCGAGTTAAAAATATCGACAATAATAAAATATCGATAACAAAAATATCGTTGTTCAAAATATCGAATAAAAGAATTATAAAAAAATATTGAGTACAAAAATATCGACTCAAAAAAATCGACAAGACAAAATATCGATAAATAGTCAAAGTAAAAAATATCGATAATATGTAGAAAAAAGGTTAAAAAAAAATGTTATTAATAGTAATATAAAATTGTAAATTTGTTTACATTTAGCGTTTTAGTATCAGAGCGGGTTGTGGGTTTATAGGGGAATAGGGTGGGAAGTAATTTAATAATAATTAATTAATTAATATATGTTTGTAAATATTTTTAATTACTAATTAATTGGTAATTAATTAATATTAATTAGTAAATTAATTAATATATTTGTGTACATATTTTTTATTAGTAATTAATTGGTAATTAATTAATATTAATTAGTTAATTACATTAATCAGAGTAATTTTTTTATATATAATTTATTGTTATTGTTAATTAATAATTGGGAAAAAATAATATTAATTAATAAATAAAAATAATTACAGCTAATGTGTTAATATATTTACTTTATTGTTATTGTTAATTAATAATTAATTGGTAATTAAATAATAATTATTATTTTGGGGTAAAGGAGTATTTTTAGGGGTCAGGGTCAGTTTTGGGTTTTTGGGTAAAGGGGTATTTTTAGGGTTCAGGGTCAGTTTTCAGTTCTTGGGTAAAGGGGTATTTTTAGTGTTCAGGGTCCGTTTTCAGTTCTTGGGTAAAGGGGTATTTTTAGTGTTCAGGGTCAGTTTTCTGTTTTTGGGTAAAGGGGTATTTTTAGGGTTCAGGGTCAGTTTTCAGTTTTTGGGTAAAGGGGTATTTTTAGGGTTCAGGGTCAGTTTTCAGTTTTTGGGTAAAGGTGTATTTTTAGGGTTCAGGGTCAGTTTTCAGTTTTTGGGTAAAGGGGTATTTTTAGGGTTCAGGGTCAGTTTTTAGTTTTTGGGTAAAGGGGTATTTTTAGGGTTCAGGGTCAGTTTTTAGTTTTTGGGTAAAGGGGTAGTTTTAGGGTTCAGGGTCAGTTTTCAGTTTTTGGGTAAAGGGGTATTTTTAGGGTTCAGGGTCAGTTTTCAGTTTTTGGGTAAAGGGGTATTTTTTGGGTTCAGGGTCAATTTTCAGTTTTTGGGCAAAGGGGTATTTTTAGGGTTCAGGGTCAGTTTTTGGTTTTTGGGTAAAGGGGTATTTTTAGGGTTCAGGTTCAGTTTTCATTTCTTGAGTAAAGGGGTATTTTTTGGGTTCAGGGTCAGTTTTCAGTTTTTGGGTAAAGGGGTATTTTTAGGGTTCAGGGTCAGTTTTCAGTTCTTGGGTAAAGGGGTATTTTTTGGGTTCAGGGTCAGTTTTGGGTTTTTGGGGTACAGGGATATTTTTAGGGTTCAGGGTCAGTTTTGGGTTTTTGGGGTACAGGTGTACAGGGTAAATATAAAATAAATTTAAATTAAATCAATTAAATGAAATTTTAAAAAAAATACATTAAATATAATAGTTTGACTGGAGTAGGAATAGCAAATAATAATTGTTCTGTGTCCAGCACCTTCCCTGATATTAGCTAGACTGGAGTTAGAATAGTAATTAATCATTGGTCAGTGTCCAGCACCTTCCCTGATATTACCTTCACTGGAGTAGGAATAGTAAATAATTATTGGTCAGTGTCCAGCACCTTCCATGATATTAGCTTGACTGGAGTAGCAATAGTAAATATTAATTGGTCAGTGTCCATCACATTTGCATATAATTGTACATTACTGTGTTATTATATTACAAAATAATGCAAAATGGATGTTTTCAAAAAACTTTATTAACAATTTTTTATTTTTTATGCGTACTATAAAATCAAAAATAACATCACATTATTTTGAAATGTAGTATTCGCAGAATAACACATTATCATTTATATACATGTTGTAAATTATCACACAAAATTATTTAACAACATTTTTTCTGTAAATAAAAAAAATTTTCATCATTAACTTTGAGTAACAAGTATTTATATTGAAATAAATAAAAAACCAGTTTTTTTTCAGCTTCTTCCATTTATATTTATTAATGTTAATATTATATATTAATATTATTAAATATATCTTTTTTAAATATACATTTTTATAAAGTAACATGACAATTATTATATTTGCTCAAGATATGGAAATACAAATTAAGACATTTTTCGGTACATATTTCAGACAATGTTGTTTTTAAATGAAACATATAAATATAATATGTTGTAAACTTTATAACAGTATAGGGGAAGGATATGTTTTATAATAATATCTGGTAGTGGCAAAAGATTATTTATGCAATTATATACTTTTATAATACTTAGAAATTATTATAAAACATTTAAGAAATAATTAATAAAAATAACAAATATATTTATTATTATTATTATTAATTACTAAACATAATCATTTATCTCTTTTTTTCAGAAAAACATACATTCAGAGAAAACAAAATACATTATTTCAGGGCATTGTTTATATATAAAATGGTTATAATTTGTATGCTAATAACAATAAATAAGTTATATTATTTATTATTATTAATTATTACCATAAACAATTATAATTTCTAGTTAAAAACAAACACAAAGTTATTCCAATAAATGTACACAATAAGAAATTATTTACATATATTATTTCAAGTGTTACATAATGTTTTAATATTAATATTATATAATAATTACTATATATTAATTAATATTAAATATATTTATATTTTTTAAACAGTTTAAATTATAATGAGACTAGTGTATTAATTTGTTAAAATAACAATGTGTATGTATTCTATTTTTTAACTATAACATTGTATTTTCTATGATACCTTTTCAAAAATGGTTTAAGGGGACTACTTTTTTACCGTGTAAGGTTATTGCACTTCATTCAGGACTGGAGAAGCTCGCGGTTGGGATTTGCTTCACGTGGAGAGAGGTAAGGTTAATTTTACATACAATTTATAACTGAGTGGTAATGTTTGAGGGTATATTCGAACTGTGTAGTGTTTTTGTGTGCATGTATGAATTGTTTATGTAGCGTTTAGGTGAAATGTCGTCGTTATAGATGCGCCGTGTATGTTTTAGTTCTAGTGTTATTTTAAGTGTTAGGAAATGTCTTCTTACATGGTTAATGTTAATTGTGAGTGTATTTACAAATGTTATGGGCTATTTGTGGGTGGGTTTCGTTATGTATGTATTTTTACAGGTTCCGGTTCCTCGCATGAAAACTACATGGAAGGAAGCGTGTTTTTTTCCAGAGAAACTAATGTATGACTTATTATGGTTATATTTTGACATGTATCTCCTATTTTTCGTGTTTGCCAGGAGCGGATTTTAAATTTTTTAAACTTTTTTGGGGTTTTTGGAGGGTTTCGTATTGGATTGATACATTGATATGCGTGACCGTTTCTTAAAAGTTGTGTGTATATCACTTTAAATACTAAAGTGTCCACACTACTGTTTTCGGGATTTCCTGAAGTGTTTATTTCATTTTTTCTTAATTTTCGGGTTTTTGAGGGTTTCCCATATTGGAATTGTCCTACATTGGAATGGATTGTATGGATTGTATTTTGCTTGATTACGTCTTTTTCATCTACAAAAATTGTAAGTATTTAAAGTACTTTTTTTATTGGGTGGGAAATGTCGATCTTTATGTAATGTGTATGTGTGATGTAATTATAAATATTGCATATTTGTTCTGAAATAATGACCCAAAATTTGATAAGTTTCTTAAACAAATATGTATTATTTATAATTGTTGAGAAATGTTTATGATTTTTATATTTACCATTATTGTAAGAAGACATTAGTATATTTTGTAGACATTTTTATAGTAGGCTTTTAGCTATTATGGACAGGTATTCTAATCCTCTAGTTGTTGGATATAATGTGACTTGACTTTGCAGTAGTCGGAACATTTGTTTAGTTTGTTTAGTTAGTTTTGGACCAATTTGGGTCACAGATTGTTCCATTCTTAGTTCTTGATAGCTTTGTTCTTTTTTCAAAGCTTCTAGTAGGTTATGGAATGTGGGTTTGGCTCTGCTTGTGGTAGCTTGGAAAGCATTATGCCACCCTTCTACACTGTTGTTTGTTTTAGCCTCTTGGTTTAAAGTACTAAGATAGACATTCCACCAAGGGATTTGGAATTTGGGTTGGCGTCGATGTCCAGATCTGTGCAACCTTCCCACCCAAGTATCTTCGAAATAGTCCAGTAATGGGGTTAATTTATCTTCATTCCTCTTGTAATATGTGCTGTCAATTAATAAATTGTAGTGTTCCGCTACATCGGTAACAGGAACGTAGGCCAGTGCTATCAATTTTTTAATTTGATAGGCAAAGGTGCTATCTGTTGAGTATAGAATACTTAAAGTTGATTTCTGGAGATGTCTCCATATGCTCTGATTGAAATGATAGTAGCACCCCTGGATTGCTGTGTGGGGAAATGTTTTCAAAATGCTATTAATCATAGCTAATTCGAAATCAATAATTATTTTTTGTGACAAATAATTATTGATTTCATTTTTGAGAACATTTAATATTTCTGTATAAGTGTTTTGCTGTTTGTTTGGTAGCAAACAGTAAATGAAAGGGATGTTATAGTTATGGTATAAACCGTGGATGGAATATAGTTGAAAAAAAGGTTTTGGGCATGGTTTAAATGTTCCATCCATCATCCACTGTTGGATTTTTCTTAAATTACTTGCAGTTGCAAACATTATGATTCTGTTTGTACTGCTTTCATTGTCAACAAGGATAAATTTGTCTTTATTGTGTGTGATGCACATTTCTGGTGAAATAATAATTTCCTCAAAAGTAGTAGGGTTGGGTTGGGTTGTGCTAGTGAGTCTTTTAGTGCGTGCAATTGTGTGTTTCAGGGAGTCAATAGAGGAGAGGGTAGTTGACCTGAAGCATGGGCTGGGACTTTTAACAGTTCTTCTTTAAGCATTTGTGTTGTTGGTTTATCACTTTGTGTGCTAGCAGTTTTTATACTTTCTAATGCATCTCTTATTTCAATTTCTGTGACATTGGGGGGATGATTGTGTTCCCTGGTAAATAACACATTAGTTTCCTCAGTAGTAGCCCTCCCATAACATTTGTTTGAGTAATATTTGGTACATTTCCAAAAAACTTTTCTACCACTTTGTCTTTCCTGATTATAAACATAACCCATATAACATAATAGTAATTTATTTTTCTGTGACATAACAAATTCTGCACCTTCTGTCATTTTGTTTTACTTGTTCTAGGAAAGAGTAGAAGAAAACAAAATCAAAAAACATATATTTCACTTTGTGGTGCAAACATCATTAATGATGTATTTATACTTATAGTTACTAAAAGTAGTAATCACAAATGCAGAACTGTATTTTGAAGGATTTTCTTGTATGTATTTCTTTATTTACTGTTGGTATGAAAATATAGAAATGCTAAGTTAATGTTTACACATAACAAACGTTTTTCCTAGGAAAAAGCAGTTTTCTATTTTGCTTAGTAGTACATTTGATGTAAATATTACATATACTTACTTGTTTAAATAGTTGAGTTGTAGTATTTGGTGGAGTACATCAAGGTAGTAAAGTTCAGATCTGTAGAGAAGATAGAATAAATAAATGTAAATTATTATAAAGAATATTTGGAACCGTTGGGAAATGGGAAATATTTAAAAGTATACTAACTTCTAAATAAGTAGTTTTGTTTGCTGTAGGTAGAATAGATGTATGATGTATTCAGAATATCTGTAGAGGAAATATAAAATATATAACATGGTGTTAAGAACATAGTTTTCGTTTTTTTGGGAAGTTTTAGACAAATTACAAGTATACTTACATTTTTTACAAGGGTAGTCTTGTCTTTTGGTATAGTTGATGTTGGATGTTTTTATTGGATCTGTAGGGAAGATGTAATATGCAAGATATGTTGTTTAGAAAATAGCATTTTTAATATTGGGTGTTTAATAACAAGAACATATATACTTACATGTTTAATTAGTGTAGTTTTATACATTTGTAGTGTTGAAATAGGAAAATCTCAGAATATCTGTGAATAAAATGTATAAAATAAAGAATGAATCTTGTGAAATAGTGTTTAAAAACAGCAGTTGGTGTATAACAGAGCATTAATATATACTTACTATCTGATTTTCCAGGTGAAGAAATTGGAGCATGTATTAGGAATTTATTTGGAGTAGTTTCTATCAGAAATGTAGGAGGAGATAAAAATTAAATAAGTGCAAGAGTTAGGAGATATAAGTAAAATAGTACACTATTAATTTAGATTTCTAAATAATGCACTGTAACTTACTTGAATAATTAGCTAGTGAGCTGGATCTTTAAAGATGTTTGTTCAGGAACAAAATCTTCAGAGTGTTGGCATCTTCTTTCTATAGAGTTAGCAGCAACAAATGGTAGAATGCATGTATCCCTTTTATAGTATGTGTATTTTGTGTGCTTTGATTTGATTGCTTGTAGGATGAAATGAAGCATTGTATGGGCTAGTTTGAATTTTTTTTTGTTAATTGGTGTGTTTGTTGATGTGAGAATGGTGGTATGTGGTGATTTCCGCATTAAAGCAGGTTAGTTGTTAAATAAAATAGATGTGTAAGTGAAAACAAATAATGAAAATGTTACTTAAATGTAAAGAATATTTTTAAAATGATAGAGCGCATTTAATAGAATGTATAGCAAATGTAGATAAATAGGAATGTTATAAAAGTAACAGGTATTATATGTAAAATGTATTTTGTATAGAGCAATGAGTTTTATTGACGATTAATATGGTATTTTAGACATGAAAGGGTACAAAAATGAACTCGATATTTTTTTTGAAACAATATTTTAGTACTCTATATTTTAGTAGTCGATATTTTTGTAGTGTTAGGGGTAATTTCATGAAAAACGATATATTTGTAGTCGATATTTCTTAAGGCGATATTTATGTACTCGATATTCTAAAGAGTCGATATTTTTTACTCAATATTTTTGTAGTTGGTGTAATAAGTATAGAAAGTCGATATTTTTGTCGTCGATAATTTTTCAACGATATTTTAGCAAGTCGATAATGTGACCGTCGATAATATTTCAGTGATCCCTCCTAACAAGTGAGGGGCAGAACTAGAACTTGGCTCGAGAGTTATTGCTTTGTTGGTGTCTGGAGCCATGCTTTGCTGGTGGAGGAGGGACAGACAGCACTGTGTCAACACCTTGTGGGTCTGTGCAGAATGACAGGATCACAGTTTATAATGTTCTGTTGTTGCACTTTCTCTTTTGGTCCCTGAGGCCACATGTGTGACATTTTGGCGAATGGCAAAAGTTGTGCATATCTCATGTCCTGCACCGGGCCGCTCACGTGCTTGTAGTGTTATGGCCTCTTTAGATCTGCCAAGAGCTGCGACTGAACACAACATTGAGCCTTCCGTCTTGCCAAAACTCCCCACTGCATCAGTAAGGCCAGGTCCAGCATTAGGAAACAAACAAGATCCGAGGTGATGGCACAGCCTCTGACCCCACTGACCCTTTGAGTGACCCATCGCCACAAAACCGGGCATAAGCAGGTGCCAGGATCACATCTCTAACAAACTCGTACATTTTCATCATTTTCTTGGCATTGCTTGATATTTTTGGAGGCAAATTATGTGATTCCACCCACCCTTGGTGTCTGCCATGCCATCATCAGTTTTTGGGAGAGGGTGGTACAGCCAACACCTGTTTCCGTAGAGCAGCCCTCGCAACGCCGCCAGCCCCAGACTGAAGGAAACACTGCGCCTTCAGGCTGTGGGCTTCTGGGACTCCCTGCCACGGCCCTCGTCAGCAGCAGGCCAGCGCCCTAGATGAAGGGGGGTGAGTGGAAGGCAAACGAGCCCACCCCCACAAATACACATCTGCATTAAAGGATTTACCACTCATGTGATCGTGGCCAGCCACGCCCATTATGAAATCAGCAGGACATCCCAAAACACACGCCTCCATTTGCCTCCACCGCAAAATCCCTTGTGCCCGGTAAATGGGAGAAATAACAGAGATTTTACCCAAGCATCACTCCCAAGTAGAATAATGTTACCGACGGGTCCACGTGCACGGAAAGTGAACGTCCTTCTCATACAGAGTCATTTCGGCACATAAATTGAACTTAAACGTGGCAGTGTCTCTGTGACTTATGTCCCTTGAGCAGGGCTTTAAGTGGCATGAAGAAACTGGAGGGGCTCTCAAAGGGGCGTGGCCAATGTAATTAAGGGTGTGGCTTAAAAACACAAAAGCTAAAAATCTGTGCTTAGCATAGTGTGCCACCCAACTTGTATTTTGTTGTTTCTGTCATTGCATCCATATATATGATACACCAAGTAACTTAATACCTACACCAAGTCAGGACTATTGGCTTTGTTAATGGTTGTTAGTTGCATAAGATAAATAGGCAGCAACTATGACTTGTATATTATTGAAAACGCTTCCACTTAGAGCCCTGGTGTGTGTGGGTGGCTCTATGTGAATGACTCTGTGTGGGTGGCTCTGTGTGGGTGGCTCTGTATGTGTGTGGGTGGCATTGTGTGTGTGGCTCTGTGTGGGTGTAAATGCAATAGGTCATGCATTTGCGAGCAATTAAGCTATTGGCATTGTAAATGACAATGCCATTTATTTATTTAACGATTACGGAATTGGTGATGTAAATGACAATGCCATTTATTTATGATATAAAAAAAACACAAAAAAAAAATGTCATGAGCAATGCCAATAGCTCTACCTTTAATAATGCCGAGACCATTGCATTGTAAATGCTTGTTCTATTTTTTTGACAATGCAGTACATAGATGCACATACGTAATTACGTCGTTAGGGAGGCTCACGTTAAGGACAGGAGGCACAGAAGAGCATTTTTTAGGTAAGAGTCTTTTTTAAACCCACTCGTTTTTTTGGGGGGGAGACCCCCCAAGCCCCCTTTTTTATTTCTACCTTTAACTCACATTCCTTGACTACATATCTCGTAGTAAAGGAATGCGTGGTAAAGGTTATCTGTGGTAACCACGCATGCGTTATAAAGAATGCGTGGTTAGTGTATTCGTGGAAACGGCCGAGTTGTAGTGGCAGTTTCCCGCAAAGGGCGACAACTGAGAAGTTGAAAATCAAAAAAAGGGAAAATAAATATCAACAAGTGTGATCGGCACCAAACAGCATAACAAAGGCAAAGGCAGGTGGAAGAGGCCAGGCTTCTAAAACTATAACGGAATAAATAAAATGGTCAAAGAAAGATAACAATATTAAAAGTGAAGCGTCTGCCAATCGCAGTCACTTCACAGTGTCTAATAGCTAGTAAGAAAATAGCTTATATATATTGAAGGAAGGTGAAGCTAAGTTTCCATGTACCTATAGGGGCAGTATGTATGCAGTCTTGTGTCTAGAAAATACAACATGTTTAATTCTAGGGTTGTAGAGTAGTGGTTCAGGTGGAATGAGACAGGGTGCTCTGAATCACCAGTTTGTTATCTATCCCAGGGGTTCTAAACGTAGGTCCTCTTAGTCAATAGTCAAAGATGTTGGAAATCTCCCCTTATGATGTCTCACAGTGGTTTGACTTCTACTCCAATTATGGGTTCGCACTTGCAGAAACCCTGATTCTGACATGTATCCCTTATTGTATATTGGACTATCACAGATGAACTTGTGATCCCCAGTAATTCTGTTACTTGGTGTTACGGACACCCATGACATTGGTAATAACAGATGTGGAATTATTACCCTATTACACGAAGCCACTAATAACGAGTGCCTAAGTGACAAGCTGGAGAGGATTCTTAGATTGATGTGGATGGTGTAAAGTCCTGTTTAAGTACTGATAAGTCTCTGCTGGCTTGTTGTTCATATCTATTAACATTTTCTGTTCATATATGCAGAGCAGTACATCTGAAAAAGGGAATGGGTTTAATGATTCAGGCAAATTTAACGGAAGGATGTAAACTGTTGACAAGACTAGCAAATTCCCCCCTTTTTTGTCCTGCATGTATTCCATCCTACAAATCTATCTTCTTGTGTCTTATCCACACAACAGTTGAATAGTGAAAGCAGCAAGCATGAGATCCACCGGTGAATGGTTTAGTTGTTAACAGTCCCTGAATTTACTTGTCTCTCTCTTTTCTCTCTGTCTTCTCACAGGAGCCTACCAGCTTCGTATCGATGCCGCAGACTTTGAGGGTCAGTCGTGGTTCGCAATGTACAGCACCTTCAAAATCCTTGGTGCTTCAGAACTGTATACATTGATTTTGGGGGCCTACACTGCTGGGACCATGGGTAAGCTTGTGCGATTTGGGGAGGGCAGATGCAATGGGAGTGGATTATTGTCTATGTCTTTGGCCACATAGCGACACATGCCATTTATGACACCTTCGGTCCATTCTGGCGCCTTCACACAGTTTTGTATCTCTGATAATCCTGAAGTTCACAGTTTTAACACTCTATGAACACTTACAGTCATCTCCACTACTAGATTACAAAACTAGTATGCAGTCGGAGTGCAACCTCAAGTAAAGTTCTTTTGGTCTCGGCTGCACTACTGTACCCCTCTTGGGTACTTTCTACGATCCCTGAAATCCAGTTGACTGTGCTCCATAGTTGGCTTTTGAAAGAGCATGCATCATTACTCACCACAAGCTTGTGCTACACAAGGGCAAAAAAACAATAACAACAAAACATCCTGAAAATAAAGTAGTAATGCTGGTGCACCTATGACACTACATCTTGAAAGTAATAACTGAATTATCCCTTTACATTTGGCTATAGGCCTAGCACTTGACAATACCTTAAGAATTGTAGACAAGAGCTTAGGCTGCCGACTGGTCATGCTTGTTGTCTCCACCGCTGTATTACCTCTGTATTCCAAAGCAACCCGTCTAAAAATAAACTCCCTCAATTATTAGTTCTAAAATATAAAATTTGAAAAAAGAGCACTTCCCAAATTGTTTCTTCCCAAAATATATTGAAGTAAGGAGTGGGTAAAAGTGGTTAAGGTGTTAAGGGTTTGAGTAAGGGTGTTGGGTTTAAGAATTTGCAGCTAATTATGGGGCTAGGGATTAAGGGTATATGGTTTGGGTATTGAGTTAAGACTTGGATTTATAGGGACCAGACATTAAGGGCTCAGGGCTAAGAAGTCAAGGGTTAGAAGTAGAACGTTAAGTGTACGGGGTTAAGTGGCAAATGATTAAAAGTGTAGTACTAAAGGTATTGGTTTATGAGTCTATGGTATTGGGTTAACAGTACAGAATTTTAAAGTATGTGATTTTGGGTTAAGGGTATAAGATTATAGGTGTACGTTTAAGAGTTTGGTGCACAGGTTTAGGGTTAAGGGCTTAGGGTTATGGGTACATGGAATATACGTTAAGGCTATTGGTTTAAGGGTTAAGGGTGTTGGGCTGGGGGTTTGGTGGTAGGAATCAGTGTTGGGGGACAGAGTTAAGGGCTACAGGTTTGGGAAAAGCATTAGGGTGCGCTGTTAAGGTTTAAGGTTGAGGAGTCACAGGTATGGGGTTACTGCCTGGAGAATAGGGCTTAAAGGTATTGGGTAAGATGGAGGGGTTTTGGTTGTAGGGTTCAGGGTTTGGCGGAGAGGGTTAAAGTTACATGTTTAGGATTTATGGGTTAGGTGTTATCTGTATAGGAATTAAGGTTTAACGGTGAAGGCCACAGGGCTAAAGGTGTAGGGGTTAAGGCCTTGGCTACTTATTAGAGGATGGGTATGGTGTTAAAGCTTTGCAGGTATGAGGATAAGGGTCAGGGGTACAGTGTTAACGATTTAGTGGGGATTAATATTATGCATATAGGACTAACCCATGATTGTATTTGTTTAGTTTTCACTTTCAGAAATGTGTTTTTTAAAGGGTTGTTGACAATTATTACAAATGCCTTTTACAGCAACAATTCATGTAATTAATATAAATCAAATAAATCAGTTTCACTTCTGCAAGGTTTGACACTGTGAACTTTCCTACCCTTTTAAATAGATGAGCCGTGCTAAGGAGCTCCCCTCTTAACTGGTTCCACTAATCTCTGGAACACCAATTCTAGAAAATTCCATTGGGCCCTTTCCTCTGCCTGGAAGGGTTCCCTTCGTGTGCCGAACCACATCCTCCTCAATTTTTTTTTAATCATTTATCTCACCCCCCATCACAAAATCATTACAGATTCTGAAGTCTCGTGCAACCATATGTTGATGATACCAGCTGATGGTTTCCAGCTATTTGTTACAAATTGTCTCTGGAAGCCTCATCAGAGACTGAGTTATTGAAAGCTCTTGATAGAGTGAGTCCTGAATGCAAGATAATTATTTCCAATTAACAGTGCTTAATTTGTAGAAAAATAAGTGCCAGGGCTCTCGCCAGGAGGCTGCAGCAACTTGCACCGCACATTACCCCTGCCATGCTGCCAGTGATAGTAACAAAACAACTTTTAATCATAACACTACTACAAGTGTGACAATTCGGACTATGATACTAGTAGGGCAGATGCACAGCTAGTTTGATAAGTTCAATAAGTTTCTCAATTTTCCAGGTGCTCCATAAGTAACGTCAAGCGTCCCACAACGTTAATTACAATGTATTACAACTGTGAGGCCAGTGAACCACTGGTCCCATTCTTATGTGCACACTTTTTCTCCTCTATAGGAACAGAGGATTCACACACTGCTTTGAGTATTTGCTGATTTTTTATTCATCAAATGATTAATAAACGGTCTCCATATCATATGTTTGATATTCGTTTTTTTGTTCTTTTTTCAACATGTAACACAATCCTTTATACAGATCCAATGCATTTCGGGCCTATTGTTCGGCCCTTCATCAGGGAAAGGACACTATAATCATAAAACATAAACAAACAGCCTGTCAGAAATAATGGTTTGTAGGTCTGTGTATGACGGGGTATGTGCAATGTATTAAAAAAGAGGGTTCGTGTTGTGGCTACGTGCAGATTTAGATTATCACCTTAAAAAACCACTTGCCCGTGTGATAATCAGGATATGTAGAACGTTTCTTACATGTCATGTTTATCAAGTTGGCTCGATTCAACTCTGTGGGTGAAAAAGGTTAAGAGAAAATGTTACCGCGGTAACACGTTTGGAATGAAAATTATTAGCCGGGTAGTTAACGCGTTAACATTGATGTGGCCGGTAGACTAACCTGAAAGATATTGACTGAGTCCGCTCGATGCTTGTCTGTTCGTGTACGTCGGTCAGGACGGAAACGCCGATGGCTGCGTTTGATCATTTCATTAAGTTGCGGACACGTGGTTCATAAAAAAAGCGGAATAACCTCTACTTCGTGGGCTTTAGGGAGGGCATCGAGCGGACTGACACGGCGGCCTTCCTCCAGGACTGGCTGCGTACCACCTTCCCGCATGCACAGTTTTTGAACTGCTTTGTGATCGAAAGAGCTCATCGGGCACTGCTGGCGAAACCACCGGAGGGGGCGAGACCTCGGCCGATTATTGCACGCTTTCTGAACTACGCTGATAGAGACCTCATTCTCCGGGAAGCCAGGAAAGCGGGAGAATTGAACTTTGAAAATGTGCACATTATGATCTTCCCAGACTATAGTCAGGATGTTCAGAAGCTGAGGAGGTCGTATGACTCAGTCAAGGCGAAACTTCGAGACCTGCACATTTCATATATGCTGCTCTTCCCGGCTAAGCTAAAGGTGATGTTCAAGGGCAGATCACACTTCTTCAGCCGTCCGGAGGAGGCCTGGCAATGGCTGGAGGAGAGGCCCCTGCTTCGAGAGGCGGAGGAAGAAGGCCGCAGGATCCGCACGGAGCTCGCGGCAGCCAACTTTCGGAGGAACTCGTCGAAACCCCAGAGATCACAGATCCCGCGGATGAGGCGAGGCTCACAACCGTCACCCTATATGAACCCCCGTCTGCACGGTAGAGGAATGATGGACGGCGATGCACCCTCCGCTACTACTGACAATCATGGGGCCGGAACCAGGGGCCCTCCCCCCTGTGCTCCACGGACGAGGGAGAAATGGACAATGGGACCTTATCGGAGGTGGAAGAGGCAACAGATCGCTCAACGCATCCGCTGGAGGTGCTGATGCGAGAGATGGAGCAGGGAGCGTCTGGCACCACAGGGGAGCAAGACATTGATACTCAAGACTCACATTCGTGAAGAGGTTTGGGACCAACATCCGTGTCGGTAGTGGGCTGCTGCTGACACCATGTAAGTTACACATACTTTTCTTTTTTTCACTCCATATACTCAGCTAGGTATTTGAGGGGTGCTGCTGCGAGACATGTGTCCTGGTTTCACTCCAGACGCTGTAGGCCTTGGACCGCACCGCACTCACGGAGTTGGCAGCCCCTGTGGAACTCAAATTTGAACCCTGGGGTTTGTTTGATAGGTGATCTAGTGGGTGGGCGACAGACCTTTACCGCCTGAAAGTCCCAGTTGTTTATGGTTTCCTGGAGGGGCTGGATGGGGGGAGAAGGTGGGGTGGGGGGTGGAGGGGGGGGGGACAGTTGTTACAGTTTTTGTGGGGAGGGGCTCGAGTTGGGGGGTAGGGTGGTTGAATTGGTTTATTGCAGTCAGGCGGTCTGGTATTATGTGCAGTGCCTCTGCACCGGGGGTCCCCTGGCCTCAACGCCCGGATGACAAATACATTGTTGGCAGTGGCTATGGGTAATGGGAAAATACAGGTCCTGACATGGAATGTGAATGGTCTGGGCAACAAGGTAAAACGGGGTCTAGTGAGCAACTATCTAAAGAGAATAGGCCCTGACATTGTTTTCTTACAGGAGACTCACCTTAGGGGCACGGCCTGTGCATTCATAGCGAGGGGTAAATACAAAGTGCTGGGACATGCGGGATACACGACTGGCTCCAGGGGGGTGGCAATTCTTGTCAAGAAAACCTTCCCCTTTCATATCACCCGTACGTGGGGCGACCCGCTAGGAACATGTGTGGGAGTACAGGGGACTTGGCGTAGACGCACTTACACTCTTGTCTCAGTATATGCACCTCCGAAGCTGCAGGCAGCGACATTGAGGTAATTAGCGACCATTCTGCTAGACACTCCAGATTCCATTCAGGTAGTGGGGGGAGATTTTAATGATGTAATGGATAAGGGTCTGGTTAGGTCAGGGACGCTCAATACTCGAGGCCTGCGGACCCCCCTCACCCAAACAATGTCTGAATTAGGCTTGACAGATGCATGGCGACTACAACACCCAGACGCAGTCGCGTACTCCTTCTATTCTGCTGCACACAAGGTGTTCTCCCGGTTGGACTATGTATTCATGCACAGACAGGAACTAACAATGAATGACACAGCAGAATACCTGGTGAGGGGTCTCTCTGATCACTCGCCACTCCTAGTGTCGCTTGGCAGCTCAGGATATAGGGGGGAGGCCTCGTGGCGCCTTGCCGCCTGGGACCTCACGAATAAAACAGTGCTTAAAGGCATTAGAGCTGACACCCGGGTTTACCTGGCCGACAATGACGGTTCGGTGGAGTCAGCCGTGACCCTATGGGAAGCGCTGAAGCCGGTAATGAGGGACAACATCAATAGGCGACATGGGGAGGTGAGGAGGAAACAGCAGGAGGAGGTGGGGAATGTTGAGAGGGACATTTTGGAATTAGAGAAGGAGTACCTGCATACTAAACACACCACGGCACTAGATAAACTTTTAGATGCCCTGAGGCGGTACCGTGAGTTCGTTTCGGAGGAGGCAAGAACGCAAAACCTGGCAACACTCCATCGCCTATATGATGTGGGGGATAAGTCGGGCAAGTTATTGGCATGGCTCAGCCGTAAGAAGAGAATGGCGAGATGGGTAGATGGAGTCACGGATGACGAGGGTAGAATGATATGCTCAGACCCCCATATCGCAGACACATATGCAACTTACTATGAACGCTTCTATGCAGCCAGACCATTGGGCGCGTGCATCGACGCCCTTCTCTACCTGTCGCAGGTCACTCTTCCTGCGGTGGACGCTGAGGCCCTCCCGGCACTGGAGGCAGACATCTCACTGGAGGAGGTGAAAGCCGCCATAGCGAGTCTGAAACCGGGTAAGGTACCAGGGCCGAATGGTTTCCCCCCGGAGTTTTTTAAAGGTACGGTAGATATACTAGCCCCCCACATGAGAAACCTCTTTACTGAGGCTTGCCGAGAGGGAAGTCTGCCGGCTGACCTTGCCACTGCGATCATTGTCCCCATACATAAGGAGGGCAAACCGCGCGAGGATTGCGCCTCATACCGACCCATTTCCCTGTTAAATACAGAAGTGAAGGCCTCGCTACGGTTTTGGCGAGACGATTGAGGACAGTCATACCTGACCTGATTCATCTAGACCAGACAGGCTTCCTACCGGACCGCGCCACGAAATTCAACTTAAGGCGCACGCATAATTGGCTGCAGGAGGTGAGTGATAGGGAATCGCCACACTGGTTCCTCTCCTTAGATGCCGAAAAGGCCTTTGACTCGGTGCACTGGCCGTTTTTGGAGGCCGTGCTGCAAAAATTCGGCCTTGGTCCGAAATTCTGTACATGGGTAAGACTCCTGTATACCAATCCACGTGCCAAGGTGAGGGTCAATGGTAGGCTCTCTCGTGAAATTACTATCCAAAGAGGCACCCGACAGGGCTGCCCCCTGTCGCCACTGCTATTTACATTGACAATAGAAGTACTGGCGGCCAAAATTAGGCAAAACCACAGAATCTCGGGCTTCCGGGTCTCGGGTACGAACGACACACAGGAAAAACTATCCCTGTACGCAGACGACGTTCTGTTGTATATCACGGACCCGAAGACTACAGTGCCCGAGTTGTTCGGAGAGCTTGAGCGATATGGCAGCTACTCCGGTTATGCCATTAACTGGCACAAATCTGTCCTCTTTGTCCCTGGAGGAGATGCCCGTGGGGGACCGGCTGGTAGTCTCGGGGGAAGGCTTCCAATACCTAGGGGTGTACATTGCACTTGATGGGCAGCTGTTGTGCCGCAAAAACATAGAGAGAATACTTGTTAACTCAGCATCGGACATGGATCGCAGGCGACAGCTTCCCTTGACACTTCTAGGCAGGGCAGCGATGTATAAAATGATAATACTACCTAAATATCTCTACGCCCTACAGAATGAATACTATCAACTCCCAGACAGCGTACTACGCAAAGCTCATGCAGATCTTCGAGCCTTTATATGGTTGGACAGACAGCCAAGGGTGGCATTGACTACCCTTCAGCGCCATCAGTATAGCGGTGGAATCTCGCTCCCCAATCTTGAAGCCTACTACTGGGCGGAACATATCTCCCCTATAAATGACTGGTTGCATGCCCCGGCGGACCACCCCACAAATGTACTGGAAAGGGCCAAACTATCCCCACATGCTCTACTGACATACCTGTATGGACGGTCGGTGACGAAATCGCTGCTACCGGCCACGAACGTCACACTCCGAGCCTGGCGAATGGCCACTAGGCGTACAGGGTGGGACAAGCGGCCCACCAGAAAGACACTACTCTGGCACTGCAAATGACTCCCGGAGCTGTTTAAACTCACTGGTTTCAAGAGATGGGATGATATCAGAATATCTACGATAGGAGACGTGATTGCTAGAGGTGCGCTGAAACCCTTTACTACCCTACAGGCGGAATGTGGTCTGCATCGGTCACAATTCTATAAGTACACCAAGCTGCGGCATGCGTGGCGGGCACAGGCCCTGCCCTTAGAGGGCCTCCCTGAATATGCCCCGCTGGAAGGTAGGCTGCTACAGGAACAGATACCGAATAAGGCGGTGTCGCTTACATACAAGACACTCACCAACAACATGCTGGGGGATCTGGCGAACGTTAGAAGACACTGGGAGGCAGATGTGGGCACACTTGAGGATATCGACTGGGATACCGTTTTAATGCACCCCAGGGAGGTGGCTATCAAATCTCGGCTCCGCCTGATTCAGTATAATGTGTTACACAGAACATATAAAGACAGGGTGAGACTGTTTAAAATGGGGAAAACTTTGGATGCCAAATGCCTAAGATGTCAATGTGAGAGAGGGTATTTTTTTCCTATACTGTGGAAATGTGACAACATACAATCCTATTGGACCCTCATATTCACTGAACTTACAAATGTCTTGTCTGTGTCGCTTGAGCAGGAGCCGAAGTTGGCCATTCTGGGAATGACTAACGATGTTGATCTCCCACGCCATCTGTTGGTGTTCTTGACCTTGGCGCAGGTGGTAGCAAAACGGGATATTGCAAAATATTGGGGTGCGGGAGATGCCCCTACTGTGGAAGAGTGGAGGAGAGGCCTAGACTTATATATGGCAGCAGAGCAGGTGACTTATAAAGCGAGGGGGTGCCCGAATAAGTTTAGAAAAGTATGCTCGAAATGGAGACACTATCACGGACTAGACGGAGGACTGGGAGTGGGAGGCCCTTGAGCAATACTGCCAATGTGATACGGCTGAGAAGGGACCGGGGGGAATCCTGTGTGTCTACTTTTCTACTCCAGACACACTCTGATGACTACATGTTCTTCTATTATATGTCTACCGGGAGGGGGGGATTGGGGACTGGAGGAGTTCTATGGTGCCACTGCTATGACTGCACAGTTAAGTTTTGAACAAGAGTTGATGTGACGATTTTTTTCATGTACACTATGATGTTTGTTCTGGGGAAGGGGGGGGGGGAACAGAAAATGCAGTTGCCAGGATGGTTCACAAGAGTGCCTCCTTTACTATGTCGTTGACAGGTAGAAAGAACACCACTGGTGTTGTTGGATTACTGTTACTGCACGCTTCAGAGAAGGTCGGAGGGCTCTATATGCTATATTTTGGAAGTGTACCATTGATTATTTGAAAACTTGTATGTTATTGTGGACTTATTTCCATCTGAGCATCTGCAGTAAAAAAAAATTAAAAAAAATAATAATAATTACACACACGAACTAATACAGTTATATTTTGGTTTTATTTATTTTGGTATGGTGCGTAGTTCAAGCACATATTACATTAAGATTGTCTTCCAGAACAGTGGCAGCACAATGTGAAATGCAGCAGTTTGATCCATAGAATAGGAAATAATAAATTTGCCAGCTGCAGCGGAGTAATGAAGACACATAAAAGGCAAATGATAAAATAGTACACACTCTTAGGGCACTTTCAGGTGTCGGATTCGATATTCCTACAACAATTCAACTGCAAGAATAATGTGCTGTGTCATCGGACTCCATCTTCCCAACTATCGCACTGTGAGCATGTGTCTCATGCCTTGGACCCATCGGGCATCATTGGAACTGAGGGAGGAATGGAGGACGGGGGAGTGGGAGGACGAGGTCAGAGCTAATGCCACAAGGGGAGGGGTAGAGCATGTGGATCATGCTGTGGGGGGTCCATAGGGGTGACAGGCTGAGTGAAGCTGTTCCAGGTTATTTGAGTAGGATTTGTCACTGACTTTAAATAAGTTTGGAGGGGCTGCCAAATATCCTTAGGCCCAGAGGATGGGGCCTGAAGTGTGGCAGAATGCTAACTTGTGGTATCACAATAGACCAGGCTTGCAAGCTGGCTTTAAATGGTGGGTTGGGTGCCTTTCACCCCAATGAAGGGCAATGTCCGATCTAGCAAGCAGGAGGGTAATTGCCGTATACCCACGGATGCCTTTTGGAAGGTCTTGTACATAACCCAGATGGGCCATAAGTGGAGCCAGGTCGATATCCTTCTCTACCATTTGAGCCAGGCAGGAAAAGATCTCTGTCCAGTGGCGTGAAATATATGCCTACAAGTCCAAGTCATGTGTAAAAAGTTTGCTTTCATGTCATGGCATTTGGGACACTCCGGGATCTTGTGAGGTCATATCTGTGAAGGTTGACAGGAGTAACCTAAGCATAGCGTAGGAATTTATAATGGATACGTTTATAATGATGGCTAGGGGAGACCTAACTTGTCTGTAGACAGCAGGTGGACCATATTTTGTCCATCAAGGAACAGCCTAAGTCACTTTCCCAATGGATGCAAAGTTTTTCATTGTGTGATCAAGGTGTTGCTAGCGGGACCATAGTTCAATCAGATCACCTGTTCCCTATCATGGTGTAAAGGAACGCTGAGGTACTTTCCAGAGCCGTCACACCAGTTTGGGGAAAAGTCACATTGGAACAGGGAGGTGGCATCAGTCAGTGGGAAGAGCTCGGATTTCGACCAGTTGATCATGAGCCTAGAATTGCTCCCAAAGCGCACCACCTCCTGAAGGATGGGTGCCAGGTTCTCTCCCGGGTGGTGGATAAACAGTAGGGTTGAGCGACAAATTCTGCTCTGCAAGCGGAGTTTTGCCTACTCCATGCAGAGCATGAAGTTCTGCCAAACTCTGAAGTGGAGGGGAGTTTTTTCTCTCGAGCGTTTGTGAGAAAAAACATGCGCTGGACTGCCTCTCGTGACATTTCTCAACACCAGCAGTCATGTCAGGTCACGACCGCTCATGTTGGGAAATCTGCCGCTCGCGTTGAGGAAGCTGTTGCTCAAGTAGAATGTCTACTCAAGTGGTAGAAAGCTGCAGCATCCTCTGGCATGAAGCATAGTGCCATTAAGCTGCTTTTACAGTGCGAGACAAACTACTGGCACTAAAAATCAGTGTAAGCAGCATGACTTACCAGACTCATAGCAGTCCGACCAATGAGGCAGCAAACTACCGTACCCAGCATCACCCGCAGCAGTGGGCTGCCCACGATCTTGCTTTCGTGCCAGGAGGCGCACAAAAGGGCTGCTGCACTTCCGCGGCGGGGGATAGCAGTCCGACCAGGGAGGCAACAACTGCGCCCAGCATCACTGTGGCAGGGGGCCACCCATGATCTTGCTTTCATGCCAGGAGGCGCACGAAAGGGCTGCCGCACTCCCGCAGTGCGGGATAGCCCAGCCAGAGAGGCAGCAAACTACGGCGCCCAGCATCACCAGTGGCAGGGGGCCGCCCATGATCTTGCTTTCAAGCCAGGAGGCGCACAAGAGGGCCACCGCACCCACACAGCACGGGAAAGCAGTATGACCAGGGATGCAGCAAACTACCACGCTCAGCATCACCCACGGCTGAAGGCCGCCCACGATCTTGCTTTTGTACCATGAGGTGCACAAAAGGGCTGGCGCATTCCCGCAGCGTGGGATAGCAGTCTGACCAGGGAGGCAGCAAACTACCACGCCCAGCATCACCTGTGGCAGGGGACCGCCGACGATCTTGCTTTCGTGCCAGGAGGCGCACAAAAGGGCTACTGCACTCCCGAAGTGGCCTTGGCCAGACCACTTGGCCATTTTATTACGAATCCCGCAAATTATACTTTGGATGTCTAGAAATTGGACAGAAATCAGCCAAAAAACCAAGGTACTTTTAATCACCCCATTAACTCTGATATTTCAAGTATTTTATTGTGACTTCATACAGGTACAGGGGGTTTTAGTGATTTAGTGTCCGTAATGGGCAAAAGGAAAGCACCTGCTTTACAGAGGGGGCCTCGGGGGCTTGCATGACTTGCAAAATTGATTCTTTCTTGACTAAAGCTGCACCAATTACACAGGAGATAGCTCTGACTGAGCAGAGGTTATCAAAGAGGCTAAAAAATGTCTCCTGACCCACGCCTTTAGGGAGGGGGGGGGAACAAAGCAAATCAGCAGCTGTTATGGGTCTTTTAGAATGCTCATCAGTCGCAATTGCTTCTGCACCTCCAAGTCAAATACTCACCCCTGATGAGCTTAATATGTCCTCTAATATTTTAGTTGATAAAACACCAGACAGAAACGAAGTGGCCTCAGACTTACCACCGCCCAAAAGAAAACAAACTGTTTGTAATAAGTCTTCGAGGAAATCCCCACGGTTACAAACATGGACACAACCGCCCTTACAAACTGGTCTGAACCAAGAGCAGCTATTGGACTCTTGATTTACAGAGTTTGAGTCAATGACAAAGGATCTTTTAGTGCCAATAATGCTAAAAGTAGAAAAGGTTGAGAAATGAGTCCACAATTTGATTACTAATTTTAATAAGGGTGCTTCAACACCTATGTCAAAACCAATGAAGGTAGGGGCGGCAGCCCTATCCCAGAATAAGAATCATATTCAACTTCACCCACCCGGCCCATGTTTTAATGTTCTAGGGATTGAAGGAATACCTTGTGGCTTTAGTCAGCCAAACAAAAGCAAGGTAGCAGGTCCTGTTGTCCAGAATCCTGAGGTAATCCAGCCGAGTAGACCACCTGAACCTGATCCTGAGAGGGCCCTTTTACCTACACTATCCAACCAAATCACTGCATACTTAAAATAGCGAACCAAAGAATCCTTGATTTTCCCCAATCATCTGCCCCGTTAGTAGCAGTTTTACTGGAGGTCCCCTCTCTCTCAAGAAACTAGGGAATCCACCCAGGATCGAATACATAAAGTGACTCATTGGTATACTAAAAATGTTATAAATGGCCAGAGCATATCATCTGACATTATTATGGCCAGAAAGGTGGGGTCGTTAGGTCATCAAACAAAAAAGATTGGTGTAGGAGACTGCATAGTTGTCAACTTCCAGGACTCAGAGAATACCACAATGTTAAAAGGCAGTATATACCAGGCAAGTTCAAACTCCTTAATTAGAGTAGTCTCGCTACACCATTTCTAACCCCCAAGCCGGCGCAGATGCCCTTTCTTCCCAGCCCTGGCTCTAGACTATCAATAGATGGTAGTCAGTCCTTTTTTGGGAAACAGGCCACTGCCTATTCAGGTGTAAGTGTCAGCTCCCCCTCTGTCTTCCTTACCAGAAAGATCTATCAGAATGCAAATGAATACAGATTATTTCTCTGTCACACCCACCATTCCTGTGTTTGTGGCTGTCTACAGGAAATGAACAAAGTGTAGCTAACACCCACCCTTGACGTATATTGGAGACAGGCTGCAAGGCACACAGAGCAGTAAGAGCTGAGAAATGTCCAATTTCTAAAAGTGGCATTTCTAAAACAGTAATCTTAAATCCAACTTTACCAGTAAAGGTGATTTATCTTTACTATTCCAAAGATAAGAAACATAATGCAACTACTCCTTTCTAATAAGGAATTACAGCTTAAAAGTGTATTAAGGATGTCCCAATGCTAGCCTATGAGAGGAGTGGGCCTCACAGTGGTGAAAAAAAAATGTGGGTGTTTGTCACTATCAGGACATGTAAAACATAAAAGTACATGTCCTACCTTTTAATTGCACACAATTCTTCCCTTAGAGCTACCTAGGGCCTATTTTAGGGCTGACTTATGTGTGATATAAGGTGAGTTTAAGACTTGGCAAGTAGTTTTAAATGCCATGTCAAAGTGACAGTCAACTGAACACACAGTCCCTGAAATGGCAGGCCTGAGACAGGTTTGAAAGGCTACTTGTGTGGGTGGCACAATCATTGCTGCAAGCCCACTAGTTGGATTTAGATTACAGGTCCTGGGTATATTGTATACCACTTTACAAGGGACTCATAGGCAAACTGAATATGCGAATTGGGTATACACCAATGTCACCATGTTTTGGGGAGAAGCACATGCACTTTAGCACTGGTCAGCAGCAGTAAATTGTTCAGGGTCCTAAGGCCAACAAAAAGATACAGCAAAAAGAGGTGGCAAGGAGGCAAAAGGTTTAGAGAAGACCACCCTAAGGAGGACATGTCTAACAGTGGTAATGTATACTTTAGAGTACTACAGTGTACTATGTGGAGGGTACTGAGTTACCAACATAAGTCATATTTGGATGTGATGGACATAAGTTAGGAAGTGAGGGTCTTATTCACAAACTGCACTAAGTAGTTGTTGGACTTGACCCTTTTTGCAGGGTTATCCCCAAACTTTTTGCTTCTTCCTCCTATTGTTTCCTGACCTGTTGTTATTGGTTTTAGTTCTCACTAGCACCTGAATAGGCCCAGTCTGCATTTAGAGCCGTGGGAGGAGATTTCCCTTGCACCTGAATAGGGCCTATCTACCTTACACAATGCTGTCTCCATCTCCTGCCGTGCAGCTGCACCAGAGAGGACAGAACTGGTTTGGACTGGGTTCAGAGACCCTTGCACCAAGAGAACAAAGACATTCTGGGTATACGTATTGGACCTAAAACCCCTAAGATTTAGACTGCTTCTGAAATCAAGAGGAACCTTTGTCGAGGAGAAGAGCTGGAGAAACTGAGGAGAAGTACTGCCCTTTCTGTGTGTCTAGGGTTGGCCTGCAGTTGCTGTTTTTTGCCAAGGAATGGAGAAGGATTTTGCTGTGTGCTGTGTCCCCCTGCTTGAGGAAAGTCTCCAAGGGCTTGAGGGTTGCCTTCTGTTTTGAATGCTCAGGAACCCAAAGACTTCACCCCCATCTCCACTAGACTTCCTTGCTGGGAGTTCTGACCTGCCAAGAGGTGCCTGTGACTGTCTTGGGCCTCTGGGGGTTGTTTCTGCTGTTGGGAGCTGGAAAAGCAATGCAACAACAAGTAACCAGGTGCATCGCTCATCTTGCAACAGTTTTTCCAATGCAATGCTGTGGTGTGAGAAGAATCTCCCCACATTGCTGCTCCGCTGCTGAAACCGACGCAGCGCCATTCACCCCGGCAAGAATCGACGCATCGAGTGATCGCAGCTAAAAAGGTTGACACAGCGCTGCTCGCCGCCGCCGCATCATTTGCCAACACATCCCGGATTTCCACACATCGTACCTGTGCGCAAGTTTTCGCCGCGCATCACTCACAGATCTGAGTCGTCTCAGAATCAACGCATCACTTCCCCCTACAGACCTGACCTGACACATCGCTCCCCTATGTACAGCGGAACTGTTGCATCGTATCCACGAAGGTCTCAGGAACTACGCTTCTCTTTGTTTTTCGATGCTTCTCATCACTGCTGCTGTTTGGCTTGGTAAATTTTGAGGCAAGAAATCATGCATCCATAGTTTTCTATGGACTCACTTGCTAAAACCTTTTGAAAGTCATTTTTCTTAATACTTGTATGTTGGATTTTTGTCATTTTGGTTTTGCTAAGTTAGATAAAGCTACTTTATTTTTCTAAAGTGGTGTGGTGTCCATTTGTGGTGTTATCACTGTGTTACTGTGAGTGTTGGTACAAATACTTTACACATTGCCTTTGGGATAAGCCTGTCTGATCGTACCAAGCTACCAAGGGGGTGAGCATGGGTTATCTAAAGTGTGTATCCCTCTTACCCTGACTAGAAGCAAGGGTCCCGATTTGGACAAAAGGTACCTACCTCTGCAAACTAGAGACCCCCATTTCTAACAGTAGTTCGTTTTGTAGTACTATATTATTACTGCAAAACATACTACAAAGTGTATTTGTGTAATAACTTACACTTTTGTAGTAACATATACTTTTGTAGTAGGTCCCCATCTCCATTATTTTCAATGGGAAGATGCTGCAGTACCAGTTGTTGGCCATGTGTAGTGATGCACTTACTACACAAGTGTAAGATACTACAAAAGTCCACTTTGTGAATACCCAAAAGTAGTAAATGTACTCAAAAGTGTAAGTTAACTTTTGAATCAGGCCATATGTCTCAATATGTTCTGTTGTATGATGCTGTGTGTGGTGTGCCCTGGTGGCTGCTTAGCACCAGTGGTATCACCCAACGCCTGGAATGAAAAGGCAGGGAATACATGAAACACATATTCTTGTACAATTTATTCACATTACATCCTGGGCTACTATGGGACCATTCTCTTTGTGGGGAATTGAGGTACAATCCAATTGAGAAAGGAATTATAGAAAAAAAAGGTTTTCAGTTTCATTGTGGACTGCTGAAGGATGGAACTGTGTGAGAGCTCGGGGACTATGTTCCAAAGGTTAGGAGCATAAACAAAGAAGACTTCTCTAGTCATCTTTCATTTAAGGGTCCTTCTAGATTTCGAGTCGGCCCCTCTCTTGTGTGCAGTTAGCCAATGGCAGTCCCACGTTACATTGTATACAAGCAATCTACAAAATGAACAGCACTTAAATTGTCTTCATCACAGGCGTATGATGCAGAATGTCGAATATATAAATAATATTAAACAATAAAGTGCTTTTATAGTGCTTCACAAAATGCTAGGCACTTTTAATAACAAGTATTACTGTTGCCACATTTATTGGCAGTGAATTACCCGAGTTTGGAAAGATGGCAGAATTCAAATATGATATCTGCATGTAACTAAATAATATGCAAATTCGTTTCCACACAGGCAGCATCACATTCACTTTTTAGAAACTAATGATTGTATTGTGGCGTGTTTGAGGCTTGACAAACACAAGACTGACAGCTAATGGCAATTTTATTTTCCCAGGAGACTCCTTGGGTGGTCACAGAAACACGCCCTTTTCAACGATAGACAGCGACAACGACCGGTCCGACGCCAACTGCGCCTCACAGTACAAGGGAGCCTGGTGGTACACTTCCTGTCACAACTCCAACCTGAATGGGAAGTACCACAGGGGAAACCACACCTCGTACGCCGATGGAATCAACTGGGCCGCTGGGAAGGGGCACCATTACTCCTATAAATATGTAGATATGAAGATTAGGCCTTTGTAAAAGGCGAGGAGAGAGAGGGCAGCCTACAACCCACCTGCTACCAGGAAAATGCCGGTCCTTGTAAGTGGTCAACACAGGCTGCTTACATAGGTAAAAAGGAGCTATCTCTTCCATTTTCTGCTGCCATTTCCTCACCCACTTTTTGTTTTACCCATCACAGGGCTTTTATTTTCAGATAACACAAAAATGCACATCTCTGCTACCCACTGAGGATAAACTGTCAGTGGTGGCTCCTCTTTTATGGCTCAGCAAGTATACCTCCTCTTTCTCTCTTTAATAAAACTAAGAGGGAAATGTACTCAATCTTGATACAATGCAGCGCAGCGACAAAAGTAGCTGAGATATGCTGCTTTGAGTCAAAGAGGGGTTAAAACAGCACCATATCCTCTATCTGCTACTTTCTCTGTCCTTGCGCTGGCACATTTTGGTTGCCTTTTGCCAACACAATGGTAAGGGGCGACCACTCCGTCCCCCCAAACGTATGGTGGAGTACCCCGATCCCCCCGGGAAGCCATTTTTGGGCGGGAGGCGAGTCTCGGCTGGTATGCCCGTAGCGGCGTAGCCAGGGCGCGCCTTTTTCCCGCCCAAGAGGGGGTTGTCCTAGACACCAACACCGATAGCCACGCCCTAGAGGCGGATCGGAGGTGGGTACACGCCCGCCCGAAGAAGGATAAAAGGAGCGACAAGCCAAGGAAGTATCCTCTTGTTCCTGTGCTCTGAAGCTGCACCTCCCCGTTGCACGTGAGCTCGAGACGGAACGAAGAGCCATTTTTGAGAATTAATCGTGTGTTTTCTTCTTTCAGTGAGTTCGAGGCTTTCTGTTTAAGACCTTTGAGGAATATACGTGGACGATGCCTAGCAAGAAAGTCGGAAAGAGGATCGGGACCGATCAGATGCTCCGTATGCTGATGAAAGACATGGCGGATATGAAAAAGCAGATTGCGGTAATGAATGGTGTTGGGGGGCCTAAGAGAGTCATCGGGCCGGCATTGCCGGGAGTAGTCCCTAGCGGGAGAGGCAGAAGGGCCAAGAAGGGAGCGATGGAGGGGGAAGCCCCGGTGCCCGAAGTACCCCCTGCGCACCCGGTCACCCCGATCGAGGCCCCGACTCCGGTCCCAGACGTGGGCCAACCCATCCCTGTGGTAGTCACTCCGGTGAACGGGGAGGATATGCCTCCTGAGCTGGCTGCCCAGTTGGCGGCATGGTTAGGCAAAGAATACGAGGGGGCCACGGCTGAGGAAGCCAGGGCAATAATGAAGCAGTTGCGGCAATCGAAAGATGCTGCGAAGGCACCGTCTCCTTTTGTTTCCCCGCAGGCTCCCGTGGAACAACCAGGGTCGGGCGTTGGTTCGGCAGGAACTACGGTCACAGTGGCCGGTTCAGGTAAGCAGCCATTGCCGATTGCGGGGGAGGGATCGGTACCTTCAAGGAGGGAAAAAGTTGTTCAGCATATCCCGATGGATGTAAAAGAAAGGATATGGTCTGATAAATATGTGAACATGTTTTCCTTGTTGACCGATCATTATGAGATTGAGCATGTAAAAAATCAAAAAGAGTTTCTGCATCCTAGTGTATGGCGCGCCAAGATGGCCGCTTTCAGGGTGGATGAGTCGATCGACAATTGGGGCAGAGCGTTTGGAATGTTCATTGCAATTATGGGGGAACGTAGCCCCGAATTGTTGGTGGGATTAGCCGTGTATCAGACACGTATCATGGAATCTTTTGGGACATATGGTGGCAATCAATGGTTGTATTACGATAGCATATTTTGTAAGTCCAAGGAGCACGACTCATCCCTGACGTGGGATTGTTTCGACTCCATTTCCTGGCAAAAAATGGAGAAGTCAGGCTCGGCGAAGTCGCCATCTTTAGGGGGGGGTATGGTCGAGTATGCCCGCCATTCGTCTGGGACGCCCTTTCGGGCAGGATCGAGCAACGATCAGCACACAAAGAATAATGGCAACTCAGGTAAAAAAGGGGTCTGCTGGAGCTTTAACAGAGGTAAATGTACTAGGCCGCAGGGATCTTGCAGGTTTAGGCATGAATGTACTGGGTGCGGGCAGTCCTCTCACCCTGAGACCATGTGCAGAGCCAAAAATGGTGATCCGGGAAGTAGAGGGGGCGCCAAACAGGTCTGAAATAGTCCGAGGGGCGCCTCTCCCTACCCCGATTGATATCATGGCAATGATTCCTTGGTTGAACGAATATCCGGATCATATCTCCGCTGGGGTGTTGCGAGATGGTTTTTCATATGGTTTCCGCATCCCGGCGGGGGATTTTCAGGGTAAAGCACAATGCAGGAACCAACTGTCGGTTCTGCGGAATACAGCGGTGGTACAAGCTAAGATTGGGAAGGAGGTGACCCGAGGTCGGGTTGCGGCCCATTTGACATGCCGCCTGTTGCTAATTTTGTTTGTTCGCCTCTGGGAGTGGTCCCCAAAAAGGACCCAGGGGAATTCAGGTTGATACATAATTTGTCAGCCCCAAGGGGTCTTTCGGTGAACGACGCGATTGACCCGGGAGTTTGTTCGGTGCGGTACGCATCTTTTGATGAGGCTGTCGCCATGTTGAATCGCCTGGGGCCCGGAGCGCTGATGGCCAAGTTGGACATTGAGTCGGCGTTCCGGTTGCTCCCGGTACACCCAGATGATCAGCGTCTCCTTGGTTTCATGTTTCAGGAACGTTATTACATGGATAAATGTATGCCAATGGGTTGCTCCATTTCTTGTGCGTATTTTGAAAAATTCAGTAGTTTTTTACAATGGGCGTTCACAAGAACAACAGGGTTTACACATGTTATGCATTATCTTGATGATTTTCTATTTCTGGGGGCAGCCGGGAACACGGAATGTGCACAAGCTTTGAATGAATTTTGTAATCTCATGACCCACTTTGGCGTGCCATTGGCATCTGGTAAGACAGTGGGCCCGGCTACTTCGCTCGAGTTTCTTGGAAAAGAGCTCGACTCCGAAGAGGGGTGCTTCCGTTTGCCTAAGGAAAAGGTAACGAAGTTTAAGATATCACTTGAAACATGTATTGGTGAGACGAAGGTAAATTTGCATCAGTTGCAGCAAGCTGTGGGTCAGCTGAACTTTGCCCTTAGAGTAATACCGATGGCTCGCCCCTTTTCCCGCTCTATTGCTCAAGCCATGGTCGGCCTTAAAGAAGGACAGCACCGCACAAGGCTCTTGGCAGAGGTCCGCCAGGACATGCGCATATGGTTGGCGTTCCTGGCGGATTTCAACGGTCGTGTCGTGTGGACCAAACCAGCGGTCTCCTCCGTGGAGCTGGGGTTGTGGACGGACTCGGCAGGGAGCGTGGGTTTTGGCGCCATCCTGGGTAATCATTGGTCGGCACGAACCTGGCCGCCATGGTGGCACGAGAATGGGCTGACGGGTAACATTGGGTTTCTCGAACTGTTCCCTATCCTGGTGGCCTTGAAAACATGGCCTGAGGATTTTTCGTGATCGCTCTGTGGTTTTCTGGTCTGATAATATGACCGTGGTTGAGTGTATCAATAGTCAGGCAGCACGCTGCAAATGGATCTTGAGACTGTTGAAGGCAATTGTCCTGCTGTGTATGAGACTAAACGTCCACTTTAGGGCGAGACATGTGCCAGGGGTGTTAAATCAGGCAGCTGATGCACTTTCTCGTTCCCGTATGCAGGCCTTCTGGGGTTTTCTGCCCTCAGCGGACCCGGTGGCGGCACCATTTCCCGAAGCTCTCTGGTCTCTCGGTGCCCCGGACTACAAGACCTCGTGGGAGAGAGTTTAGCACCCAGGACAAGGAAGGCTTATGAAGGGGCGTTCCGTTCTTATTTGTCCTTTTTGGGTTCAGCTAGGGGGGAGCTGTGGGGCCAAGAAGAGTATGTCCTGAACTTTTTGTTATCATTACATCAGGCAGGCAAATCAGTGGCTACGGCCAATAGGCACCGGGCCGCCATTTCTTTCATGGCACGGGCCCATGGCATACAGGATCCCACGGCGTCTTTCTTGGTGCAGAAGGCGCTGCGTGGGTGGCAACGCCGTGAGGGTTGCAGAGTGGATGAAAGACATCCGATAGGTCTTGAAAGGTTGGCCCTGTTACTGTCCGTACTCCCTGCGACATGTTCGTCTCAATCAGAGACAGTGCTATTCCGGGCCGCTTTTGCATTAGCATTCCATGGGGCTATGCGGGTAAGCGAGCTGGTAGCGAGGAACAAGCAGGATACGGGGGGAGGTCTGTGCCTTGAGCACATCCAAATTAAGGGGGAGACAATGGTAGTCTCATTTGTCAGGTCAGAGACCGATCAGAAAGCGATCGGGGACAGTGTAGTGGTTCAGCGGATTCCGGGATCTTCCATGTGCCCGGTAGCATGCGTTGAGGAGTATTTGGCGCAGAGGGCGGCATCATGGGAGGGAAGCTTGCTGAGGCACGCCGACGCCACCCCGCTGACTAGGTTTCAGTTTCAGCGGGTGCTAACGATGGCGATCGCAGCAGCAGGCTTCAACCCGTGCGAGTTTGGGACTCATTCCTTCAGGATAGGGGCTGCTACAGAGGCTACAGCCAGGGGTCTGAGTGTGGAAAAAGTGAAACAGTTGGGGCGTTGGTCCTCGAATTGTTATAAAAGGTATGTGCGGTTGCACATGTTGTGAAGCCTATGTCTTGTACTCACGCTTCTTGTTTCTGTTTGGTTTACAGTGTCGCGAGCTTACGAAGCGGGACGGACTGTGCAGTCGACCCGGCACCTGGGAACCAGCGGTCAAAGATCACCGGCTGAGAAAAGAGTGGTGTGGGTCGTGGGCCACTCATACGTGAGGCGTGCCGCAGATGTATTCAAAGCAGGTGACATGATTCACATGGCTGGGGAATACGGGTACAGGGTGACCTTCTACGGAAGGGGCGGGCTCTGAATTGACCAGTTTCAAAGTTTGATCGAGGGTTTGTTAGGGAGGACGAGGTCACCGCCATCTATAATCATAGTGCATCTTGGGGGCAATGATTTGGTGACCACGGGTAGACGAATACTTCTCGAGTTGATACTATCCACAGTGAGTTGGTTGGCGAGAAGGGTTCCAGGGTGCACGATTGCATGGTCCCATATGATTTCACGAAAAGTGTGGCGGGGGCTATTTCGGTGGCTGCTGTAAATCATTCAGTGAAGAAGGTGAATAACAAGCTTGGTAGATTGTTCCGTACTAGTACATTGCATTCTATTCCGCATGGGTGTATCAGGGGGGACCAAATGTATCTAGAGGATGGAGTTCATTTGTCCCGGGTGGGGAATTCTTTACTCATAGGAGACTTCGTAGCTTGGTTAAAGAGTTTGCAGCCATGACCTTTAAGTAGGAGTTTTTGTGGGGGGTCCGGATAGCCGGTCAACTATCCGGCCTGTGGCGGTAAGGTCATGATCGGTGAGCAGGAATTAGAAGATCCCTAGAGGTAGGGCGTCACCCATTATGGATGGGAGCGCCCGGGGGGAGGCGGCCATTGGCCCCTCAAACGGGGAGGCGGTCCCCTCTAAGGATGGGGACGCCGAAAGGGAAGGCGGCCATAGGCCCCTCCCTGGGGAGGAGCGGCTAGGGCCCCTCCTGGGAATTTCCCGGGGCCAGGACATCTGCGACGGCAGATGTGGTAAGTTGTGTGGGGTGGGAGGGGGGTCTACGCTACCTTCTAGACACCTCACACGAGTCCTCGGACGACCACTTAAGATGGCGTCGAGTTATCAAGGGGCCCCCGCTAAGACAAGGGAAATTGGAAGTTGGCACAGAGGTACAGTCCTCTGTGCGACCGCCCCTCACAAGTGAGGGGGGGAGTTCTGGTAGTGGGGATCTGACACCGGTTACGACCTTGCCGTTGGCCCGTAAATGTTAGGATGTACAATTTCAAAGTTTGAGTAATGCATTTGCAGGATGTTTAGTATCGGCTAGGAGAACCTTTGTATTAGAGATGTGTTAAGGTCAGCCAAGAACATCGTAATGTGTAAATGAAATTGTACATGATATGAAACTGTTATTTTTAACGTTTTAATTTTGTTTCATATTTTAATAAATACGGCCGGGAGGGTAACTCCCTCCCGCCTTCCACAAGTTCAGAACTGTTTCCGTCTTCCCATCCTTGGGGATTGTGTTGAGAGGGGGTGGCGGGTATCCCAGCCATATGGAAAGGGGCGACCACTCGGTCCCCCCGAACGTATGGTGGAGTACCCCGATCCCCCCGGGAAGTCATTTTTGGGCGGGAGGCGAGTCTCGGCTGGTATGCCCGTAGCGGCGTAGCCAGGGCGCGCCTTTTTCCCGCCCAAGAGGGGGTTGTCCTAGACACCAACACCGATAGCCACGCCCTGGAGGCGGATTGGAGGTGGGTACACGCCCGCCCGAAGAAGGATAAAAGGAGCGACAAGCCAAGGAAGCATCCTCTTGTTCCTGTGCTCTGAAGCTGCACCTCCCCGTTGCACGTGAGCTCGAGACGGAACGAAGAGCCATTTTTGACCCACCCACCAGCCCCTGATGACAGCGATTTGTGGAATAAAGTCGAGTGTCATGATATTGTTTTTCTTACAGGTTGTTTTGAATAAAGTTGGTAATTTGGTGTGTAATAAAGTTGATAATTTTTTCCTTTTCAGCATGTTTTATTCAGTAAAGTAGTTGCACCGGATGCTCGGTAGAGATTATACTTCGATTCGCTTAAGTATAAATTGTTTTCTCCGTTTTAGTCTTAGATTGTCGTATTTATTTTGGTCGGGCGGTAAGGTCATGATCGGTGAGCAGGAATTAGAAGATCCCTAGAGGTAGGGCGTCACCCATTATGGATGGGAGCGCCCGGGGGGAGGCGGCCATTGGCCCCTCAAACGGGGAGGCGGTCCCCTCTAAAGATGGGGACGCCGAAAGGGAAGGCGGCCATAGGCCCCTCCCTGGGGAGGAGGGGCTAGGGCCCCTCCTGGGAATTTCCCGGGGCCAGGACATCTGCGACGGCAGATGTGGTAAGTTGTGTGGGGTGGGAGGGGGGTCTACGCTACCTTCTAGACACCTCACACGAGTCCTCGGACGACCACTTAAGATGGCGTCGAGTTATCAAGGGGCCCCCGCTAGGACAAGGGAAATTGGAAGTTGGCACAGAGGTACAGTCCTCTGTGCGACCGCCCCTCACAAGTGAGGGGGGGAGTTCTGGTAGTGGGGATCTGACACCGGTTACGACCTTGCCGTTGGCCCGTAAATGTTAGGATGTACAATTTCAAAGTTTGAGTAATGCATTTGCAGGATGTTTAGTATCGGCTAGGAGAACCTTTGTATTAGAGATGTGTTAAGGTCAGCCAAGAACATTGTAATGTGTAAATGAAATTGTACATGATATGAAACTGTTATTTTTAACGTTTTAATTTTGTTTCATATTTTAATAAATACGGCCGGGAGGGTAACTCCCTCCCGCCTTCCACAAGTTCAGAACTGTTTCCGTCTTCCCATCCTTGGGGATTGTGTTGAGAGGGGGTGGCGGGTATCTCAGCCATATGGTTTTGCACCTTTTCAGTACAAAAACCCTGGGCCCGATTCACAGAACTAACTTAAGACAAAATCCCAAACTTGCTACTTTTGGAGGTATTCACAGAAGTTAGGATTTTGTCTTAAATTTGTCTTAAGACAGACTTAAGACAAACTTAAGACAAAATCCTAACTTCTGTGAATACCAAAAGTAGTAAGTTTAGGATTTTTTCTTAAGTTAGTTCTGTGAATCGGGCCCTCACATTTGACATAGTGTAACACTTTTCCCACAGAGTGCAGCACACATACAAAGTTTAAAAAGTTTTAAGATTTTTTTTTCTGCTCAAACTTCATGCTTGCCTCGAGGAGGCGTGAGTTTTTGTCGCAAAGCACTGCCTACCTTTTTTAGCAGATAGGGTTTTGCATCAAAAACCATGGGTGGTTCCATGGGAACACCCAATTACCACCCAAGGAAAGCCACCTTGACGCAAATTAAGGCAAAATAGTGTATAGCGCATGTATGTGATAATTTAGGCAACTTTCCAATGCAAATCAGTATCTGCATCACACAATAAATCCAAGCACAACAGGTTGTGCTGGGTTTGCATAAATTTTGTGACACAAACCCGACACAAAGTAATACTAGATTTCCTCCTAAGACTTCAGGTGCATATTTATTTAGATCTAATGCAGCTCCGCAAGTCACCTTGTTGCGCTGCCCTGCATGACAGGGAAAGGGGAGAAATGCACTGGGTCTAAGAATATATGGTGCATTCCTGTCTTTTCCCTGCGCTGTTGCAGAATGTGCTGTCTAGCGCTAAGGCAGGGGCCCTTGCACCATGGTGCAAGGGTTCCTGCATTGTAAGCAGGATGAATACAGAATATTTCTCTAAGCAGGATTGTTTTTTGTGCAGGAAGGGGCACCTCCCTGAACAAAAACAATCCTAAGAAGCAATTTTCTCTTTCTATGAGTTCTGCAAATTGCAGCACATATATGAAGTGGTGAGGGGGAAGGACTGCCATTTTTTAGGGACACGTTGCACTGTTTTACGATTTTAACAGTACTTTACATATTTATGATCATTTTATCCTACGCGCTAATATAAAAAATAAGTAGGAGATTGTGTATTTAAAACACACAGGGTCAGATGTACTAAGGAATTTCTCATTGCAAACAACCAAATTCGCAGAATCGTGCCTCTTGTGAATGGAAAAAAGCCTTCTTAAATGTACTAACCCTATTTGGGATTTGGTAACCTATTACCGAATCGCAGATAGGGTTTGCGATTCGGTATTGGAAGTGGCGGGTTTAGGGCACCCCTCCCTAATACCGAATCACAGTGGTATGAAAGAATGTTTTGTGATTGAAATGCTGTCGCAAAACATTTGCTTTTTAGATCAGGTGAATTTTAATACTGGAGGAGGCAAGCTCAATGTTTTTTAATTTGCCATGAGTGTTGATAAATTCAACGGGGAAGATTGATAGAAAAAGGGATGAATACCATTGGTGATTCCAATATAATGAAGATATGATGCCCTGGAACACTAATAGAATAATTGTAGGATTATTTAAACCATTACATATGACCAGTCTAGTATAGTACCATCTGTCACTTCAATTTATCAATTTATGCGAGACAACTATGAATATATTTGGATGGTCTGTCACTCTGAAGTACCCCACATTACATCTGATTTTCCAGCTGCATGTTATGTTATGTTAAGTCTATTTGTAAAGCTCACTATCACCCTCAAGGGTATTCTTGTGCTGCCCAGGTGTCTGTGCCTAGCCCTCCCAATGGTAGTTTGGTTAATTGAAAATCAAGGACTTCAACTTCTTGCTTAATTCAAGAAGGAGAAGGCTCTGATGTGAAGTGGGAGGCCATCCCATGCATTAGGAGAGATATAAGAGAATACCCGTCCTCCTGATCTAGTTCTCTGTGTGCTTGGGATGAGTGGTAGAAGGAGTCCTGCGAAGCAGAGAAGTATAGATGTTTTGTGAAAGGAGGTGTGACTGTTCAAGTAGGTGGGGACTGAGTTGTGTAGTGCCTTGAATGTGTTTGAAGAGTTTGAATTTAGAATGTTTGTGTATGGGGAGCTGGTGGAGCTCCCTGAGGGGTGATCTGAGTTCAGTGTGGGAGGTTGAGGTTGACTCTGGCTGCCGATTTCTGGTTGGTTTGTAGACATACCCTGTTTTTCAGATTTGTGGCATAATTGCTCTCTGCACTATGCACTGACTCGCCTGTTTCACCAAGCCGTGGATGTGAACGGATGTCTAGTTTTTCTTCGCACCCAGTGTCAATATGTACCCTGCGATACCCTGCACTTACTTCCTGAAGTGCGCTGCTGGTTCAAACTAGCTTTCTGGATCTGTGAGTACCAGTAAACCTGTTATTACTGTGTAGATACTGGGACCTAGAAGCCCCTGCCTTGCTTAATATCAGTGTAGGGCCCCAAGGAGAGCAAGGAAACAGCAAGTCTCCTCCTGGGTGACTTCGCAAAGTAAGTGGCACAGGTCAATGGACAGGATAGGTGGAGGGTGGGGATAGGATAGTTTATATAAGACAGGTATAAGGAGGGAAGGCACTTCAATGCACCAGTACCAGTGTAAAGAAGTCAGAAAAGCAATTTGCAGCGCGTGCAAAGCAGGTAGGGAAGATAGGGGAAGTTGGGACATGTGTTCTAAGACACCGTATAGGTAAAGAAAATGAACCATATGATGGAGGTTACAACGTACAGGGTATAGACAGTGCAGGCAAACAAAGAACAGGCCAATGGCTATAGGTAGGAGGCACAGACGTCTGTAGCATACACCAGCAGAGAGCTGGAGTGGCCTATGGAGTCCCTGGTACTGGTGCACCTTTAGGTCTTAGCGGCCTGGGTGTTTCAAGTTGGCCTATGCTGAGGGCGAGGAACGGTGGCAATTTAATTAGCAAGCAACAAGCCCTCCGGGACGCTGGCCTTAAGACAAAAGAAGGTCATCCCTGGATTTTCCATTGTTGATGAACCAAGAAAAGTTATGTCTGCTCTGCAATGGAAATTAAATGATGGGGAAGTTGGTGATAGAGAAAGGCCTGGATTGTGTGTTGAGAGTATTGAAAACACAGAGGATGATTCAAAATTGAATTATGAAGAAGACCCTGTGGGGCTAGGTGAAAGATTGCGAATGTGATAGCAGTATGCATGGAACAAACATGACTGAAATAAAGAAGAGAAAATTAAAGAGCAGAAAAGTTTTCTTGGTGTCTGGAGCAGACTGAGCACACATGGAAAAGGTCAGAAGACAATGAAAAATGGACATAACTGATACAGAAGAGGAGCAAAGGCGAATTTCTAAATTGTAAAAAGATAGGGAATCATGGTGGTCTGTTTGGGAAGGAAAAGCTAAGGTTGATACAATTACAAAACATTCGATTGGGGTGGGGGTTGAACTTTTAGTAAAAGATTTCTGTTTGGGGACCCAAGAAAATAACTTCAAAAAGACAGAACATCACAAAATAGATAAGAATGTTAAAGGGACGAGGTTAATGTGTGAAAAAGAAATACAAAGTGGCAAAAATGAAAATTCAGACAAAAAAGAAGGCCCAGTTGAGGATAAAGACAATGATGAATCGCTGCAAAAAAAGTTACCATATGGGTATTACCTTGCCTTTAGGGTCCCATTTATCGGAAATAAAGAATAATATTTGGAAACATTAATTTGTAGATGTATTCACATTACTCCATAGGGAGATTCAGACAAAGGAGGGATCCAAAGAGGAAGAATGGGAACTGGCTATAAGTCAGAGGGTTCCTACGAACATAGAAAATTGGACATCTGCTATTTTAATTTATTCAAGTGTTAAATGAGATAAGCATACTGACAGAGCGATAGCAATTTTCAAATATATGGACATTATAAGATAGGATCAAATGCATTTTTGTGGATATGCATGGTCAAGTTCTGATGAGGAAATAGAAATTAGAGCATGGGTCAGTTTAAATAATGACAAGCCATGGGGTGAAGTAGATTCTGAGCTGTGGCTACAGTGGTTGTCATCCACATAACCCCCAGCAACAAATATACAGTCCGTAGCTGCCGGTGACGTACAGGTCCTTTCTGTATTGTTCTGTACCATGAGGGATAGGGAGGTATGGCAGGGGGGCAGCCAACAGCAACCTGTTGGGGTTTCAATAAGGGATTTGCCCAAGACAGTTCTGTTGCTACAAACTCAAATGCTCAAAATGTGGGGCAATAAATCCTCTCACTCAGTGTTTCTCAGCTGCTAAGTATGGGGAACAGAGGAGAATTGAAAGAGGAAGAGGACAGCAACTCCAGCTTATGCAGAAGTGCTCATACCCCAATTAAAATTGAAGTCTTAGTAAAATGGCTGCAGTACTATCCAGACAAGCAGGCAGCAGTAAAACTGTTTTGAGGATTTAAACAAGGTTTTCTGATTGGGGAACCAGGGACCAAAGATGGTCAGACAATCGAAATCAGCATAGTAATTGCAAGATATAGTGCAAAACGTGTTAAACAAAGAACTACCAGCAGGGTGGATTGCTTGCCCATTTGTGCATTGGCCAATAAACAATTTATTAACTTCTCCTTTAGGTGTTATTCCCAAAAAACAACAGGAGAGTATCGACTAACACATCATTTGTCATGGCCAGGATGGCGGTCCATCAATGATTTTATTTCCCCGACAGATTCTAGTGCCAGTTATGCAATGCATCCGTAGATGATGCCATGAAATTAGTCAGGGTTGGAGGAGTCGTGCCAGAAGTGTCAAAAAGTGACATACAATCAGCATTCAGACTATTAGCAGTTGATCCGGCTGATTTCGCTTTGTTGGGAATGCAATTTGTGGGAGCTATATATGTAAATAAAGTCTTGCCAATGGAATATTCTATATCCTGATCTACATTCAAAACATTTAGGAAAGTTTGGCAATGGCTCTTCAGACAAAAGAGTGGCCAGAAACGATTATGTCATTATCTGGATGATGTCCTGTTTTAGGGGGAAAAGGGACTCAGGCCAATGTCTAAAGGCTTTACAAAAATGTCAAAGGGTTGCTGAAGAAATGGGTGTTCCATTAGCCCCTGAAAAGACAGAATGTCCTATCACTAGGATTACATTTCTAGCCATAAAAATAGATGCTATTCAGATAGAGACAATACTGCAGGAAAGGTCCAAGACATAAAAAACATTGCTGAGATGTTTGTTGGAAAAAGAAAACTGGAATTGAGAAAAGCATGGAAATTATTAAGCTACTTAAATCTTGAATGCAGGGCAGATCGAGCAGGGAGGACACTTCGGAGATGATTAGGTATGGCAATGTCTGGAGCATCACTACCACATCACAGAATACGTTTTTCAGCATCAGTAAGAGCAGACCTATGTATCTGGATATGCTTTTTAGAGAACTTTAATGGAGTATCATTGTCTTTTTTGGAAGGAGACACTATTTGGCAGTTGCAGATCTATTCTGATGCTTCAGGTGCAAAGGGTGTTGGCATTTTGTGCATTTTGCAGGAGGGTAGATAGAGTTTGCCACAACATTGCTTACAGCAAGGACACAGTATAGCTTTTTTGGAACTCTTCCCTTTGGTTGTGACATTGTATGCCTGGGGGGAAGAACTTAAAAATAGAACAGTTATCTTCAATGTTGATAACATGTCAGTTGTACAACTTGTGAATGAACAGAAAGCTAGAGATTTGAGAGTTCTGAGATTATTATGCGCATTTATGATGAGATGTTTCCAGCTTAATATTATCGTTACAGAAAGACCTGTCAGGAGCGAGGAATAATATAGCAGACCCTTCATCTCATTTTCAGTGGCAAATGCTTCTCAGGTTGGCCCCAGGCACAGACAGCAACAAGACGGAACTACTGCAGGCAATTCGGGTATGGGGGAATGAAAATAGTGGAGTTAGTAGAGAAGCAGGAGCTGCCCGTGCAGGTAAGAGCAGTAGGGTGGAGGGGCCGGATTTGGGGAGGGATTCGACAGGCGACCACGGGGGGGGGAAATTAATTATTTATTTAATTTTCCTTGTGGTCGTCTGTCGAGTTCCCCCTCCAACCCGGCCCCACCATTCTTACCTGCATGGGCCACCCCTGTTGAGAAGGTAATAGCCCCATCAACAATAGGAAGTTATTAGCAAGTGTGGCTAATATTTTTAAGTCATGGTAATACAGGGAACTTGAGAATAAATGACAGTTGGAAATGAAAAAAAACAACTCTTAAGTTTGTGATGTTTTCAATTGAAACAGGTTGTCACACGCCACTATAGCAGGTAAATTAGCAGGGATATCCCTTTATGGAAAACTATTTATATTATTTATTTAAAATGTTTTATATAGTGCAAACATGACCTTTGTGGGTATCAAAGTGCTTTTCAAATGTTCAAAAAGCACAGACAAATAGAATCAATAATATCATCGTTGATAAAAATACAGGACATGGTAGTACCCTAGATAAGGTAGGGTACAACACAATGTCAAGACCAATAGGTCAAAACAAAAACAAAAAATATAATAGGGCAGCAGTAGTCATTGGAGTGATTGACATGTCATGAAAGGTACGAAGAGAGGAGATCCTAGAATCTATGGCAGAAATGTGTTCATAACTATCACTTTAACTTCTTTTTTGAAAGATGCATTGGGAGAATCAGTCAAATTTTAGGGGGGCAAGGCGTTCCAAATTCTCTGGGCGATCCCAGAGAAAGCCTGGTTATAGGTTTTCATTCTAAGGAATCTCTGTGGTTTCAGAAGCAAGAGGCTAGAGCTTCTGTAGGATCTGTGGCCGCCAGAAAGTTCAAGCTTCTGAGCGAGGTATCTTGGGGTATTGAAGTGTAGGGATTATGAGTAATGCAGGCAATTTCTTGCTGAATTCTTACTTCGAAAGAGAGCCAGTTGAGGGATTTCAGATCTGGGAGGATGTGGGTATTTTTTTTCTTTTTGGTCCCCTGATGAGCCTTACAGCATGGTTAAGAGAGGCCCTTAGAGGAGCAGTTTTGGAATTGGGCAAACTGCAGAAGGATAAACTTCCATAGTTCAACCTGGGAGTCACAAGGGCTTGCACAGCACACTTGAAGTCATTTGGGGGAAGGAAGGGTTTTCATTTTCTTAAGATGCTCATTTGGAGGTTCACTACTTTGGTGGCCGAGCTGACGGGCTTCTGCATGTTAGGTTTTTTCAAGAGTTATTCCCAGCGATCTTGCTGAATCTATAACATGTCACAAGCAGTTGGGTGCTGTTAGTTGTTTCATCCATTCCTCAATGACAGGTGATTGGATGGGTGAGGCGATAAGGAGGAATTCAGTTTTTACAGTGTTTAGTTTGAAGTGGCTGAATGCCAGCCAACTTTGCATTTTCTGTAGAGTTAAATTGGGGGATTTGATGCCATAGTGGGAGGATACTTTCAGGTATAGTTGAGCGTCATCGGCATACATATGATAGAGAATGTTGGGCAAACTCAGTATTTATGTTAGGGGCTCCATGAGCAAGTTGAAGAGAGTGGGTTGCAGGGAGGAACTCTGTGGGACCTCTAAAGTGACCGGAGTGGCCTGAGACAGGGAATGATTAACCTTGAATCTTTGTGTTCTGTTCTGGAGAAACAAGGTGAACCAGTTTATGATGGACCCTGTTAACCTCATTCTGCCTTCCAGTAGATCTAGAAGGTTGTTGTCCTTAATCATGTTTAATGCGGAAAATAGGTCCAGGAAGATTAGAAGATAAGATGTAACATTAATAAACTATGGTGGGGTTATGAGCCGGTACAAGGTTACTTAGTGAGAAACATTTTGAAAGGTTTTAGCGAAGAGCAAAATAGAAGAACGCCACTAAGGGAGCCTGTAACAATTGATTTATTGGAAATATTGTTAATACAGCTGCAATTTTTCTCTTATGATGAATTTGAAGTACTTATTTTCAGGTTATGCATGTTATGGATGTTTTGGTACTTTTAGAGCTTCCGATATTCTAGGCTGGAAGGGTCACAGTGGTATAACATGTAGTGAAATATTTCTAAAAAGGAATGATTGAGAATTTAGTTGAGAGCTTCAACGACTGATCAAGTAGGTATAGGGAAATGGGGTTTGCTGAACAATAGTGGAGCAGTACATTTATGTCCAGTTGAGGAAAGGTTAAGTTTTCAAAAAAGATTTAGGGTCACATGTATCAAAGTATTTTGCATTCGCAAAGGGGGCGAATCGCTAAATTTGCCAGTTTGCGAATGCAAAACGGCCTTTCTGAATGTTTGAAAGGCTTTAGTATTCGCAATTTAGGTGATTGCAATTTTTAGTGATTACCTAAATTGCGAATGCAAATAGGAAATCGCAATTTACGAATCCCTAATGCAAATGTAAGAAGCCTTTCCTAAATTCATACTGTGCATTTAGCAAACGCTATTACTTCAAGTTGAAAGTAACCATATGTAAATTTGAGAAAAATACACAAAACAGCATTTTTCAATGTGCCATGTGGCGCACACATGCATCCAGGGCATGTGTGTGCCTTAAATGTGTACCTTTTCTTTTTTAGGGGTGTTTCAGGAGGTCCTTAGGGGCCTCAGGCCCACTGGCACCGTTGCCTTTGCATTACCTACCAATTAGATGATCGCAATTTAGGTAATGCAAGACCATTCTCACCTATGGACCGTGAGGCAATTACAAATAGCGATTCCCTATACCCTAATTGAATTTGTGATTTTTAAGAAATCACATTTAGGGAATAGCTATTTCCTGTCTGTTTTGTTACATCACATTTTGCAATTACCAAATAGCTATTCTTTAAAAAACACTATTTGGTAATCACGAAATGCTATTTTCATACATGTGGCCCAAAGTCTGCTGGATGAAGAGATATTTTGCCATAAGAATGGAGCAAAAATAAAATATCCAACTTATGAGCAGTATTTCAAATGGCATTGAAACAACTGGAAATGCCACCTCAGAAATATGGGACACACTATTTTTGCATTAGGGCAGCAACTAAAGTTGCAGGATTGGGCTGGTCATATGCAGACATTAAAAGAATTGGAAGATGGCAATCAAAATGCAGTGAAAGATACATGAGGAAGTGAACATTTTTATTGTTTAAATGGGTATATTTCTCTTATTCCACTTATTTTACTATAGGTTGTGTGCCTGATGAGGCAGGAAAACAGCGCACTGGAAAAAGAGATACACAGTGAGTACCACAAAAGAACAGCGAAGAAAGGCAGTTGCAGCCAGTGTGCATGCGCGATACAAGTAGAAGGCATTCAAGCCACCATCTAAGAATCAGGTACTTGTGTTGAGTGTTGTTGAAAATAATTAATTTCAGTAGGTGGAAATTCAGCAAATAATAGATATGCATAAATTGGGTATAAAATCATCAGGGAATGTGAACAATGATTTATTTGTCCACATTTATTAAAATAAAAGAAGAAGGCCGAAATCTTGTGAGATTTAGCCAAAATCCCGGTGGCCATTTTGAAACCAAGCAGACTGATTGGACATTATAATGAAAAACTATACAATGCCAATGTGACGTTAGGCATAAACATATAATTAGGTCAAAAAGACACAATTTCATGCTGATTTTAACAACAAATTGCAATAAAATGTCAAAATAAAAATAAACGCAATGTTGAGTGAGGAAACAAATTGTGAGGCAACACTAAACATGGATTCAGAAATATATAATAAGGAAGAAAGAGGTGTTTCAAAAAAATTTTTTAGATGGCTATTACCTTTTGACATATCAGATCAGCAAAATATTGGCCAAAGAGGGCATAAATGGAGGAGAAGATTGGAGAACAATTTGTGACATGTAAAAGATACACCTATAAACAGGCAAAGGATTTGTTGCTTAATCTTATGAGATATTATGTGGAAGGCTTGATAATTACGGTTGTATGACGCGATATCGCAGACATAGATATTGCACGCATTTACATCGCTGCTTTTAAATCGCAAAGGCGATGACATCAGCAATTTAAACATCGCGCGTTGTTGCGCCGCTAATGCGGCCTTTTAATTGGATCCGTGTTACATCGCCGACATTACACCGCACAACATAACAACGCGATGTTCAATGTTTTCCTATTACATTTCAGCCATGATTGCCTGTCTGCAGAAAGTACGGGAATCTGCTGGAATTATTTAATAACCAGGTGTTGCGTGGGACAAGTAGATCACGAGGAGTTCTGCATATAACTACTTACAATCAAAGTGTGAGATTTATGACACAGATGTTTTTGATAAGATTGTACAAATGAAGAGGAATTTTTGTTGCCAGTACCGAGATTGAATTGAAATATTGGTCAATCATTATAAAGTAAGTTATGTTTTATTTTCTTGGGTTCCAAAAGTACAGCTGGGACTATAATTAGAGGCGTGAATTTAGTAAGACAGTGTTGGAATTTCACTGAGGTTTTATCTCTTTTAGGTAATCTAATATGTTCAGAATTTAACTAGTTTTGTCTGTCTGGGCCGCCCAACCTTTTAATCCACTGGGCAATTCCCCAGTGTTATCTGGCTGCATGCTTTGGAGGCTGATTTGAAGGCCCATGGTCGCCCCTGAGATGTTTATGACTTTCCGCGGCTCTTCGATGTTAACCGTCGCTGTTACAGTGAGGCTTCAAGTGAGAGAGAGAGAGAGAAAGGGCGGGTGGGTGGAAGAAGGCAGAAAGAAAGCGATCAGAGTTTGAGGAGTGAGTGAGAGAAGTGAAGGAGAGTAAGAGAGAGTGGATGATAGGATAGAGAGAGATACCACGAGGAGGGGTGTTTAAGGTGAGTATTTTTGTCAGAGGTGCATTTGGTTTCCCAGTCCAGCCTTGTTGGTCGGTTTCTTTGATTAATGAAGTGCTGAGTGCATATGAAACACAGCCAGGCCCACTAAGTATGAACTGATACGGTATGAGTTGATTTCCATTCTGGGAGAATGGGTTGGACAACAAAACTACAAAATGGCCCAAGAATGCAATATAGTTTTTCTCAAGTTTATGCAAATGAGTGAATGTGTGAACTCATAAGCATATAGTAGTGGGATAGCTCAAGCCTTATAGAGTGAACAAGTTGACAGTCATAAATCATGTGTAAGAGATCACCACCCTGCTTTCGTTTTGTCCAACGCAAAAATGTTGCTAAATGCCAAGTTTGTTGCACCTATAGGGCGCCTGCTTTGTGGATAATGAAGTAGCTTGTTTGTCCCAGCTACGGGATTCTTTCCTTTTCGTTTTTTTAATGCTCCAATGTATCCCTAAGTTACACCAAACTTAACTAAGTTTCAGAGGGTGTTAAGTCCTATTATCATTGCTGTAGGCATCATAGCATTAGAAGGTACACTGTTACTATACTACAAAGTGTAGTATGCAGCATGAATTGACAAACTGCTTCACAATTCCTCCATAGGTCAAAGAGCATGTCAATCTGCAGTTCATCATACTGCAGTACAGGTTGGTGTAATCCATGTGGCAACCTATGTAAAGTATTCACTGAAGAAGTATATCTTCAACCTGTGCCTTAAAAGTGTAATGGTGAAAGTCATGAATTAAATCACCTTCCTTGTTGGTGAAATTTCTGTTCCCAGAGTATTCAGCAATGTGCTGCATGTTCGCATCACAAGGGTAATAGGCCCAATATATAGGCAATTCCTAAGCGCATGCCTCTTTGCATTTGTGGACATTAAATTTAGTTTCCCAGCTTTGCATCAAAGAGTCAGCTGAGACTTATAATACCATAAAAGGGCTAGTGCGAAAATACAATACTAGCTCACACCTCTTGAGAATGCTGACTAATAGAAAAATCTATGCATGGTGACGTGCCTCACACACACTAGCCCTTGAGGCTAGAAACAGGGTCCAGTAAGGAAGTGCAGCAAGCAGTAATGGTTCTTGTTGCTAGTTATCTTGTATTTCTCACAATCCATGTTGTATGGCCATGCGCGCATGCTCACACCCCATATGCCTGCTCCACCTCCCGTCTGCGAGGCTGAGCATTCATTCATTCATCCACCCACCCATCCATGCATACACCCATCCATTCATCCATCCATCCATTCATCCATCCATCCAGCCATCCATCCATCCAGACAGCCATCCATTAATCCATCCGCCATCCATTCATCCATGCATCCACCCACCTACCCACTCACCACACACACATCCGTCTACCCAGCACCCATACATGCAACCATGCATCCATCCACCCATACACTGACCCATCATCCGCCATCCATTCATCCACCCAAGCACCCATCCATCGATCCAGCCATCCATCCATCCATCCACCCAACCACCCATAAATATTGAAACCTGAGCCATTATTGATAGGCTTTGAATATTTGCAGTCTTACAAGGGAACAACTGTTGCATTGTTGAAAAAGCCCGTTTCCGTGACGGGATTAGGGAACAACTGTTGCATTTTGGAAAAAGACCGTTTCCCTGACGTGATTATTTGCAGTCTTCAGTTTTTAGAAGTTTCATTTTGGAAAAAGCCAGTTTCCGTGACGTGATTATTTGCAGTCTTCAGTTTTTAGAAGGGAATAACTTCACATGCGTTGTAATTGCATGCGATGTTAATGGCATCGCGCTGCCGTAGCATGCGATGTGAACGACGAAGCGATGTCAAAGTCGCACCGCGATGTTTTGACCCCGATGCGATGGGTGTTTTTCCGATAATTACATTTCCTAAGCAAGAACGACATGCATACAAAGGTTTCATCAAATGTTTAAATGAAAAGTTTGACCCTCAAATAAATCAAGATTTTGAAAGATATAATTTTAATATGGCATTTCAAAAACAAAATGAAACAATGAATGAATATGTCACAAGGCTAAAAAAATAGTACCTTTCTGTGAATTTGAGAAATTTAGCAATGAAGAAGCACTACGTTTAAGAATGATCCAGTGATGCAACCCAGTAAAGTTAGGAAAAACTTCTGGAGGAAACATGATTTGCAAGAAATTCTACGTATGGCTAAACCGGAAATGCAAGCTCAAAAACATGCTACAAATATGGAAGAAAGCAGAATGAAAACTATAGAACAAGTAAGACAGATGTAAAGGAAAAGTAGTTATACAGAAAAAATTGAATCACAAATAAAAGGAAAAAGACTATGTTATAGGTGTGGATTTCAATATCCACATCAGAAAACATGTTCAGTGATCAGACAACAATGTAGAGAATGTGGAAGGCAAAACCACTTTGCAAGTGTGTGCAAGTTTAAAAAAAAAAGAAAAGAAATATGGAATAAAAATTAAAATTGGAACAGACTACTGAGGACACTAAAAAGAAAAGAGGAAATACTAAATATATTAGGCAAATGGAAGGTGTCAAAGAAACCTCTGAAGAGTAATCGGAAAGCTTGCATATGATGTGTGAAGAAAATGAAGTTCAACAACTCAATACAATAAAAAGGGACACATAAATAAAACAACACCTGTGGATTTAATGGTTGGTTTTCAGAAAGTTACATTTGTTTTAGATAGTGGAGTGACATGCAATATAATGTGTATAACCGAATATATGAAAATGAAAGAACAACCTGTATTAAGTCCATGGAATGGCAGTGTTTTTCAGTGGGGAGCTAAACACCCTTGGCTTGTGTAGGAACATTTGATGAAACACTGCAATCTGGAGACACAACCAGTAAAGAAGGTATACATGTATTAAAAGATGAAGTACCTGGACCTTGCTTATTAAGCAATGTCACTGCTCAACTCGTTCGTTTATTAGCAATGACATCTAATATGACAGTAGATCATCCTGTGCTAAAAAAATATCCGGAGCTCTTTAATGGTTTAGGAAAGTTAAAAGATAACACAATTTTCCTAAATAAGTATGCAAGCAACTTCAAAAGCTTGGTTAACGCTCAATATAAAAAAGTGAGAAATAAACATATCAGAGTTAACATTTTTGGGCGCACATTTTCTTGTGATTGAGTAAGGAATCCTATCAATATAGTGGCTTTAAATGAAATATTCAGGCCTAAAGACATGTCCGAGTTATGCTCATTTCCAGGAATGGCTAGGTATTGTGCACAGTATGTAAAAAATGTTGCAACCATAAGTTCTCCGCTCAGAGAACTAACAAAGAAAGGACAGAGGTTTTGCTGGAATAATGAATGTGAACATGTGTTTAAAGAAATAAAGCAGTAGATATCAACTGCTGCCAATTTAAAGTACTTTGATCCAAAATTGTGTACAGAGTTAGTGGTGTATGCTAGTCCTGTGGGACTTTGTGCTGTTTCAGTACAAAATAAACCTGGGAGGGAAACTCCTGAAGACGTAATTTCTCATGCAAGTAAAAGTTTATTGGATGTGAAACAAAGATACTCGCAGCCGGAAAAAAGAAAGTTTGGCATTTACCTGGGCATGGTTGCACTACCATGATTTTGTTTATGGTAAACCAATTGTAATTACAACAAACCATCAAGTACTCACATCTATCTTTGGGAACCTAAAAACAAAAATGTCCCCAAAAATTGGGAAATTAGACTAATGGATTATAATTTTAAAATTGTTCATGAACCAGGAAGAGAATATATTTAAGCGGATTACTTATATAGAAATCCATTCAGAAATGAGATAGAACAACAGTTAGGAGCAGAAGAATATATACATTTCATAATTAAATCTACAGTACCAGGATTTGTTGCAGAGAAAGAGTGAATTGAAGCAACAGAAATGGATGACACAATTCAAGAAGTAAAGAGAATTATATATGAAAATAACTGGAGATTAATAAATAGTGCAACTCGATTTAAACCTAATATAAGAAGGCATGATTTATTAGCGTTAAAAAATATATAGTCTGAACTATCTGTAGCTACATCTGGGATACTTTCAAGAGGCAATAAGTTAATTATTCCAACAAGTCTACTACAACGTGTCATTGAATTGGCAGATGACCGTCATAGAGGTATTTCTACTTCAAAGAATTTCTTGAGAGAGAAGCTATGTTTTCCGAAACTGGATAATTAAGTGGAAGAAGTGGTTCAATGTTGTCACTTATGTCAATGCACCTCCAAGGAAAAAGGGATGGAAGAGTTGTGAGGAAAAGTGTTCTTCTGATCGGCATCATTTGAACCGGGACTCAATTGTTTTTCCATTGCCATCTCGTGTCAAACACTTCCACACGACCCACCTGGTCGTTTCTGCTGATGCCTGAGGAAAATCTAAATAACACGACAACAGCTATCTTGCAGCCTGCATTTCTTCCCAGGAAGAATCCGGCTGCCTTTTACAGAGAATTAGGTCAGATTATATCTGCAGGTACTCTTGTTCTTGAGGATATAGATTTACTTTTTGGTACGGTTGTTCCCACTGAAATTTGGGACAAGATTCGACATACTGACTATGAAGTGGCGTTGGGAGGTAAATGGGCTGACCTAGAGGCTATGGAAGAAGGAAGGGTAGGAGGGACTAAACCAGAAGCTGACATCCTGACTTTGCCGGTAAAATAATGACGTTTATGAAAACACTTTTGCCGGAAACTGTCATTGACTGGGATAAAATAAACGCCTGTAGGCAGCGAAAAGATGAGAATGTGGCTGACTTCTTTACCCGTTTTGAGACAGAATACAAGGGACTTAGTGGTTTGGATCCCCGGACCCCAGGTTCTGGCCCAGTATTTGTCGATATGTTTGTCAGCAACTTGCTTCCTGAGATCTCCGCCAGGCTTAAGAAAGTTGAAAGTACGTGGTCTGCCCAAACTATAACTGGTATCTTGGCTATGGCACAATATCACGAGATTAAGGAGAATGAAGATAGAGACAAGGAAAGTAAGAAGGTTAGGGATCTTAAGACTAAGGCACTTCTGCTGCAGTCTTACCCTCCCCGAGGTCCCGATGCCTGCAGGAATTTTAGACCTCAACTCCGACCCCCTCCGAGGGCTTGCCAGTCTACCCCCTCCAGTTCTCAACGTACGGGAGCCCTCCAAACAGATCAGTGTGCTTATTGTAAGGGGTATGGCCATTGGATAGATGAGTGTCCTGTGTTAGCTGAAAACATCCAAACAGGGAAGACTCGGCCTCGCGCTCCCATGGAGGGGAGGCCGACTAGGGACCATGGCCCGTCCCATCCACAGGATAAAGAACGTAAGCCCAGGGATGACAATCCCGTCCGGCAGCGCCCGGCCAATAGGTTTGATGGGTATGAAGCAACAAGCACTTATTACAATGATGATTATGATGAAGTTGATGAGACAGGGTCCTACCAAGCATAGGACAGCCAGGAAAGGGGTATTACCAGAGTGCAAATTCCAGTGGATCAAAGGAGCCTGTATGTTCAAATGTCAGTTGTGGGGAACAATCAGAATTTTCTTTTGGATACTGGGGCCACCAGGTCTTCTATTGCACGTCTGTCAGTCCGGAGGCACCCCTTTCTGGCAATATGAATGTCTCCGTGGGTTTTGCAGGAACACCTGTGACCAGCCCTGTCTCCGAAACCCTCCCTCTCGATATTGGCCCTGCACATGTTGACGCTCCCTTGGGCCTTACTGCAGGTTGCAGTGAAAACCTGTTAGGCATAGATTTACTGGAAGCTCTGTATGCGACCTTATCATGTAGTCCTCAAGGTGTATCCCTAACAATTTCCCCCACCGCAGCTTCCTATATGTATCTATCAGGTCCCCTCCCACCAGAGTTGCAGTCTTTACCTTCCTCCCTCTGGGCATCATCAGACACTGATGTAGGGTGTATCAACATATCCCCTCATGTGGTACGCATCCAGCCAGGTGCACTTCTCCCCCGCCTCCGGCAGTATCGACTGCCCGCGGAAGGAGAAATGGCCCTTTTAACAATAATATCTGAATTAATGGACAAGGGAGTAGTGCAGGAAACACGTGGCAATATCTGTAACAGTCTCATTATTCTCGTTCTTAAAAAGACCAATGGAGTTGCTCTCTCCCCTAAAATATACAGATTCGTGATTGACCTGAGAGCCCTAACAAAATAACAATCTCCCAATATCCTGTTGTCCCCGACATTACAGCCCTCTTAACGATGGTCCCTTCTGACGCCACACACTTTTCTGTCATAGACCTCAAGAATGCTTTTTTCAGCATTCCTATAAATCCTGACTGCAGACATTTTTTTGGTTTCTTCCTTGGTGGGCGGAGCTTTAGATTCTGCCGCGTCCCTCAAGGTTTCACCGAGAGCCCCAGTCTCTATAGTCAAGCCCTAAAAAATCAACTAGATTCCTTGGAACTCCCTGATAATTCCACACTATTACAATATGTAGATGACCTCCTCATTGCTGCAAATTCTGCCCCAACATGTAAAGAAGCTACTCTCTGTTTGTTACGCCACCTTTCCCTCCATAATCGCAAAGTCTCTTTGAAAAAGCTTCAGTTTTGTCAAGAGAAGGTGACCTATTTAGGTCATCTCCTCTCGAAGGAGGGAAGGCAGCTCACCGCAGATCTTGTAGCCATTATCAATGCTATGACGACCCCATGAACACAAAAGCAGGTGCGAGCCTTCATAGGCCTAACGTCATACTGTAGTCAGTGGATTTCCAATTTTTCGGCCATGGTCAAACCTCTTCTTGCCCTCACCACTAAAGACATATCAGACAGTTCCTTTCCTTGGACTAGAGAGCATGCGCAGGCCTTCCAAGATTTAAAGAGGGCTCTGTGTACTGCTCCAGTCCTCGGTACTCCTGATTATAACGAACAATTTTTTCTTTTTGTACATGAGACAGACGGCTGTGCATGCGCTGTCTTGACCCAGATGTTCGGAGGTCACCATCGGCCATGTGCCTATTTTTCTGCCACCTTAGATCCTGTTGCAAGGGCTCTCCCAGGATGCCTACGGGCGACCGCTGCGGCCGCCCTCATGGTCCGTCAGAGTGCGGGGATTGTAATGACGGCCACCCTGACTCTGATGGTCTCCCATTATGAGGATACCCTCCTCAATAACACCAACACAGTACCTCACTAGCGCACGACTCAAAGGATATGAACTGACACTCTTTGCCAGCCACATTAACATCAAAAGATGCACTGTACTAAACCCCGCCACATTACTCCCACTGGATACTCAGGATGCCCGCTTAGACCCACATGACTGCATATTAAGGACAGAGGAGGAGACGAAGGGACTGGTTGACTTACAGGACACCCCGATAGCAGAACCAGAATGTGGACGGATCAAGTTTCAGAGGGTCAGATGGTAACACCTCAGCCGCCTACGCCCTCATGACATTAGGTCGAGTAGTAGAAACAGCTCAGATTCCGCAGTGCTCTGCTCAAGCAGCAGAATTAGTGGCCCTCACTAGAGCCTCTGAGTTAAGCAAAGGGATGACGGTAAATATTTATACTGACAGACAATATTCCTTCAGGGTGGCCCACAACTTCTGGAGGTTATGAAAAGAAAGGAATTTCCTTACTTCCCATGGGACCAAGATTCAACATGGCCCCCTAATTCACCGATTGTTAGACTCCCTGTCACTCCACAGAAAGGTGGCCATTATAAAATATAAAGCCGATAAGAAAGTGACAGATGATGTTGGGAAAGGTAATGCCCTGGATGACCAGACGGCCAGACAAACAGGTCTTAGGAAAAGGGAAGGAATGTATGTAGAAGGTCCCGCTAGGTGGGTGGCAGACGAGGGAATGGTTGAAAACACAGTACAGAGTGTGATTGATATTCAGTCCCATATTCTACTCCTTAGGAACTAAGGGTGTGGAAGGAACAATTAGCAAAGGAGGGAATTGATGGTTGTTGGGTCCGTACGACTATGGAAAGACAATAGATGTTACCTGACAGCCACGTGCTACCAGTGGTTACGATGGCCCATGGTCCTGCTCACATTAGTGCAAAAGGGATATGTAAACTGTTTTTTTTTTTTTTTTTTTTTTTTTTTTTTTATTTTATCCTCATTTTGCGATTGTATAGATAAGGAGGTTTCTGGAGAAACTGATGATCTTTCTAGGAAACTTTGCCTTCACAGCCCCATCGCTTTCCGGAATTGTCTTTTTTGGGGAGTATCCCTTTCGTTGTTTAGATTCATCAATTTTTTCTCCACTTACCCTTTATCCTTTCCAATAATACCATTGGTTAGTGAGGTGTGAGCTAGCCAGCTTGACTACTCGGCAGAACCATTTCTGCCTGGTATTAAAGGTTATCGCGTTAATCATTGGATTTATTATTCATGACCTATTAGAAGATTTTAGTTACTTTGAAAATATTGCTCCCAAATTTCCCAAAAGTTTGTTCTCTTCGAGTATCCCATGTTTCTATCAAAGTTATTAATTTTAATGACATAATTTAACCAATTTGTATAACTTGGGGCAACCGGTTTAACCCAATTAATGCAGATTTCTCTCCGGGCTAGTAGTATTAATACAAAAAGTAGACTTTCCTGTTTTTTATTTAATTTATTACTGTCAGCATCTATGCTGCTTTGTACCCCAAAGAATATGAGAGTAGTACTTACAGTTATGTTGGTTCCTAGTATCATATTCACTGTCTTACCAATCTCCTCCCAATACTTTGTTATTGCAGGGCATTTTTCAAACATATGGATGTCGTCCGCTCTTGTTTCTCCGCATTTGGGGCATAGCTTCGCATTGGATCCCTTGAATTTAGACAATTTCTTTGGGGTCCAATAAGCACGATGTACTGTAAACAGATGGTTCCTTCTTAAAGGTGCTGATTTTATACAGGACCAGCATTTTCCCATAGATTCTTGCCATACCAGTTGCAGATCTATCTCTTGAGCAGGTATGTCTTTCCTCCATATTTTTTCCGGGATTATAAAGTCTTCCTCTCCTGATTCAATAAGTGACCAGTACCACTTTGATATTTCTTTTTTTATAGCTGTGGTTCTTGTCATTTCATTTTCAAGTATCTCGTTTCCCGTATTTTTCTCCTGTAATGATTTTGCCCAGTTTATTAGTTGGTAATATTTAAATTTTGATATTTTACCGTCTGTAAGTTTGTATAACGAAATCCATGGAATTATTTCATTTCCTTTTAGCAATTGTCCCCATGTTACTATTCCTGCTACTTTAAGTGGCACTGCTAAAGAATCTTTTAAACATTCCGGTAATCCTAGAGAATCCCATATCGGTGCTTTTGTGCTATAATACGGGATTTTTACTGTGCTTCTTATTTGGAACCAGAGTTTAGCAGCGTTACATAGAATCTTCAATTTTATTTTTTTGAAGAATTTCGGGTGTCCGAATTTAAACAGGTAATGGTCAGTTTCCTCGGTCATATTTTGTAAGAAACTTGGATATTCTTGATATTTCCTCAATAATGATCTAAAGTTCTTGAATTGGAAGGATCTGTAATATTCAAATAAGTCAGGACTGGCTATTCCTCCTTGATCTTTCTTTCTCCTAAGTTTGCTCCAGGCTATTCTCGTTCCTTTAGAGGCCCAGATAAAACTTGCAATTTCGCCCTGAATCTTCTTCATGAGTTCTTTTTTAAATTCCAATGGTATGGTGTTGAAAAGGTATGTGAATTTTGGGATAATAGACATTTTTATTATGTTGGATCGTCCTAGGAAAGTTAATGGTAAACTTGACCATGATTTAAATAGCCTTCTCATTTCTTTAGCAATTATCGTTAAATTTAGATGCGGAACTTTCTCCATTTCTTTTACCAAGGTGATACCTAGATATTTTAGTTTGTCCCTACTGTATGGTGAAATTGGGTTACAGTTCCAGCTCATTGTTTCAGTTTTTCCTTTGTTTGTTAAGTAGCCCGAGACTTTACCAAAGTCATTCATTATTTCTTCTAATGCTTTATAGGCCCCTTCATAGTTTGTTGTGAAAACCATTAAGTCATCAGCATATAATGCTACTTTCTTTACCCAGTTTTGGTATTTAAAAGCAGAAATCTGTGAGTGTTCTCTGATCAAAGTAGCCAATGGTTCGATGTATAGATTAAAGAGCAACGGCGACAGTGGGCAACCTTGTCTTGTACCGCGTTGTATATTTATGTTGTTGGTTAGATTGCCGTTAACTAATATTTTGGCTCTTGGATTTTTATATATTTCTTCTACCGCTTGAGCGAAATTTTCCCCCAGATCATATTTCCTTATAGCTTCATTTAGAAAAGCCCAACCTACTCTATCGAACGCTTTTGCGGCGTCGTAAGTGATTATAGTGAGGGGAAGTTTTTTAGTAGTGGCAATGTCAATTGCTGCGAACAATTCATGAGTAATTTCATGAATTTGCCTCCCTTTTACAAACCCCTTCTGGTCTAAGTTAATTAATCCAGGCATAACTTTTGCTAATCGTTTTGCTATGACTTGTGTGTAAATTTTATAATCGCAGTTTAATAGCGATATTGGTCTGTAAGATTCACACGTTTTGGGGTTTTTCCCGGGTTTTAAAATGATACTAATTATCGCATCGTTCCAGGTATCTGGGATTTTTTCATGATTTATATATATGCTCTTCATTAAGTCTGTTAATTTGTATATGAGATGTTCATTCAGTGCTATATAAAATTCATTTGGAAGGGCATCTGGGCCAGCGGATTTTCCTCTTTTTAGGTTGCTTATCACCTCTTTGACTTCCTCAGGTTTGATCTTTTGATTTAACTCTGTTTTTTCTTCATCTGTTATTTTTTGAAGAGAAATATCTTCCAAATATTTACCGATTTGTTCTTTGGTTGGATTTATATCTTCTTTATATATGCCGGAGTAAAATTTTGAGAACTCCTGTCTTATTAAATTATCTTCAGAGGTTTCCAGTGTTTGTTCTGTTATCTGAATACATGAGATGTTATTTCTGGATTGTTCGGATTTTGTTTTCCATGCTAGTAATTTTCCGCACCCTTCCCCATATTCATAATTCGCTAATTTACTGTTCTCCCATTTTTCTCTCACCGTGTTTTCTAGGTAATTTGCTAGAGTTTCTTTTGATCTCTGATATTTTTTTTCTAGTTCTTCTTTTTCTCCTGGAGGAATTATGTTCTCTAGTTGTATTTCCGCATTTTTAATATCTAGTTCCATCTTATTGATTTCTAGTTTCTTAACCTTTGCTTTATGTGCTCCTAGGCTAAGTAGTTTACCCCTTATCACTGCTTTATAAGCGTCCCAGGTTGTTTGCCTTGAGGTTCCTGTTGCATTATCTTCGAAATAGTTTAATGAGACAGTTTGTAGCTGATTGATATATAGTTGGTTGTTTAGTAAAGATCGATCTACTGTCCATCTAGAAGGAGTTATATCTTTGGATATGAGTAGAGTTAATTTTACTGCTGAATGGTCAGATAAGTGTGCAGGAAGGTGTTCAATATTGCTAACTATGTTTTGTAAGGATCTATTTAAAAGAAAGAAATCTATCCTTGATTTGTGTCCTAATTTTTTGTTATGAAAGGTAAAAGGATAAACCTTATCTCCTTTTTGTGACCACATGTCTTCCAAGTCTAATTATTTTTTATATATGCTTAGCCATTCCCTCATCTTGGGTAGGTTAAGATGTTTGTTTGGTGGTGATCTATCTTTTTTTGGATCCAGTATTATGTTATAATCTCCCCCTATGATTATGGGGTCAGTTGTGGATAGGAGTTCCGAGTATAGTTTTTGAAGAGGGGTGGGGTCATCTAAATTTGGACCATAGTATCCTACTATGTTGAGTATGTTTCCTTCTATTCTTATTTTCGCTATGGCCCATCTTCCTTTATTATCTACTATCTTACTCAGGAGTTTTGCCTTTAAAGATTTTTTAAAGATTATTGCTACCCCTTTCACATGGCAGTCTTGGGTAGTATATACACAATTCTCTACCCAGTTTAATCCTTTTATTATCTGTTCCCACTCACTACTAACAAGGTGAGTCTCTTGGATTATAATAATCTCACTCTCTATCTCCTTTATATATTCCATTATTTTCCTCCTTCTATTGGGGGTTCTTAGTCCATTAACATTCCATGATAAAACACTTACTGTTCTTTTTCCCGTCATTTCTTCCTAAAGAGTTTTGCTGCGAGGGCTGTATTAAGGCATTCTTGTGCAGTTTTTGTTTGCCATCTTAACTCCATTTTTTGATTTATGAGGATATTTTTTCTAATTTTTTTCCCTGGTTTGCTCCCCACCCGTGTATTTCTATTTACATTGTAGTGTTCATATGGGGCTCGTTTTCCCCTCCCCGAGGAAGCCTCCCTTCTTCTTTTGGATGGAATTTTCCACCCGTTTCGAGCTCCAGCTCACCAGCTTTCTTATTTTTGATTATATTAAAGATTTTTCTTCCCTCTTTAGTTCCGGGTTTTCTGGAGGTTTATATATCATATTTAACTTAATTTGTTTTTTCCCTTTGAATCTGGTCTTTTATCTGGAATATGAGGTTCTCTACTTCTTGAGGTTCTCTGATATTATGCATTTTATTCCGCCACATAATTCTCAATGCTGCTGGGAATTTCATCTGCACAGTTGCCCCTAATGTTTTCAACTCCTGCATATATTGTCCCAACTCCCATTGTCTATCTTGTGTGGCTTTACATATATCTGAACGTATTCTGAAGGACCAATTATCTTTGTTTAGTGTTCCATTTTTTAATCCCTCACTCAGAATCCTTTCTTTTAGAGTGTAGGTCATGAAATTGACCAGAATTTTCCTTGGATTTTTCTTTTCTTTACTTTTTCTGAAAGGATCCCTGTGGACCCTCTGTATATCCTCCATCAGGTTGCAACTTTTAGTCCACGGGAAAAACTCTTCCAGGAGAGAGACAATATAAGATTTGATATCTGACCCTTCCATATTTTCCGGCACGTTTAAAATTCTAAGGTTGTTTTTCCTCCCTTGGTTTTCCATTGATTCCAGCTTTTCTTTGATTGTTT